>NC_052315.1:54595095-54903715 GCF_016432855.1 Salvelinus namaycush
GCGGCCTTTCTACTGACTGAAAAACACCAAAAGAAAGATGCCCAGGGTCACTGCTCATCTGCATGAACGTGCCTTAGGCATGCTGCAAGGAGGCATGAGAACTGCAAATGTGGCCAGTGCAATAAATTGCAATGTCCGTACTGTGAAACGCCCAAGACAGCTGATTGTCCTCGCAGTGGCAGACCACGTGTAACAACTGCACAGGATCGGTACATCCGAACATCACACTTGCGGGACAGGTACAGGAAGACAACAACAACTGCCCGAGTTATACCAGGAACGCACAATCCCTCCATCAGTGCTCAGACTGTCCGCAATAGGCTGAGAGAGGCTGGACTGAGGGCTTGTAGGCCTGTTGTAAGGCAGGTCCTCACCAGACATAACCCGCAACATCGCCTATGGGCACAATCCCACCGTCGCTGGACCAGACAGGACTGGCAAAAAGTGCTCTTTACTGACGAGTCGCGGTTTTGTCTCACCAGGGGTGATGGTCGGATTTGCGTTCATCATTGAAGGAATGAGCGTTACCCCGGGGCCTGTACTCTAGAGTGAGAGTAATTTGGAGGTGGAGGGTCTGTCATGGTCTGGGGCGGTGTGTCACAGCATCATCGGACTGAGCTGCTTGTCATTGCAGGCAATCTCAACGCTGTGCGTTACAGGGAAGACACCCCCCTCCCTCATGTGGTACCCTTCCTGCAGGCTCATCCTGACATGACCCTCCAGCATGACAATGCCACCAGTCATACTGCTCGTTCTGTGCGCGAGTTCCTGCAAGACAGGAATGTCTGTGTTCTGCCATGGCCAGCGAAGAGCCCGCATCTCAATCCCATTGAGCACGTCTGGGACCTGTTGGATCGGAGGGTGAGGGGTAGGGCCATTTCCCCCAGAAATGTCCGGGAACTTGCAGGTTCCTTGGTGGAAGAGTGGGGTAACATCTCACAGCAAGAACTGGCTAATCTGGTGCAGTCAATGAGGAGGAGATGCACTGCAGTACTTAATGCAGCTGGTACGGACTGTTACTTTTGATTTTGACCCCCCCTTTGTTCAGGGACACATTATTCCATTTCTGTTAGTCACATGTCTGTGGAACTTGTTCAGTTTGTCTCAGTTGTTGAATCTTATGTTCATACAAATAATTTACAGATGTTAAGTTTGCTGAAAATAAACGCAGTTGACAGTGAGAGGACGTTTCTTTTTTTGCTTAGTTTTGCTAAGTTACTGCACTTACAAATGTTTGAGATAATTCCTTTAAGGCAGCAGCTTTACTTAATAAGCCAGTGCTGTGCGGCTGTTGGTCTTGTCTGTCACAGAGCTGAATTTAACCTTCCTTTAAATCATTGAGGCATCAAATCAAATTGTATTTGTCCAATACACCAAATATAACAGGTGTAGACGTCACAGTGAAATGCTTACCTGCAAGCCCTTAACCAACAATGCATTTAAGAATACCTAAAAATAATAAATAAAAGTAAATAATAATTAAAGATCAGCAGTAAAATGACAATAGTGGGGCTATATAAGAGAGATTAAAGTAGATGTCACGTGTCAAAATATTGATTGATGACCCTAAGTCCAGCTGTCAAAATAATGATTGATGACCCTATGGCCTGTGGACGTGTGCAAGCCAGGTGTCCTGTCCTGACCCCCCTTTTGGTTTGAGGGGGGGCGTGGTTATGACCTATGATGGTGCTCCTGTTTCGTAAAAGCGTTTTATGCTGTTTTTGAATTTGTCATGCTGTTTGTGTCATGTGTCCTGTTGGGGGCTGGGGGGGGTGGGGGTGTGTGTGCTGAACATTTCAAAGAGTAAGGCCTATTTTATAGCTTATAGCCCTCCGGGGTTGTTGTCTAGGAAACACGAATGTCAGGGGGTATTGGGCTTTGCAGAAGCCTTATAAAGCCTCTGAACAATCCTTGTTTAAGAGTGCACAAGATCTTCAAAATAACCATGGAATTTGGGATCGGTGACAAAGAATGAGACTGTAACAACTGAAAGGCCCTCGGGTTGTCCATAGAGCACGGGCAAAGTATCAACCCGCAATATATGATGCTCCAAAAAAACGTTTTTTAAATGTGTATAGAACCCAAATACCTCCAGCAAATGCTCTGAAAGATCAAGTGTTGATGTCTAATGGCCAGCTGTGGGGGTACGGTTGATACCTGGCCTGTAGAGTGACCCTATACGGTAGCTGAAGGAGAAGAATATACAGACCAGACTGTAGGCTTGGAATATGGTGTTGAAGACTGGTCGGTTTTTTGCAAGGTTGTGTGCCTGAACTGGGCCTTATCACCAAGGGGTATACTGTGTTCACGGGCCACGAGACCCGTTGGAAGGTACCCCTGACTCCTCAGGACGAATATTTCACAGGGTGAAAATACAAAGACAGAATGGACGTCCGTGCGGCTGCGTGGAGTTCTATATCGGCACGAGGCAATCGAAACCACAACATTAGGGGGGGGTGGCCTGACTGGTGATACCAGACTGCGTCGCTTATTCCTTTTAAAGTTGGATAGTAATGGAATTGAACATGTTGCAGGGTTGGATGCTCTCTTTGTACAGAGCCACAGCGGCAGAGCCTTGTTCATTTAAAGAAGTGCATAATATATAAGAATCGTAAAGATTCGATTCAAAAAAGCCCAAGAAGATACAGCTCAGAAAGAAAACTAAGTAAGCGGATGCTTTAACCACGCCCAGATACCCAAAGGCCTTGTTCTACAATAAAAAGAAAAGCAGCCAGTTCTTCATTTCATCATACACCATGGATCTCCAGACATCTACGAGGACGCAGCTACGTCATGGGGGCCGACACTAAGGACTCAATGCCACGAAGGCCTACACTCTACTCACCCCTGGCAAGACCCGAGACACCCCCTACATTTACCCAGCCTGAGGATGTGTTTGATGGGGTGGCCAGTACTATTTTTGTGGATACCATCAAGCCTCTGTAGCTACACTTTAGACGTGGTGATTGGCGAATATATACGAGAAAAATGCATCGGCTGTGAGATCAATCATCCCAGCCAGCGTCGTCATCCTTGCCTCTACGACCCTCCTAGATACTACTTTTCAATCATTTTGAGGAGCTGGTGAAAAGACTGTGGTCCTGCCGGTTTATACCAGCCGTCCTACGGTTGTGGGCGGAGCAGTTGCCGTACCAGGCGGTGATACAGCCCGACAGGATGCTCTCGATTGTGCATCTGTAGAAGTTTGTGAGTGCTTTTGGTGACAAGCCTCCTTCACAACGCTGTCTGTGTGGGTGGACCAATTCAGTTTGTCCGTGATGTGTACGCTGAGGAACTTAAAACTTACTACCTTCTCCACTACTGTCCCGTCGATGTGGATAGGGGGGTGCTCCCTCTGCTGTTTCCTGAAGTCCACAATCATCTCTTTTGTTTTGTTGACGTTGAGTGTGAGGTTATTTTCCTGACACCACACACCGAGGGCCCTCACCTCCTCCCTGTAGGCCGTCTCGTCGTTGTTGGTAATCAAGCCTACCACTGTAATGTCGTCCGCAAACTTGATGATTGAGTGGAGGCGTGCATGGCCACGCAGTTGTGGGTGACCAGGGAGTACAGGAGAGGGCTCAGAACGCACCCTTGTGGGGGCCAGTGTTGAGGATCAGCGGGGTGGAGATGTTGTTACCTACCCTCACCACCTGGGGGCGGCCCGTCAGGAAGTCCAGTACCCAGTTGCACAGGGCGGGGTCGAGACCCAGGGTCTCGAGCTTGATGACGAGTTTGGAGGGTACTATGGTGTTAAATGCTGAGCTGTAGTCGATGAACAGCATTCTCACATAGATATTCCTCTTGTCCAGATGGGTTAGGGAAGTGTGCAGTGTGGTTGCGATTGCGTCATCTGTGGACCTATTGGGGCAGTAAGCAAATTGGAGTGGGTCTAGGGTGTCAGGTAGGGTGGAGGTGATATGGTCCTTGACTAGTCTCTCAAAGCACTTCATGATGACGGAAGTGAGTGCTACGGGGCGGTAGTCGTTTAGCTCAGTTACCTTAGCTTTCTTGGGAACAGGAACAATGGTGGCCCTCTTGAAGCATGTGGGAACAGCAGACTGGGATAAGGATTGATTGAATATGTCCGTAAACACACCAGC
Source organism: Salvelinus namaycush (assembly GCF_016432855.1). Lineage (NCBI taxonomy): Eukaryota > Metazoa > Chordata > Actinopteri > Salmoniformes > Salmonidae > Salvelinus > Salvelinus namaycush. The sequence goes on from NC_052315.1 coordinate 54,599,199, forward strand.
CAGCTGGTCTGCGCATACTCTGAGGACGAGTCTGGGGATGTCGTCTGGGCCTGCAGCCTTGCGAGGGTTAACATGTTTAAATGTTTTACTCACGTCGGCTGCAGATGTAGAAGCACGGTGGCTAGGAAAAACTCCCTATAAATGCAGGAACCGAGGACGAAACCTAGACAGGAACCAGATTCTGGAGGGTGGCCAGTCCTCTTCTGGCTGTGCCGGGTAGAGATTATAAGAGTACATGGCCATTAAAGACAGATCTTGCTTCAAGATGTTAAAACGTTCCTAGATGACCAGCAGGGTAAAATAATAATCACAGTGGTTGTAGAGGGTGCAACAGGTCAGCACCTCAGGAGTAAATGTCAGTTGGCTTTTCATAGCCGAGCATTCAAAGGTCGAGACAAAAGGTGCGGTTGATGGAGAGAGGGAGAGAGGTGTCAAAAACAGCAGGTCTGGGTCAAGGTAACCCTGCCTTAGTCACTGTTACTAGCCTTCTACCACCCCTGTACTCTACCCTGCACCTTAGAGACTGCTGCCCTATTTACAGTCCATAGAGTCATTGAACACTGGTCTACACGTTTACATACTGTTTTACCCACTTTATATATATATATATTTATATATATATATATATATATATATATATATATATATATATATATATATATATATATATATATATATAGTGTTCTAGTCATGCTCATCATCCTATATACTGTAACTACTGCTGTACACACCTTTTCTATTCATATACTGTCTTTACACACCCTTATATGTTTATACAGTACTAGTCAAAAGTCTGGACACATCTACTCATTCAAGGGTTTTTCTTTATTTTTACTATTTTCTACGTTGTAGAATAATAGTGAAGACATCAAAACTATGAAATAACACACATGGAAACATGTAGTAACCAAAAAAGTGTTAAACAATCAAAATATATTTTATATTTGAGATTCTTCAAAGTACCCACCTTTTGCCTTGATGATAGCTTTGCACACTCTTGGCATTCTCTCAACCAGGTTCATGAGGTAGTCACATGGAATGCATTTCAATTAACAGGTGTGCCTTGTTAAAAGTTAATTTGTGGAATTTCTTTCCTCCTTAACGCATTTGAGCCAATCAGTTGTGTTGTGAAAGACCAAGTCCATATTATGGCAAGAACAGCTGAAATAAGCAAAGAGAAATGACAGTCCATCATTGCTTTAAAACATGGTAGTCAATTCAGAAACTTTTCAAGAACTTTGAAAAACCATCAAGCGCTATGATGAAACTGGCTCTCATGAGTCCCGCCACAGGAAAAGGAAGACCCAGAGTTACCTCTGATGCAGAGGATACGTTCATTAGATTTACCAGCCTCAGAAATTGCAGCCCAAATAAATGCTTCACAGAGTTCAAGTAACAGATACATCTCAACATCAACTGTTCAGAGGAGACTGCGTGAATCTGGCCTTCATGGTCAAATTGCTGCAAAGAAACCACTACTAAAGGACACCAATAATAAGAAGAGACTTGCTTGGGCCAAGAAACACAAGCAATGGACATTAGACCGGTGGTAATCTGTCCTTGGTCTAATGAGTCCAAATTTGAGATTTTTGGTTCCAACCGCCGTGTCTTTGTGAGACGCAGAGTAGGTGAACAGATGATCTCTGCATGTGTGGTTCTCACCATGAAGCATGGAGGAGGAGGTGTGAGGGTACTTTGCTGGTGACACTGTCAGTGATTTATTTAGAATTCAAGGCACACTTAACCAGCAAGGCTACCACAGCATTCTGCAGTGATATGCCGTCCCATCTGGTTTGCGCTTAGTGTGACTATCATTTGTTTTCAACAGGACAATGACCCAACACACCTCCAGGCTGTGTAAAGGCTATCTGACCAAGAAGGAGCGTGATGGTGTGCTGCATCAGATTACCTGGCCTCCACAATCACCCGACCTCAACCCAAATGAGATGGTTTGGGATGAGTTGGATCGCAGAGTGAAGGAAAAGCAGCCAACAAGTGCTAAGCATATGTGGGAACTCATTCGAGACTGTTGGAAAAGCATTCCAGGTGAAGTTGGTTGAGAGAATGCCAAGAGTGTGCAAAGCTGTCATCAAGGCAAAGGTTGGCTACTTTGAATAATCTAAAATATATTTTGATTTGTTTAGCACTTTTTTGGTTACCACATGATTCCCTATTTGTTATTTCATAGTTTTGATGTCTTCACTATTATTATACAATGTAGAAAATAGTAAAAATAAAGGAAAACCCTTGAATGAGTACGTGTGTCCAAACTTTTGATTGGTACTGTATTTTTCTTAATTTCTTTCTTTTTACTTTTTGGATTATGTGTGTTGTACTTCACTATTGGAGCTAGAAGCACAAGCATTTCGCTGCACCTGCGATAACATCTGCAAATCTGTTTACGCTACCAATAAACTTTGATATCATTTATTTCTACAAGCCTGGGCTATTGCAATGTCAGCCATATTACTACTAGAACTTTTATGTCAAATCTTTATCGGTGAAAATGTATCAGATGGGAATGGGATTTATGAACTGTAAATGTAGCATTTACAGCATTTAGGGCCACGAGGCAGGGTGTTTTTCCTGAACGACACATTAAGACAAACAGAAGCCTAGTCTTGGATAGGTAGGCTATTCATTAGGCCTACACAGTTCACGAAAATGGTTCGCTCAAACAGACAGTGAGTCACCTGGCCGTGGCTTGCTATATAAAGCAAGCAGACAGGCATCGAGGCATTCAGGTACTGTTCAATTGAACATTAGAACAGTCAAAACAAGTGACCTAAGTGACTTTGAGCATTGTATGATCGTCGGTGCCAGGCTCTCTGGTTCCAGTATCTCAGAAATGACCAGCCTTCCGGGCTTTTCACGCACGACAGACTTTAGGGTTTACTGAGAATGGTGTGACATACAGAAAAACATCCAGTCAGTGGCAGTCCTGGGGGCGAAAACAGCTCATTGATGAAAGGTCGAAGGAGAATGGCAAGAATCGTGCAAGCAAACAGACGGGCCACAAACAGACAAATAACGGTGCAGTATAACTGTGGTGTGCAGAACGGCATCTCGGAATGCACAACTTGTCGGTCCTTGTCGGGGGATGGGCTACTGCAGCAGACGATCACACCGGGTTCCACTCATATCAGCTAAAACCAAGAAGAAGCATACCTGACGTGTGCCAGGAAAACATTCCCGCACCATTACACCACCGCCACTTGGGGCCAATGGGCACGTGATCACCAACACTGGACAACCGAGGAGTGGAAAAACATTGTCTGGTCCGACGAATCGCGGTGCCTGTTGCGTCATGCTGATGGCCGAGTCTGGATTTAGCGTAAGCAGCATGAGTCCATGGCCCCATCCTGCCTGGTGTCAATGGTACAGGCTGGTGGCGGTCTTGTAATGTTTTCCTGCACACGTTAGGTCCCTTGATACCTATTGAGTAGCGTTTGAATGCCACTCCTTGTTGAATCCATGCCACAAAGAATTCAGGGTGTTCTGGAGGCAAAGGGGAGTCCGACCTTGTACTAGATGGGTGTACCTAATTAACTGGCCACTGAGGGCAGGTCCAATAGGCTATCAGTTAAGCACCCTAATTATTTATTTGTGTATGAATAACATCCAGTTTATCTCCAATGCAGTATTTTAATTTCCATTTCATTCCAGTTCCATAATTCATAACGAGTCCCACCAGGGAGCACTGCGCATGACACTATTTTGGTCTCAGTCACCAGAGCGCGCAGTGCGCGCGTGCATAGCGTGGCATGACAGCATGTGAATGCGCATGGTGGTGCTGATGTGAGGAGATCTGCCGCTTGAGCAAATGTAGGAAGAGAGAGCATTCGAACGTTTTTTCTTAAACACCTTCCAGCATTTCTCACAGGGACAAAAGGGGGAAATAAACGACGTGACCTGTGGGCACATGGGGGAACGATGTAAATTATGCGTAAATGTTTTGTAGATAGGGGGGAGTTGCTCCGTTTCCGTAGCGGTAGTGGTGATAGCTGCGGGAACCCGTTTGTGAGGGAGGAGTTGTGGGTGTGAGTGTGTCTGCTCTGTGGCGGTGTGGAGATGGCATCGGAGGGTTGAGAAGGCGGATGCCGTGACATGCCTAGCTGGCTATCGCCGTCTCTCTCGCTGAAAGGTTACCGGCAACTGGTGGCTGTTGAACCGAAGAAGCACCGAAGAAACCCCGGGACCCAGATCCGTTTATTGGAATATGTAATCGACAGGCTCGGCTGTGGCATCACGGTGTCTCTGATCTGCCAATCAAATCACACACACTGGAATTACATGTGAGTGGCGCGCGGGGTTGGGCGGATGTGCCGGATGAACCGTCGCCGGCAGACATGGATAAAAGGTTATCGCTCGTCTCATTTCATTTTCATTAAATAGACACATTGAATAACGGACTAAATGATTTATGACGGGCGAACTGAAGGGTTCGGGAAGAAAGTTTTCCATGAAGATCATTAGGATATCTATCTCCAGTGCGCGCGGCACATTCCATGCTGTTTTCCATTAGTCGTAATCATCAAAGATAAATAGCCTATTCACATCAATCAGTCATCGTGTTTATTAGCCGGTTGATTAGCCTTCAGACCGCCAAGGATATCACCCCTCTCATTACGGCTATACTACACGGCTATAGGACTGTAAGCACCAAGCAGCGAATATGATGTGCGAGGTGATGCCGACAATCACCGAGGGGGACTCGGGGGGACCTCCCCGGGGTGGAGGGACTCAGAACGGCTCAGATCCCGAAGCCAACTTCGAGCAGCTGATGGTCAACATGCTTGACGAGAGAGACAAGCTGCTGGAGTCCCTGCGCGAGACGCAGGAGACACTCATTCAATCACAGAGCAAGCTGCAGGGTGCACTGCACGAGAGGGACGTGCTTCAGCGTCAGATCAACACCGCGCTGCCTCAGGTGAGAGAGACCACACACACACAGGTCTCAGTAGCCTCAACATGCTCCCATTTCCATGTATCCAATTTCCTCCATAACCCAGCAGAGTCTTAATGTGTGGATATTAGGGGGTCTCCTCCAAGACTACTGCTTGGGAGGGCTGGTGTGCGAGATGATGGCAGTCTACAGTGCACTCACTGTTACCGCAGTCACTGGTTCAAGCCCCCTGGTTCTTCCCCTTCAATCTATTATAGGTGAGGTCATTGTGGTGTACACCCATCCAGTCCTTTGACCTGTATCAGTGGAAATGAAGGACAGGGAGACAAGGAAAGGAGACTGCGGCTGTGTAACAGTATAACTTTAGTACGTTCCATCGCCCCGACCTCGGGCGCGAACCAGTCGTTACCCATCGCTCCACAAAAGCCGCGGCCCTTGCAGAGCAAGGGGCAACACTACATCTAGGTTTCAGAGCAAGTGACGTAACTGATTGAAACGCTACTTAGCACGTACCCGCTAACTAGCTAGCCATTTCACATCCGTTACAGCTGCACACCTTCTCCCATAGTGTATAGCACTTACGAACTCCATGTCATGGATTTAAAGACATTGTATTGGCTGGAGGGAGTTTCCACCATGACATCCATGATGAGGAGTGTGCAGTAGGCAGTGAATGATCTTCCTACTGATCTTGTTTGTTGTCTTGTATGAGGCTGGCACACAAGACTTTGTATATTGGGAATATTCAGTGTTCAGTCCTAGAGCTCAGCCTTGTCTTACAAAAGCTGTTCATTAATGTGTTGCAGTTTGGAATGTGTGTGGTGATTGTGTGTGTTTTGAGTTTATTGGGAAACCCACTGGGCCTGAATGAAGTACTGGACTGCGTGAGTGTGTCTGTCTCTGTGTATTGTGTTACTGAGTGCTGAACAAGGTCTGGAATCAGCAACCATGACGACGGTGAAACTGCTGTTAGCCCTTTGACTCTCCACCCTTATGTGTTACATCATGTCATCCAGAGAGAGGAGGAGGGGAGAGAGAATAAAGTAGATGTCACGCGTCAAATGTTGATTGATGACCCTATGTCCTGCTGTCAAAATATTGATTGATGACCCTATGTCCTGCTGACGTGTGCAAGCCCTGGTTTTCCTGTCTGGGTTTCCTGTCCTGACCCCCCTGTTGGTTTGAGGGGGGGCGTGGTTATGACCCTATGAATGGTGCTCCTGTTTCTCATGGCTTAGAGTGTGTAAAAGAGTTTTATGCTGTTTTTTAAATTTGTCATGCTGTTTGATGTCAAGTGTTCTGTTGGGTGACCGGGGTGGGGGTGTGTGTGCTGAACATTTCAAAGAGTAAGGCCTATTTTATAGCTTATAGCCCTCCGGGGTTGTTGTCTAGGAAACACGTATGTCAGGGGGTATTGGGCTTTGCAACAGCCTTATAAAGCCCCTGAACAATCCCTGTTTAAGACTGTACATGATCTTAAGAATAACCATGGATTTTGGATCAGTGACAAAGCAGTGATGACTGTAACAACTGAAGCGGGCCTTAGGGTTGCCCATAGAGCAAGGGCCAAGTATCAACCCGCAATATATGATGCGCCAAAAAAATGTTTTTTAAATGTGTATAGAACCCAAATACCGCCAGCAAATGCGCTGAAAGATCAAGTGTTGATGTCTAATGGCCAGCTGTGGGGGTATCGGTTTGATTACCTGGCCTGTAGAGTGACCCTCTATACGGTAGCTGAAGGAGAAGAATATACAGACCAGACTGTAGGCTTGGACTATGGTGTTGAAGACTGGTCGGTTTTTTCGCAAGGGTTGTGTGTCCTGAACTGGGCCTTATCACCAAGGGGTATAGTGTGTTCACGGGCCACGAGACCCGTTGGAAGGTACCCCTGACTCCTCAGGACGAATATTTCACAGGGTGAAAATACAAAGACAGAATGGACGGCCGTGCGGCTGCGTGGAGTTCTATATCGGCACCGAGGAAATCCGAAACAAAACATTAGGGAGGGGGGGCCTGACTGGTGATTCCAGACTGCGTCTGCTTATTCCTTTTAAAAGTTGGGATGTAATGGAATTGAACATGTTGCAGGCGTTGGATGCTCTCTTTGTACAGAGCCAACAGCGGCAGAGCCTTGTTCATTTAAAGAAGTGCATAATATATACGAATCGTAAAGATTACGATTCAAAAGAGCCTCAAGAGATACAGCGTCAGAAGAAAACTAAGTAAGCGGATGCTTTAACCACGCCCAGATACCCAAAGGCCTGGTTCTACAATAAAAAGAAAAAGCAGCCAGTTCTTCATTTCATCATACACCATGGATATCCAGACCATCTACGAGGACTCCGCTACGTCATGGGGGCCCGACACTAAGGACTCAATGCCACGAAGCCTACACTCTACTCCCCCCTGGCAAGACCCGAGACACCCCCGACATTTACACAGCCTGAGGATGTGTTTGATGGGGTGGCCAGTACTATTTTTGTGGATACCATCAAGGCCTCTGTAGCTACACTTTTAGACGTGGTGATTGGCGAATATATACGAGAAAAATGCATCGGCTGTGAGATCAATCATCCCAGCCAGCGTCGTCATCCTTGCCTCTACGACCCTCCTAGATACTACTTTTTCAATCATTTTGAGGAGCTGGTGAAAAGACTGTGGTCCTGCCGGTTTATACCAGCGCTGGTCATCGCCCTGGAGTCTATGGGTCTTGTGCCGTCTATCCCTAGAGTTTACGGGGTAACCGAAGCCTTCCTACATGAACTGAAGGAGGCCATCTTCATCCACGAGAAACCTCAAAGAAATCCGACACACCCTGGTGGACGACAACAAATACAGGGAAGCTGTGGTGGCTGATGTGATGCTTTTCTGGCTCAATAAATCCAAGAGACCGAGTGACATTTTGTTATTTAGACGTAAAGCTATGGGTAACTATGTGTCTACGATGTTGGAGCGAATAAATACATTTTTCTTTTGAGAGACCTTACAAATGTTATGCAGCAGATTATTGAAAATAAAGTGAACAATGTATCGTTCTACACGACACACAATACCTGGGCTAATGTAGAGCGTTTGCTGAAAATGGAACAAATCATGAATCATGTACGACATACGGGGGAGAGTATGCAATGGACACAATGGTATCAAGAATTGTTGATGATTCTGAAGAATCTAGAAATAACTTTGGCTAAGATTTTACATTATTTGTTTGAACCACCATTTAATGTGAACGTGTATCATATTTGTTGTTTATATAGCTTATATATCCGACGTGTGTGCTTTAAAAAATTCAGCGACACAAACCTGTAAATCTAACCAATATATAAGGTTGTTGCATGCTGTGATTGTTGAGAAAACTGGGACTTGTATCTTGCAACAAATCCTGAATTGTCTGTATACGTAATACATTGTTGCATTCTAAAAATAAAAATTCATCAAACTGAAATGTTGTCGTTATATTGAAAGTGGCTCATTAACGTTATTGGCCCTCAGAGAGGTAAGAAGGATGGCTGAGCAGCTGTTGAAAAACATATATTTATAATCCCGCTAACCCCGGGTCTTATGGGGGTAAAGAGCGTTTACAGAGAGCTATAGTCGAAGAAACAGGTAGCCTGTTAAGCGATGCTAAAGTGAATGAGTGGTTATCAGAGCAGGATGCCTATACTCTCCATAAACCTGTAAGAAACAATTTCCAAGAAATAGAGTTTTTTCTACGCATCCCTTATCCCAATTTCAGGCGGATCTATGTGACATGCAGTCCCTGGCCGATAAAAATGATGGAAATCGCTACATGCTAACGGTTATAGATATTTTCTCTAAATTAGCCTATGTAAGGGTGTTAAAAATAAGAGCGGGGCAGAGGTGACCCGGGCCTTTGACTCGATCTTGAAGGCAGGAGGCGCACCCAAGAAAGTGCAGACTGATGGAGGAAATAATTTTTTAATAATACATTTCAGAAGCTCATGAATAAGTATAATATAAGTACATTTTGCTACAGGCTCTGATTTGAAAGCTTCGGTTGTGGAACGCTTTAACTAGGACTTTGAAGGAGAGGATGTGGAGATATTTTACAGCTCACAACACACACTAGATATACAGATATCGTTCCTGATTTAGTACAGGGTTACAACAACAGCTACCATAAGAGTATACGTATGAAGCCTTCTGCAGGTGTCTTCTGAAAACTCTTTTCAAGTCTTTAAAATCTGTATGGTTTGTTCCCCCTTCGCCGTAAGAAAAAAATGACTTTAAATTCCTAGTGGGTGACTTGGTGCGTATATCGAAGTTGAGGGGTGTTTTCGACAAAAAGTACGAACAAGGTTACAGCTAGGAGTTGTTTACCAGTTACAGAATGTCTGCCACGCATACCCCCGGTCTACAAGTTAAAAGATTATGACGGGGATCTTATAGAGGGATCTTTTTATGAGAAGGAATTACAGAAGGTCCAGTTGGGTAAAGACAAAGTCTTTCACGTGGAGGAGATTCTAGATCAGAAGAGAGAAAAGGGTAAAAAATGGTTGCTGGTCCGCTGGAAAAACTGGCCCCAAAAGTTCAACAGTTGGGTATTGGAGCACGATATGTTGATGCAACGGGTGTTAACTTAAACCCTCAGTCAGGATAACTAGCGCATCATTCGCGTGTACACAGTAGTGCATCATGGAACACAGCGGCTTCTACCTGACTCTCCCCAGTAATGCGTCTGCACATATATATCAGTAATAATCAGAGTTCGAATTATACAACCAATTTTCCAAAGCCTATAGAGTTATCAGAGGCTTGGGAAGTAGGTCTCAGCGAGATTACATATCCCCCATAGTTGGTATAATATCAAGGATAAGGACCGTGATTTTTATTGCAAAAAGTTATCGGAACCTGCGAAACTTATTAAGCTTAAAAAGGTTTCTATAGAACCGTCGACAGGATCGTCTCAGAGTTGAATGAACACCTAACCCTGAACAGGATGGAAATATTCCTATTCTACAACCCTATCCATAAAGGATCCAAATCTCAGGGCCTGCTAACGGTGGTATAAAGACCAGCGGTAATTTATCCTACATGTTGGGGATGGGTCCCAATAAATGGACGTATGTGAACGATAAATTATTCCCATTCCCTGCGGATATACATGCAGGATTTTACAACATATTTGTGTATACCGACATCATAACCTATCAAAGGGTCGGAGACACATGTGTGCCCCTCCTGAGAACAGTTCATATAGACGGAAAGGATGGGGACATCGTCACTGTCAATTATGACAAGCCGCACTACGTACATGTCAGCAAGAAATATATTGAAAACATTCTGGTTGAGCTTAAAACGGATCAGAACGAAAACATTGAATTTACTTATGGTAAAACGATTGTAAAACTCCACTTTAGACCCACCAAAACCTCTCTACATATATAATATTTGTATTATATTTATAAACATAATACAAATAAAAGGGTTATGGAGCACCATCAGCTCGACCCTAACCGTTATGTTTCATACTATGTGGATCAAGTTGGTAATGGACTACCAGGATATCATGGAGCACCGACAATGTATGGTGCGGGGATAGGGGGTATATTTCGTAACCTCTTTAGGATGGTTTTACCGTTTATGAAGAGAGGCTTCAGCATAGCCAAACCACATTTAAAATCAGCGGCTAAAAATATAGTAAGTGAGGTTGTAGCCAATGCTATGACCCGAAGGGCGTCACCAGATGTGGAGCATCAAGAAGGCTCGGGGCTTATGATATTGTCTCGAAGGCCAAAAAAGAGACCCCCAGGTTTAAGACGCAGGCCGGCACCTAAAAAGCGGAGGTTAACTGTTAAAAGAACCTCAGTAAGTCAAAGACGTGGTAAAGTGAGGAGGTCTGGACCAAAAACGTCAAAAAGAATGCTAGGAAGTATTTTCTAAAAGAATAAGTGACATGGCTCTTTTACACCGAATGTCCTCTGAAGCTATAAAGACAGAACTCGATCTTTTCACGGCACCGTTAACGCAGCATTCAATAGACAGGTCCAGTTATGTGGAGATAGCCCCCCTCTCGGCTATTACAGATAACGGGCCTATCGAATTTTTCATACCAGGCCACGGTGACAACTATCTGGACCTCAACAACACCTTGGTGCATTTACGTCTAAAAGTGACCAAAGAGATGGTCTACAAATTTTGCAGGCGATGCCAAAGTGAGTCTCATTAATTACCCCTTGGCCACCATCTTCTCCCAAGTGGACGTGACTTTGGGTGAACGCCTAATCAGTCAAAGCAGCGCCACATACCCTATAGAGCCATCATGGAGTGTTTGCTAAACTACTCCGAAGACACTCTCAAAACACAATTTAGCGCCGGGTTGTTTAGCAAGGATACTGCAGGAGCCGCTATGGAATCGACAGACCCTTCCACCGGTGCAAACAAAGGACTGGCGGCACGCGCTCGCTACTGCGCCGAATCTCGAGAGTTTCATTTGCTAGGCCCTATACACTCTGACATTTTCTTTCAAGAACGGTTAGCTCTTAAATTCTGTTGATTTAAGATTAAAATTAACCAGGGCCAAGGATGAGTTTTGCCTGATGTCTCCCCAAGACGGGGATTTTAGTTTGAAAGTGTTGGGGGCCACCCTTTTTATTAAAAAGTGTCTGTATCTCCGGCAGTACGTCCTGGGTCACTCCCATGCTTTGATGAAAGGAAATGCCCTTTACCCTCTCCAAAGAATTACCATGAAAACCTTTAGCATACCTGTGGGCAGTAGAATCTGCAGTCAAGAAAACCTATTTCTAGGCCCTTTACCTAGATATGTGGTTATAGGTCTGGTTGATCACGCCTCTAATACGGGCAGTTTAGATAAAAACACCTTTAATTTTCAACACTTCAATGCAGAGTATGTAGCTCTCTGTCAGGACGGACGTCAGGTCCGGCTAAGGCTTTCCAACCACAATTTAATAACAACATATCTGTGCGAGAATTTTACAATCTATTCCTAGGCTACAGGGCGACATCTCAAAGATCTCTCTTTGCCTATTGACAGAAATGATTTTGCAGAGGGTTACACGTTGTATGCTTTCAATTTATCCCCTGATGATGACACCTCAGGAAATCTGTCTGTGTGTCCCAAGGTAACCTCAGGCTGGAAATGTGTTTCCGTACACCTTTAACCTGTCACAGTTAGCATGATTGTTTATGCATGCTCTGATTCAATCTTGGAAGTGAATGCCCGAAGACAGGTCTTAGTGGATTATTATTAAGGACCTTTGAGCAAAGACATGAATACCCAAGAGTTGGAAGGGCTCATGAGCCGCTTGATTGGAAAACAATTTTGTGGAGTGTTGGCTTGTGATGAATTACCTATTGAGATATGGCCTGAGAGGCCTGCAATGTTTATTGTCAATACCCATCCTAAACACATGCCTGGTGAACATTGGCTAGCTATGACATTAGAACAGGAAGGTGGAAGAAAAATCTCAACTTTTTTTGATTCCTATGGCTTTCCCCCCGGTTTTTCACATTTCCCTAAATCTATTAAAGATTTTTTGACCCTAAACGGTTCAAAGATCTACTACAGCATCAAACAAGTGCAAGATAACCTTTCCACTACATGCGGTCACCACTGTGTATTTTACCTGTGCCAAAGAGCCCGGGGAGTTTCTTTTGAAGATGTTATGTCTCTTTATAAGGATGATTTAAGAAGTAATGATAACCTTGTATCTTGTTTTGTTAGAAAATATCAAAAGTGTTCAAATGTGTGTCCTTTAAGAACGCGTAATCAAGGCGTATGCTCACGTCATATGTTTCAAGAATGCCACAAATGTTAAATTGCTTATTTTTCAAATAAAAAATGTATTGAATTTAATCATAGTCATTCAAAAGTCATTTTCAAAAGTCTAACCACGCCGAGAGATCGGGATTAGGAAAAGGTCCTGAGACGTTCATGGGAGTAAATGAGTTAGCATCATCGTTTTCATAGGGGGACGGTGTCGTTGGGGCATCTTTAGGGGTGCTGTATCTCGTTGAAGGTTTTTGTTTTAAAGCATGAATCTGTTGACGAAGCTTATGGTTGGGTACACCCGAGAGGGGAATGTTGAGGATTGCCAGGGCCTTAAGAAACTGACGCCAGCCGGGCGGCCTTCGGTCATCAGCAACCTTGTGGGCAGCCGTGGTACTTTTAAGCAAGTCCAGCATATGTGAACCCCTGACAACAGAGCCCTGAAGGATAAACTCTCCAGAGTCGTTCCAAGCAGCTATCCCCTTTGAGTCTTTTATCTTGTTCATAATGTATTTAACATTCTTCCTGTTACGTAAAGGCACATGTGTCAGTAGGTCATGCATAACTTTATCTTCAAATGGCATTTGAGCTTCACCAGACATATGATCTTCACTAGGTAAGATCGCCGGTACATGCCTTACAGGGGCATGGCTATCGCTAGGTTCGCCATCTGTTAAAGGGTCCGGTAGGGAAAGTGTTAAATGGTTAGTCTCTCTCTCCCCTTGCTTTACCAGAGTCAAATACCTTTGCATTAGGTTTGTGTATTTTTGAATCTTATCATAGGGGTTCAATCCTTTTCGGTTCAAAACATCCTTCATGGCCGTATCCAAATCATTTTCCGCTGTTTGTCTGATATCTTCAGGACCATGCATTTGTTTTTTAAGTCTATCCAACTCTTGTTGAGGCACCAAGTACATTTTATTGGCCATCACACCGCGTGGTCAACCCCCACGTCGGGCCGCAATAAGGCTGGTGATGAAGGGTACGGCTATACTGAGTAAAGGCAGAAGAAAACCCCCAGACTGTTGTATACTATGTCTTTTCTTTTGAAGACTGGCCCTTTTATTGGCAAAGAGTTTGATCGCGGTCTTTTGTCTCTTTAATTTTTTCAATTGGTTCAGGGTGAGTGGAATGCGTCCTTTGAGAAGATTCAAAGCAATCTCACATAGGGCTAATATGAGATCTGAAGAACAGCGACCCAAGATGGCCTTCCGTTCTTTAGCTGTAGACCCAACTAGCCTTCTCAAGAGGGGCAGGTTTCTTTTTTAAACGCAGAGACATAGCGTTTACTTTTAGGAAGGTATGCAGCAGGCCACTCCCACGGAAACAGACCTGTACGTAGCCTAAGGTGTTCTGGAGTATTTGCTTTTAAATTGTACTTGTACAATTGTACAGTTGTACTCATACACTGTCTCAACCCCGTCAATCTGTGTGTATCCATCTACATGGTAAGGCCCAAACGCCTTCTCCCCCCGATTCAAAGCATGTTGGATAAAAATATCTTTATCCTGGGCCAAGTACTCCAACCATTGAATGGAACCACTAGAGTAGGCCTTGAATTGTCGTCGGTAGTTGTCTGGCGATGGGATAGCTATAGATGCTGGAGTTAGATAGTGTGTACGATAGGTTTTCATGCACGCGGATGCAATAGTTGTACAGCTCCAGGGGTCAATGCCCGCATCTTTGATTACCTCTTCTCTGAATCTGAGGCATCCTTCACGTAGTATAACCACGTCATTGTCACAGTATGATTCCATCTCTTTATGAAAATCAAAAGTTCCATGTCTTACTGTCTCGTACCACGTCATGAATTTCTCACGCTCTTTGGGAGACATTTGATCACACCCGTACATTTCGGGGGATGGATAAGATCCTATATAATGTAGATTCTCCTCAGATGTGAAGAAGTGGGGGAAATAGCCTTTGACAGAGTTTTCAAAACCCAAGGCCTCTGGCATTTGAGCCAATCTCATGGGTAAGAAGCTTAAGCTGTCAATGTATCTCTGTTTGAAGGCGGGGTCAACAAAACATAATATTTTACTCCCTTGAGCTATGACACTGGGCGCAACGCCTTGCTGTATCAAAGGGTTCAGAAGCAGATAGGAGTCATAGGCTCGCGCATTGTGAGCTATAAACGTGAAGTTTCTGTACTGGGCCTTTCTAAAATGTTTTAGAAAGAGCCGGGCACAATTGGGCCCCTCGGCAGACCACTTTTCACCGGTGAAAGTCATGGTAGATACAAAAATAGGCAAGTGAACCCCTGATTGCTGATTTGTCTCAAAATCATAAAAAACATATTTCTCTGTATGTTCATCTTCAGCCAAGGGCTGAATGTAACACTCATGTGGTACTTCTTGAACCACTTCTGCGTCTCTGCTTTTCAAAGGCCCTTTACAGATGGGGCAATGTAGAATTCCACAAACATGCGGTTTAGGGCTGTCTATTTTAAGGTTGTAATTGCAATGACATTTTGGACATTTCTTGTTAATGTCACAACTGCTTACAGATTTACAGGCCTTGGGGTGCCATGTTTCAGTTTTGTGTTTTTCGTAACAGTAAACCGAGCGACATGTGCGGTGACAATCCTCACAGGGTGTCAAGTTTAGCGGTTGCATAGGCCAATGTTTATCCAGACATACTGAACAGTTATAACGACACGAGTGCCCCCCCAGGCGTGTGTAGCCGGTATGACAGGCGGGACAAACATATGGGGCGCCTAAAAAAGCTGTGATGTTAGTTACGGCATAGTAATGCTCATTTTGCACATAAAAGTACATAGTCTTAGGATGTGGCTCTTGTATATTTTGGAACTTCAAGAGAGCGTCATTAGCCCTACTGTGGTACAAAACCACAATCTTGATATTCAGAAAGTTTTCAAATTGGACTATGTCCGAGAAAGCCACAGCATCCTGTATACCGAGACCCACAGCCTTTTGTAGCTCTTGAGCTTTCTGTAACGCTGCGCGCTCTGTACATCCTGGGCTGAGTAAGTGGGCCAGCCCTATGGCAAAGCATAGCTTATTACCAGGATTGGGAACGATTATGAGGTAGGCCCTTTTATTGCTTATGATTTCGGACTGCATTAGGCTATCGAGTTTCCTTCTCTGACCCCCGCCACCTTGGGGTTGACGTATTAATTGTACTACAAGTTCGAGGGTCCTATCTGCTAGCAAGTTTAAATTTGACTGAACAAGGCGTTCTAGCAGGTTAACAAATTGTTCAAGATCTGCTTCACCATTCTGTAAAATAAGCGATACACTGCTCTGCAGACTGTCTCCACAAATTTCCAACTGTAAGAGATCCCTTGGTTCGCTATAATCTCTAACCCTATCTAACAGTTCATTCAAAGTGTCCATAAGCATTACGTAAAACACAGCATATTCCCGAATCTGACCCCCCCATGCGAAATTGAAAAACTGTCGAACCTCAATATTGTGGAATTTATTTCGGTACAAAACATGTACACTGCGATCAAGACCATCCCCCTCCTGATTTGCTAGACAATTGTCCAACTGTTCAAAAACATCGTATTGGGTTTCAGACTCTTCGGACATGGGTGTTAAAGGCTGGCTTAGAGGTGTAGGTGGTGCAGAATTAAACCTAGGGCTCTCGTTCTGTACACTGCGATCAAGACCTTCCCCCTCCAGATTTGCTAGACATTTGTCCAGCTGTTCAAAAACATCGTATTGGGTTTCAGACTCTTCGGATCTGGGTGTTAAAGGCGGGCTTAGAAGTGTATGTGGTTCAGAATTAAACCTCGGGCTCTCGTTCATCTGGGTAATTAGAGATATGATTGATTCGGGTATCTGTGATAACCTGTTTTCATCGGAAGGCCCTGACTCATTCATACGAGTAATAATTTCTATGAGTTCGGCGGGAATCTGGGATAATAGGTTTTCATCTATAGTCATTATGTCAATTATCCCCGAATCATTCATATGGTTAATTATATCTTGGAGCTCTGTAGGGATTTGGGCTAAGAGGTTTTCAATTGTCTCGCTTAGGTCTATAGGTGGCGCCATTTGTCTAATTAAGGATGTGTGTTCTTGTGTTACATATGTGTTTTTTAACGGCGGTATTTGCTTGTTTTAACCCTACTGTTTTTTAACATACGGGGAAGCTCGCTACGCCAGAATGACACATCCTGACTGTATTGATGCTCTAGTAGAATACACATACGTCGTTGAAGTAAAGCCTTTCGTGATCTTAAACCCTGAGTAAAAGCCTTGAAAAACCTTGCTTGGTCTATTTCAGAATCGGCTGTTGCCCCCCCAGAATTGGCCGATTCAAGAAGGTTGGCCACTTCACAAAACATCAAATCGTCTACCTCAGAAATGTCATTAAAAACTTTGAAATCATCAGGTTTCGATGTTCTCTTGACTGGGGTCTTTGGCGCCTCCTCGGGGTCTAGATGTGTAGCTTCTTCGATGTCTTTATAAGCCGGGGAGGAGTCTGAAATAAAAATAATACATACAAAAATAAGTTATTAACCCTAAAATATGTTAGATAAAAATGTCAAATACATTTCAGATATAAGCCTATATATTAACAATACATTAATTAAATACCTCTGCTTTTTTGACGAGGGCTGTTCTGAAGAAGCTCGGAAAACTCTGGAACATGTCTTTGGGCAACCCGAATTACAGCATCTGCCTGGTCTGTAGCTGGTGAGCCTGAAAAAAAAAACAGCATTAGGCCCTGTTTTAACATATTCAGGCATAAAAAAATATATAAATAATAAAATAATAATATATATAAATAATAATAATATATAATTGATTCATACCTTGTCCTTGGAACGCGGTCTCGTGAATACCGTCCAAGTAGAATTGCTCGGGTGAAGCGGAACTGTGGATCTGGGCACTGATTGTCCGTTGGTGTTTAGAAATATGGGGCGCACCGGTGGCCTGTCCCAGGGGAGTTGACCTGCCGTTTAAAGCCTCTGTTCGCGGCTTGTGTGTAAAAACCTCCTGGGAGTATGGTTGCATGGGCTCGTAGTCATATGTTTCGCAGAAACCGTTCAGGCTCCTTATGGCATCCTTTAACCTTCTAGGCTTTATGTCCGCTGTAAACACATAAAAATAGCTTTTAATATAAGATCCCCACACTTTTTGTTTTTAAGGTCTAAAAATATTTTTATGTATGGAATTCTTGGACTCACGTTTACAATTCAGGGTCGGCGTTGGGATGCAGGCAATTTGTTCCGGAGACCCTATGGCCGGTTCGAGCTCAGTTATACCTCGGAGTATCTGCGTGAATGCTTCAGAATCTATAAAACATTCGACAATATTAAAGCTCTAATCCCTTTATATAATATTGACATGTTATACGTTAAGAATACATGCCCTAATGCATGTTTAATATTGCTATAACATACATAATGTTCAAACAATTCCACACAACAGACAAATCTAATATAAATATATATTTATTTCAAGAACTCACCTTCAGAAAGATCCATTAGGAGTTTTTCCTAGATGCTATTTTAACGGGTCAGTCCGATAACGATTCTTGGGGTTTCTGTAGGTGCTGTTTGCATCTGAACTAAAACGCTGCTAACAGGGTCGCGGTTGTCAATAGAGTTTGTCCCCCACTACCTAGAGAAAGTACTGTATGATTTCACATAGCATCGGGTTGACGTTTTTTTTAGGACTAGACCCCAGCTATATTTAACTCCTAAGTTATTTGGTTCAAACAAAGGGATTGGTGTGTTTAAACCTTATTACACCCTAGGCTATTCTACAAACTAACCGGTGTGGTAGCACCTCGATGCTGGGGGTTGGGAGTTCTAGACAAAGAGGGACTGATTTACTTTTTTAAACCCTACAGCCTCTGTTTTAGACCCTAAAACATAAATTATGTTTTGACATGTTGTTAATGATTCGTAAGTGGCCTTAAGACAAAGACACACTTTTTTGTTTGGTGGGGTAGGCCTCTGTTTTGCAGGATATGGTAAAGATAGATAGAGAGCCTTGAGCGCTGACGCATAGCCATTTATGAACACACACCCCGCCCCGTTTTCTTTGTTTTGAAACACACACACACACATCCACTCCAGCACACGCACGCACACACACGCGCGCACATGGCTTTTTCCGAAAGTTTTTTTTCCTCAGGGACAGACTGAGCTAAGAGTGAACAAACTAACGAGTTCATGACATGGTGAGATTCTGCTTTTAAAACCATTTATTTCATTCAAAATATTTAGTACATACATTTTATAACCGTTCATAATTATGGTCTTTTACGATGCCTTTCTTACAGATCCAGGGATCTGGTGCAACCACCCCCCATTGTCCGTGTCTAATTCTTCACCCTCAAAATGCCGGGATCTCTTGCAAGGTTCATCAAAACTGCGTAAGTTTTCACTCCAGGGGTAGATCCTACGTCGGGCCTTTTGGTCGTGACTATGTCTCAAGGACAGCCTAGGCCAGCGCTTTAACTGTTCGCGATTTTTGAAGAGACTGTCCAGCTTATTCATAAGGGTTATGAAAATCGGATAATCCAACCATTTAAAACTAAACACAGGAATAAAAAAGTTTACATCTTTGCATGCTCTGGAAGCTACTGGAGAATTGACAGACTTTGTAGCATTACCAGCATCATAAACATCACAGGCTAAAATTGTCACTTTGTTGTCAGGGCTATAGTCCATTGAAGCGATTCTTAGAGCCTTCAGATCCCTGCCCCCGAAGACCTGTTCTTCCAACGCATAGCCGGGCACAGGTGTACCACTCAGAGCCTGTTCAATTTTACAGAGCGCCAGCCTGATCTTTAGCCATTCTCTCATCCCCAGAGCAGGAGAAAAACTACCAGGTTTTGCCTGATAAACGGGTTTGGGGCCACTGTCTGTGAATATCTTTACCGTAGAATCCTCCGGGTGGAATATGTAAGAAATATGGCCATCACTCGTACCCAAAAATCCTTTAAAACATTCTGGAGCTTCACACAGAACTTCTTCAAGGCTTTGGTCACTGGGTTCATGACAAGCCGAGCATAACATCCCGAAAATTGGCATAGGTGGCATTTTTGTTTAATATTCAGGGGGGTTATCATGTACAGTCTTAAACAGGGATTGTTCAGAGGCTTTATAAGGCTGTTGCAAAGCCCCTGACATTAGTGTTTCCTAGACAACAACCCCGGAGGGCTATAAGCTATAAAATAGGCCTTACTCTTTGAAATGTTCAGCACACACACACCCCCACCCACCCCAGCCCCCAACAGGACACATGACATCAAACAGCATGACAAATTCAAAAACAGCATAAAACGCTTTTACGAAACAGTAGCACCATTCATAGGGTCATAAACCACGCCCCCCCTCAAACCAAAAGGGGGGTCAGGACAGGAAACCCTGGGCTTGCACACGTCAGCAGGCCATAGGGTCATCAATCATTATTTTGACAGCTGGACTTAGGGTCATCAATCAATATTTTGACACGTGACATCTACTTTAATCTCTCTCTTATATACAGGGGGTACCGGTACAGAGTCAATGTGCGGGGGCACAGGTTAGTCAAGGTAATATGTACAGTTGAAGTCGGAAGTTTACATACACTTAGGTTGGAGTCATTAAAACAAGTTTTTCAACCACTCCACAAATTTCTTGTTAACAAACTATTGTTTTGACAAGTCGGTTAGGACATCTACTTTGTGCATGCCACAAGTCATTTTTCCAACAATTTTTTTACAGACAGATTATTTCACTGTTTCACAATTCCAGTGGGTCAGAAGTTTACATACACTAAGTTGATTGTGCCTTTAAACAGCTTGGAAAATTCCAGAAAATGTCATGGCTTTAGAAACTTCTGATTGGCTAATTGACATCATTTGAATCAATTGGAGGTGTACCTGTGGATGTATTTCAAGGCCTACCTTCAAACTCATTGCCTCTTTGCTTGACATCATGGAACATCAAAAGAAACCAGCTGAAGACCTCAGGAAAACATTGTAGACCTCCACAAGTCTGGTTCATCTTTGGGAGCAATTTCCAAACGCCTGAAGGTACCACGTTCATCTGTACAAACAATAGTACGCAAGTATAAACACCTATATAGATGCGTTCTGTCTCCTAGAGATGAACATACTTTTGTGCAAAAAGTGCAAATCAATCCCAGAACAGCAAAGGACCTTGTGAAGATGCTGTAGGAAACAGGTACAAAAGTAACTATCAACAGTAAAACGAGGCCTATATCGACATAACCTAAAAGGCCGCTCATCAAGGAAGAAGCCACTGCTCCAAAACTGTCAAAAAAAGTCAGACTACGGTTTGCAACTGCACATGGGGACAAAGATCGTACTTTTAGGAGAAATGTCCTCTGGTCTGATGAAGCAAATAGAACTGATTGGCCATAATGACCATCATTGTGTTTGGAGGAAAAAGGGGGGAGGCTTGCAAGCCGAAGAACACCATCCCAACCGGGAAGCAGCATCATGTTGTGGGGGTGCTTTGCTGCAGGAGGGACTGGTGCAATTCTAAGTAGATGGCATCATGAGGGAGGAAAATTATATGGTTATATTGAAGAAACATCTCAAGACCTCAGTCAGGAAGTTAAAGCTTGGTCGCAAATGGGTCTTCCAAATGGACAATTACCCCGAGAATACTTCCAAAGTTGTGGCAAAATGGCTTAAGGACAACAAAGTCAAGGTATTGGAGTGGCCATCACAAAGCCCTGACCTCAATCCTATAGAAAATGTGTGGGCAGAACTGAAAAAGCATGTGCCAGCAAGGAGGCCTACAAACCTGAGTCAGTTACACCAGCTCTGTCAGGAGGATTGTTCAACCAACTTATTGTGGGAAGCTTGTGGAAGGCTACCCGAAATTCAACCAACTTATTGTGGGAAGCTTGTGGAAGGCTACCCGAAACGTTTGACCCAAGTTAAACAATTTAAAGGCAATGCTACCAAATACTAATTGAGTGTATGTAAACTTCTGACCCACTGGGAATGTGATAAAAGAAATAAAAGCTGAAATAGATCATTCTCTCTACTATTATTCTGACATTTCACATTCTTAAAATAAAGTGGTGATCCTAACTGACCTAAAACAGGGAATATTTACTAGGATTAAATGTCAGGAATTGTGAAAAACTGAGTTTAAATGTATTTGGCTAAGGTGAATGTAAGCTTCCGACTTCAACTGTAGGTAGAGTTATTAAAGTGACTATGCATAGATCATAACAGAGGGTAGCAGCAGTGTAGAAGGGGGGGGGAATGCAAATAGTCTGGGTAGCCATTTGATTAGATGTTCAGGAGTCTCCTGGCTTGGGATTAGAGCTGTTTAGAAGCCTCTTGGACCTAGACTTGGCGCTGCGGTACCTCTTGCTGTGCGGTAGCAGAGAGAACAGTCTATGACTAGGGTGGCTGGAGTCTGACAATTGTTTGTGCCTTCCTCTGACACAGCCTGGTATAGAGGTCCTGGCAGGAAGCTTCGCCCCAGTGATATACTGGGCCATACGCACTACCCTCTGTTGTGCCTTGTGGTCGCAGGCCGAGCAGTTGCCATACCAGGCAGTGATGCAACCAGTCAGGATGCTCTCGAGGGTGCAGCTGTAGAACCTTTTGAGGATCTGAGGACCCATGCCAAATCTTTTCAGTCTCCTGAGGGAGAATAGGCTTTGTCGTGCCCTCTTCACAACTGTCTTGGTGTGTTTGGACCAGTTTGATGGTGATGTGGACATCAAGGATCTTGAAGCTCTCAACCTGCTCCACTACAACCCCGTCGATGAGAATGTGGGCATGCTCGGTCCTCCTTTTCCTGTAGTCCACAATCATCTCCTTTGTCTTGATCACGTTGAGGGAGAGGTTGTTGTCCTTGCACCACACGGTCAGGTCTCTGACCTCCCTATAGGCTGTCTCGTTGTTGTCGGTGCTCAGGCCTACCACTATTGTGTCATCGGCAAACTTAACAATGGTGTTGGAGTCGGGCCTGGCCGTGCAGTCATGAGTGAACAAGGAGTACAGGAGGGGACTGAGCACGCACCCCTGAGGGACCACCGTGTTGAGGATCAGTGTGGCAGATGTGTTACCTACCCTTACCACCTGGGGGTGGCCCGTCAGGATCCAGTTGCAGAGGGAGGTGTTTAGTCCCAGTGTCCTTAGCTTAGTGATGAGCTTTGAGGGCACTATGGTGTCGAACGCTGAGCTCTTGATACAGAATTACTTTGCTGACTGTTGATTTTACTTACAGTATGTTTTGAAGTGATTCTGAAATAAAGGGGGATCTCCATGAAGTAAATGGATGAAATGTTTTATTTTCAAGACCTCATGAAACACGTGTGGCGGAGGGTATCAAGGTAAGTTGCGTAGCCTCAGATTCATTGCAGTCATTTAGCAGTGGGGTGAGCAGGAAATGGAGAGAGAGATGCCAAGGGTATCTCAAATGTCTCTGATGAAGTTTATTGGACTAAAATCATTAATATGTTTTAAGCTTTACTCAATGAGATTTGTGAAGATAGATTGTGTTCATAAGCCTTTCATGTCCTATCCTGGGATGTCTGATACCACAGGTCAGGGGTCAAGGGTCAGAGAGGAGGCAAATGAAATGATGCAGTAGTACTTCTCTGTGTGTTTACTAAGTATCATATTTACTCTCTCCCTCTATGGGATCTGTTTCTACAGCCTCTCCACCCCCCTCCTCCCTCTAACAGAATAACATCACAGGGGGCCAACGCAGCATTCATTCCCCATTTCACTCCACATAGACCCCAGTGGGGGAAACAATCTGCTTTCAATCATTGTAGCCATATCTGCTCAACTCCTTGGTCCTGTTCATTGACAATAACACACTGACAATAACAAAACATTTCAAATTCTCTTATTGGACAAGTTCAGATAGTACCTCCTCGTTTCACTCCGTTTCTTACAATTTTTCTCTCCACTTTGTGCCTATTTACACAACCTTTTTAAATCTGTCCATCAGGCTCAGAGAGACGCATACTGTAGTGAACTACACACGAGCCCACAAGAGGCTAATTGTTCTGTGTGTCTGACCTCTACAAGCATTTCGCTATACCTGTAATAACATCTGATAAACACGTGTATGTGACAAATAAAATTTGATTTACAATTGTCGGATCTTAACTTAACCAACCAGAAGGCGAACATGTCTTTAAAGACTTTGGTTGCAAGCAGGACACAGACATTATCTTTTAGGGAGCAATAATGAGGTGCCCAATAATGGTTGCAATTGGATGCTGCCTTTTGAGGCAGAATTTCTAGGCAGTTACTCAAAACTGGCATGTCCTTCGCCGGGGAAGCTATCCCATAACACGTTGCGGCACAGCAAAAATGTAAAAATCTGAATTAAAATGGAGGACATGCTTGGGATAACCTTTTTCCAGAAGAATAAAGAATAATGCAACATTTATTTTGCGTTATGCTAAAACGTTCAAATACTGTCATATATTTTTTTTATTCAAATGTTAAGGAACTGGTTAAGTTAGCTAACAATTTTTAAAATGTAACCTTTCTTTAACTAGGCAAGTCAGTTAACTTCTCTAGGGTAGGGGGCAGCATTTTCACGTTTGGATGAAAAACATACCCAAATTCAACTGCCAGTTACTCATCGCCAGGAGATAAGATATGCATATTATTCGATAGAAAACACTCTGAAGTTTCTAAAACTGTTTGAATCATGTCTGTGAGTATAACAGAACTTATTTAGCAGGCGAAACCCCGAGGACAAACCATTCAGATGTTTTTTTTTTGTTGAGGTCACTGTCTTTTCAATGAAATTTCATTGGGAAACCAGATTTCTAAGCAACTTGCTTGCAGTTCCTACGGCTTCCACTGGATGTCAACAGTCGTGAGAAATAGGTTGAGGTTATTCCTTTGTGTAATGAAGAAATACGGCCATCTTGAAGTCGAGGCACTCCTGGTGTCCTAGACATGCGTTTCAATCAAACAGAAGGCATGCTACATATCGTTTTAATCCTGTATTGAACACATATCATCCCATCTTCAATTTTATCGATTATTAACGTTAAAAAATACCTAAAGTTGATTACATAAGTAGTTTGACATTTTTTGGCAAAGTTTACAGGTAACCTTTGATATATTTTGTCGTCATGTTTGAGCAAGTTGGAACCGGTGTTTTTCTGGATCAAACGCGCCAAATAAATTGACATTTTGGACATATATCGACGGAATTAATCGAACAAAAGGACAATTTGTGATGTTTATGGGACATATTGGAGTGCCAACAACAGATACTCGTCAAAGGTAAGGCATGAATTATATTTTTATTCTGCGTTTTGTGTCGCTCCTGCAGGGTTGAAATGTTTTCTCTCTTTTGTTTACAATGGTGCTATGCTCAGATAATAGCATCGTATGCTTTCGCTTAAAAGCCTATTTGAATTCTGACATGTTGGCTGGATTCACAACCAGTGTAGTTTTAATTTGATTTTATAGTAATTTTCATAGCCATTCATTTTAATGTGGCGCTATGCATTTTCTCAGGCTTTTTGCCAAGTGATACAGTAGCGTCTTGCCTAAACTCAGATTTTTGGAGATAAATATGAATTTTACCGAACATAAAATACATGTATTGTGTAACATGAAGTCCTATGAGTGTCATCTGATGAAGATTATCAAAGGTTAGTGATTCATTTTATCTCTATTTCTGCTTTTTGTTAATGCTGTCTTTTTCTGTGACTTGGCTCATACCTTACATAATCGTTTGGTGTGCTTTCGTCGTAAAACCTTTTTGAAATCGGACACTTTGGCTGGATTTACAACAAGTGTAGCTTTAAAATGGTGTAAAATACTTGTATGTTTGAGGAATTTAAATTATGGGATTTCTGTTGTTTTGAATTTGGCGCCCTGCAGTATCACTGGCTGTTGATGATATACCCTAGAGAGGTTGAACAAATTGTTATTTACAATGACGGCCTACATCGGCCAAACCTGGGCCAATTGTGCGCCGCCCAATCACAACCGGTTGTGATACAGCCTGGATTCGAATCAGGGTGTCTGTAGTGACGCCTCTAGCACTGAGATGCAGGGCCTTAGACCGCTGCGCCACTCGGGAGCTCACGTTGGATGCAATAGCTAGCTAGCAGGCGATCTCATCCTGATTATCGGCTGTTTAGAGATAAAGAACTAAACTAACTAATCGCCGATTCAGCAATGTGTCAATTGTGAAGACCCAGACAGTTTTTAAATCAGCAATCTTGCTAGCCAGCTAAAGACATGTAGCAAATATTTTTTTCCCCCATTTGTTTTCGGGGACTAAAGTGCGCACCTGATCACATTTCACTCCATTGCATTGGCAGGAGAAAACAGTCCTGCACGACTCGTTTGGAGGTAAGACGTTTAACATCTGATGACAAACGTATGAAATTCAGCCAGCTGTGTTCTGTTCAATCTAGGCTTGCTGGCCAGCCAAGTTATTTGTGCATTCTATTGATGAGTCTGTTTTGATATCTAGCTGCATGCAGTGTATGTTCACCTAGCCAACGTTAGCTAAGTTTCTTATGCCACTTTCCCTTCCCCTATTGTGTTTCACCATTGCGGTTGGTATTTAGTTAAAGTTAGATCCAAAGTTATTCTACTCTTACTGTAAACAATTTGATCGAACCTAAAAATATGCAAAACTTAAAACTATTGCACATTAATAAATGTAGTTGTAGCTTCAGCAACTTGAACCAGCATTGAAATTTAAGCAGTGAGGTTAGTTTCTCCCCCTTATCTCTGCTTGTTCCAGGTTGAAGGACATCCCACCCTGACACCCTGCAGATTTAAAAAACTTGTTGTGAACTTCCCAACCACCATGATAATCACCATATCCCAGGATATTATTCAGGAGTGTACAACATCATTGTTAGATAGAACTCGATTCACCCATGTTATTTTTTATCATTCAGATCTGCGACGAAATGGATCATATTAAAGATCCGATCTGTAACTGCAGGAGAGCTAGCGAGAGGTTCCTGCTGAGCAGGACTGGAGCAGTCTATAAATACGACAGGGGGTTCTGCAGGGGCCCGTAATTGAAAACATACTGAGAATGGGAAGGTGGTGCGGAGGTGAAGGAGAGAGGTAAGGGGAGGTTGGGGAAGGCAAGCCTGGCTGTGGCCCCTCTAAAGCTGATAGTCTGGGTGGAGACTGGGAGGAGGGAGTGAGCATGTTTATTATGTGTAGAGGGGGGAGTGGTGGAGAGCCCCCTGCTCTTTTTAGTGCTGGCCCAGGGCCAGAGTCATTCACGGGTGGAGTAGGGAGATCGGTCTTCATGACTCTGGGATCCATGGTCGGGGCATCCTTTAGCTACCCCCTTCTCTCCCTAGTTCACATTGGTTCTTTACTATGGAGTCATCTCACTCAAATATAGAATTGTAGCCCATACAATGCCATACAGGCATTTCATTCTGCCAATCATTTTCCCTGATGCCTCCGTAGATAGGATTTGTTCAGATTCCCGTCTGGGTTGGCGCCCCCCCCTTGGGTTGTGCCGTGGCGGAGATCTTTGTGGGCTATACTCGGCCTTGTCTCAGGATGGTAAGTTGGTGGTTGAAGATATCCCTCTAGTGGTGTGGGGGCTGTGCTTTGGCAAAGTGGGTGGGGTTATATCCTTCCTGTTTGGCCCTGTCCGGGGGTATCATCGGATGGGGCCACAGTGTCTCCTGACCCCTCCTGTCTCAGCCTCCAGTATTTATGCTGCAGTAGTTTATGTGTTGGGGGGCTAGGGTCAGTTTGTTATATCTGGAGTACTTCTCCTGTCTTATCTGGTGTCCTGTGTGAATTTAAGTATGCTCTCTCTAATTCTCTCATTCTTTCTTTCTCTCTCTCTCGGAGGACCTGAGCCCTAGGACCATGCGTCAGGACTACCGGTCATGATGACTCCTTGCTGTCCCCAGTCCACCTGGCCGTGCTGCTGCTCCAGTTTCAACTGTTCTGCCTGCGGCTATGGAACCCTGACCTGTTCACCGGACGTGCTACCTGTCCCAGACCTGCTGTTTTCAACTCTCTAGAGACAGCAGGAGCGGTAGAGATACTCTTAATGATCGGCTATGAAAAGCCAACTGACATTTACTCCTGAGGTGCTGACTTGCTGCACCCTCGACAACTACTGTGATTATAATTTTTTGACCATGCTGGTCATTTATGAACATTTGAACATCTTGGCCATGTTCTGTTATAATCTCCACCCGGCACAGCCAGAAGAGGACTGGCCACCCCTCTTAGCCTGGTTCCTCTTCTAGGGAGTTTTTCCTAGCCACCGTGCTTCTATACCTGCATTGCTTGCTGTTTGGGGTTTTAGGCTGGGTTTCTGTACAGCACTTTGAGATATCAGCTGATGTACGAAGGGCTATATAAAATAATCTTGATTTGATTTGATTTGCTACATACAGACACCGGTTAGTCAGGCTGATTGAGGTAGTATGTACATGTCGATATGGTTAAAGTGACTATGCATATATGATGAACAGAGAGTAGCAGTAGCGTAAAAGAGGGGGTGGTGGGTGGCGGGACACAATGCATATAGCCCGGTTAGCCAATGTGCGGTAGCACTGGTTGGTCGGGCCAACTGAGGTAATATGTACATGAACGTATAGTTAAAGTGACTATGCATATATGATAAACAGAGAGTAGCAGCAGCGAAGAGGGGTTGGGGGGGCACAGAATGCAAATAGTCCGGGTAGCCATTTGATTACCTGTTCAGGAGTCTTATGGCTTGGGGGTAAAAACTGTTGAAGCCTTTTTGTCCTAGACTTGGCACTCCGGTACCGCTTGCCATGCGATAGTAGAGAGAACAGTCTATGACTGGGGTGGCTGGGGTCTTTGACAATTTTTAGGGCCTTGAACGCTGAGCTGTAGTCAATGAATAGCATTCTCACATAAGTGTTCCTTTTGTCCAGGTGGGAAAGGGCAGTGTGGAGTGCAATAGAGATTGCATCATCTGTGGGTCTGTTTGGGCGGTATGCAAATTGGAGTGGGTCTAGGGTTTCTGGGATAATGGTGTTGATGTGAGCCATTACCAACCTTTCAAAGCACTTCATGGCTACAGACGTGAGTGCTACGGGTCTGTAGTCATTTAGGCAGGTTGCCTTTGTGTTCTTGGGCACGGGGACTGTGGTGGTCCGCTCGAAAAATGTTGGTATTACAGACTCAATCAGGGACATGTTGAAAATGTCAGTGAAGACACCTGCCAGTTGGTCAGCACATGCCCGGAGCACACATCCTGGTAATCTGTCTGACCTCGCAACCTTGTGTATGTTGACCTGGCTACGGAGAGCGTGATCACACAGCCGTCCAGAACAGCTGATGCTCTCATGCATGCCTCAGTGTTGCTTGCCTCGAAGCTAGCATAGAAGTGATTTAGCTCATCTGGTAGGTTCGTGTCACTGGGCAGCTCGCGGCTGTGCTTCCCTTTGTAGTCTGTAATAGTTTGCAAGCCCTGCCACATAAAACGAGCGTCGAAGCCGGTGTAATACGATTCAATCTTAGCCCTGTAATGACGCTTTGCCTGTTTGATGGTTCGTCGCATGGCATAGCGGGATTTCTTGTAAGCTTCCGGGTTAGAGTCCCGCACCTTGAAAGCAGCAGCTCTACCCTTTAGCTCAGTGCGAATGTTGCCTGTAATCCATGGCTTCTGGTTTGGGTATGTACGTACAGTCACTGTGGGGACAACGTCCTCAGTGCACGTATTGATAAAGCCAGTGACTGATGTGGTGTACTCCTCAATATCATCGGAAGAATCCTGGAACATGTTCCAGTCTGTGA
The DNA here is from genome assembly GCF_016432855.1 of Salvelinus namaycush. Lineage (NCBI taxonomy): Eukaryota > Metazoa > Chordata > Actinopteri > Salmoniformes > Salmonidae > Salvelinus > Salvelinus namaycush. The sequence goes on from NC_052315.1 coordinate 54,628,580, forward strand.
TAGCAAAACAGTCCTGTAGTTTAGCATCTGCTTCATCTGACCACTTTTTTATAGACAGAGTCACTGGTGCATCCTGCTATAATTTTTGCTTTATGGCTGGAATCAGGAGGATAGAGTTGTGATCGGATTTACCTAATGGAGGGCGGGGGAGAGCTTTGTACGCGTCTCTGTGTGTGGAGTACAGGTGATCTAGAATTTTTTTCCCTCTGGTTGCACATTTAACATGTTGATAGAAATTTGGTAGAACTTATTTAAGTTTCCCTGCATTAAAGTCTCCGGCCACTAGGAGCGCTGCCTCTGGGTGAGTGGTTTCCTGTTTGCTTATTTCCTTATACAGCTGTCTGAGTGCGGTCTTAGTGCCAGCATCTGTCTGTGGTGGTAAATAAACAGCCACGAAAAGTACAGCTGAAAACTCTCTCTAGGCAAGTAGTGTGGCCTGCAATGTATCACAATATACTCTACTTCAGGCGAGCAAAATCTAGAGACTTCCTCCTCCAATTTTTGATGTCCCGTTGGTAGGATATTCGTGATCGTACCTCGTCTATTTTATTGTCCAATGATTGCACGTTGGTAAGTAATATTGACGGTAACGGCAGCTTTCCCACTCGCCTTCTGCGGGTCCTCACGAGTCATCCCGCTCTGTGTCCCCTGTACCTGCGTTTCTTCCTCTTGCAAATATCGGGTGTTTGGAGAATGTCCTGTGCCTCCTGCTTGTTGAAGAAAAAATCTTTGTCTAATCCAAGGTGAGTGACCGCTGCTCTTTTTTTGCCGTAAGATAGAGACATTATGTACAAAATAATTTACAAAAAACACATAATAGCACAATTGGTTCCGGCGCCATTTTAGTCTACAATTGGTCTACAATTACATGGCCTTCCACACCTGAATGGGCTGGGACCCAGTAGAATCTCACTACTACGCCCAGTCTTTCGATTCTCCATAATAACATTAATGCCTCATAGATAGGTCACTCCTTTTAGATTTGCCAGATGATATACTATTCAACACAGACAGAGAATCTGAGCATACTATAACTCTGACAAGTTGAGCGTCCTCCACCCACTGGAGGGCAAATACTATCGCTAACAGTTCAACTGAGGATACTGACAGTTCATCTATTAGTCTTCTGTATATCTGCACATCAAGTTCAGGAATGTAAACGCCTGCTACTGTGCGCCCACTATCTGGGTCCTTGGATCAATCTGTGAAAAGCGGTAAAAATGCATAGAAACTTCCACCAATGTAATTGTCAACCAGTTTCCCTATAAAACAGACTTCTGACCAATCTTTCCTTTTCTCTATCAAGGTTAGATCAACAACAATAGCTGGGAGTAACCATGGAGGAACATCCCCTGTCACCGCAGAAGGGCCAACCTCCAACTCCCTAAAACCACTCTCATCAGCAAGCTTTTCAACTGTCCAACCAAAACCACTGCCTTGTGTACTAGTATATTCCCAACAGCCATCTAGAACAGGAGCAATGGGATGCTCAACCTCACAGCCTTTCAACCTAACCCAATAACCGAATGACACTTTTTTACACCGTATATCCAAAGGCATCTCACCTACCTCCATTAGTAAGACACATACAGATGTGGATTTAAATGCATAACCATAAATAAATGCATATGCATGAATACATATCCTTAAAAGCTATATACTGGATTCTGTCCAGCTTCTGAAGCCAAACCTTCGCCGCATTTCCATAAACTATACACCCGTAATCAATTGTCATCCTGAAACCCTCCCCATAGGCTGTCCAAACAGAAACAACATATTAAATAACAATATATTATCAGCAACTTTCTTCTTTGAGAAGAACACACAGCAAGACTTGGCCACTGGCAATTTAAAACCCCAGTTAATCGACCATCTTTCAACATCCACTATAGCTTGTTGAATAGATTTGGTCACATGAGAGACATTCCTTCCCCTCTTCCAAATAGCTCCATCATCAGCATATAGGGACCTACATTTCGAAAACACATCATTAATCATAATGTTGAACAAAATTGGACTGACAGCACTGCCTTCAGGAATACCATTGTCAACTCCCATAGGCTTCATATAAAAAGAGTGATTAAATTAGGCCAAAACCCAGTTATATAACCTCCCACCAATGCCAAGTATTTTCCATCTTAATCGGGAGGCCTTCTCTCCACATAGTGTCGTATGCCTTTTCAATGTCAAAAAAGACAATAGCCATTCATTCTTTCATGACCAGATGTTTTTCTCCTTCATTGCGCACCATTACTAATGCATCAACAAATCAATCAATGACTCAATAAACCTCTATGTTCCAACTGAATTGAACCCAATCAAACATCTCTGTAGAGACATGAAAATAGCTGTGCAGCGATACTCCCCATCCAACCTGACAGAGCTTGAGAGGATCTGCAGAGAAGAATGGGAGAAACTCCCCAAATACAGCTGTGCCAAGCTTATAGCGTCATACCCAAGACGTCTCGAGGTTGTAATCGCTGCCAAAGGTGCTTCAGCAAAGTACTGAGTAAAGGGTCTGAATACTTATGTAAATGTGATATTTCCGGTTTAAATAATATATAAAAATGCACAAACATTTCTAAAAAACAGTTTTTTCTTTGTCATTATGGGGTATTGTGTGTAGATTGATGGGAGGGGGGGGGGGAGGGTCTATTTAATCCCTTTTAAAATAAGGCTGTAACATAACAAAATGTGATAAAAGTCAAAGGGTCAGAATACTTTCCGAATGCACTGTACTTCGTTCAAAATTACCCCACTATGTACCCTATCAAATGTCTTCCCCAAGAAGTCATCTTTTTCTTTATCAGTTACGGAACATTGTTTTACCCACAACCAAAACTGGAATTCGAGTGGACTTGCTTCCCCAAACTCAGTATCCCTGCCTGTTGCAGAGAAGAACTGTCTCCATGCATTTCTCTTGACAGACTTAATGACCCTATGTACTAAAGCGCTCTTCCTTTGAAAATCAACTAGATTCTCAGGAGTCATATTCCTACGCAGCACTCTGTAAGCCCTATTTCTTTCTCGAATAGCCGCAGTGCACTCTTCAGTCCACCAAAGAACCCCTTTCCTTTTCTCACCCACTTCACTCACTGGCAAATCAGAGAGGTCACAGAAGCAGCACATTCTAGAGTAAGAAGCCAGTGTGAGGTCCAGGCAGGATGTAACCCCTTTAACAACATCAATTCTTGTACCACATCCATCGTTAAGACATACTAATGCTCTTGTTTCCATCATATTTTCCACAATACTACCATTAGCATCTGTATGTGCGCTTCCCCACTATTATGGGCATTAAAGTTGCCTCACCATATCTCTCTAGAGCCCAATTCTCTTGATATTTCATCAAACATCCCTACAGATAGTTGATGACAAGGCTAGTACAAATTTAGCAACTTAATATTACTTCCTGCACTAGATTTCCACCATCACACATTTGTATTCAGATGGGACAGGTATATTACGATATACAAGACCTTCCCTTATGAACGTAGCACAACCACCCTGTCCAGTTGATCTATCATATCTGATTGAACAATAACCAGGAATAATACAATCAAGATGTGGTGTAAGGCATGTTTCTTGAAAACGTATCTCATCAGGTTTGATCTCTAAATCAATTACATATTTCTTCAACTCCTGACCGTTAGCAATAAAGCTTCTGGCACTCACACTGAAGGATGACAAAAACCATAACTCTAGTTATCGTCATACTGAGACATTCCATCATTAGTATTATTAGGAAGTCAATCCGATTTAACTATCAAGGTTTCCTTTGGCACGACACATTTGTGAGAGCAAGATTTCTGAACAGGTCTGGTATCCGTGTCTGGACCAACATAGGCAACATTTCTTACAGTAGGTCCCCTTATTCCAGGACTGACCCTATTATCTCCACCATTCTGCCTAATAGGTCCACCAATCTGCCTTGCATTCTCTGCATAAGAGACATTACGAGTGACTTTAAATCTTTGGGCCGCTCTAACCTCTTTTTGCACCTTGCGTCCACCAAATGCTACACTGTGTTCCCCCCATAATTACGACAGTTAGCCATGACATTTTTCCCACAGCCGCCATAATCATGTTCCCCTCCATACTTGGCACGTCTTCTTTTTCACTGAGCAGCTACATGTCCCATTCTTTGGCATTTAAAACACCTTAATGGGGGTGGGTGGCACACCCTGATCTGTTTCACCTGTATTGTGCTGGTTTCCACCCCCCTCCAGGTGTCACTCATTTTCTCCATTATCCCCTGTGCATTTATACCTGTATTTTCTGTTTGTCTGTTGCCAGTTCGTCTTGTCTCGTCAAGCACGCCAGCGTGGTTTCCCATACTCCTGTTTCTCTCTAGCACTTGTTTTTCCAGTTTTTGACCACTCTGCCTGCCCTGACCCTGCCTGCCGTTCTGTACCTGTCTGACACTGCCCTGGATTACCGACCTCGGCCTGCCCTGACACTGAACCGGCCTGCCGTTCTGTACCTGTCTGACACTGCCCTGGATTACCGACCTCGGCCTGCCCTTGACCTGTCGTCTGCCTTCCCCCGGTTTTGTTAGGAAACATCTGTTATTCGAACTGTCTGAATCTGGGTCTTATCCTGGGGTCTGATAGTACGAACTGGCCATGACTGACCCAGCAGACTCGGACCAGCTCCGCAACGCCATCTCCTCCAAGGGAGCCACCATTGGATGACACAAGGAATTCCTTCAAGGTCTTATGGAAGGATTCCACACCTTTTTATTTTTTTACTTTTTTTATTTCACATTTATTTAACCAGGTAGGCTAGTTGAGAACAAGTTTTCAGTTTTCAGCTGTGCTAACGTAATTGCAAAAGGGTTTTCTAATGATCAATTAGCCTTTTAAAACAATAAACTTGGATTAGCTAACACAACGTTCCATTGGAACACAGGAGTGATGGTTGCTGATAATGGGCCTCTGTACGCCTATGTAGATATTTTTTTTAAATCAGATGTTTCTAGCTTCAATAGTCATTTACAACATTAACAATGTCTACACTGTATTTCTGATCAATTTGATGTTATTTTAATGGACAAAAGGACATTTTTTTTCATTTAAAAAACAAGGACATTTCTAAGTGACCCCACACTTTTGAACGGTAGTGTATGTTTACCCCAAAAATATATGGGGGATTGGAAGTGATGCAGGCGATTACATTGATGGAAGAAACAATCTATCCACAATACTAAAGCTGATCCACTCTCTGAAAAACAACAACAAAAAATACTACTTGAGTAAAAGTCTAAAAGTATTTGGTTTTAAATGTACTTAAGTATCAAAAGTAAATGTAATCTATAAAATATGCTTAAGTGCCAAAAGTACAAGTATAAATCATTTAAAATTCCTTATTAAGCAAGCCAGACGGTACGATTTTATTTTTATTTTTAATTTACGGATAGCCAGGGCACACTTCAACACTCAGACATAATTTACAAATGAAGCGTTTGTGTTTAGTGAGTCTGCCAAATCAGAGGCAGTATGGATGACCAGGGATGTTCTCTTGAAAAGTTTTTTGAATTAGACAATTTTCCTGTCCTGCTAAGCATTCAAAATGGAACTAGTACTTTTGGGAGTCAGAGAAAATGTAAGGAGTGAAAAGTACATTCTTTTCATTAGGAATGTAGTGAAGTAGAAGTTGTCAAAAATATAATTAGTAAAGTACAGATACCCCCCAAAACTGCTTAAGTTGTACTTTAAAGTATTTTTACTTAAGTACTTTACACCACTGTCTCACAGCCCTCTGACCTCTGCCTGCCCTTGACCTGTCGTCCGCCTGCCCCGCTTTGTTAGTAAACATATGTTATTCGAATTGTCTGCATCTGGGTCGTATGCTGAGGTCTGATTGTGGGACAAATTCTATAACAGTGAAAGCCAGGAAGTTCATCTGTACTTTCTTAGGCAAAACCTTCTCAAACATTAATAGTACTGAACAGCCTTTTGGCTTCAACCACTACGTCCCCTTCTGCATTTTATTTTATATAATCTATGGACATAGATAGTGGAACCCCAGAAATGACACCACTCAGCTAGGCTGAAGCTCCAGGGAAATGACTTGTGATTTTCTTCCCATTGAGAGTTTTCATTTTCATAATCTTCCCTCATTTTCATAATATTCCATTTCTCTTTGCTTATTTCAGCTGTTCTTGCCATAATATGGACTTGGTCTTTTACCAAATAGGGCTATCTTCTGTATACCACCCCTACCTTGTCACAACACAACTGACTGGCTCAAACGCATAAACTTTTAACAAGGCACACCTGTTAATTGCATTCCAGGTGACTACCTCATGAGCTGGTTGAGAGAATGCCAAGAGTGTGCAAAGCTGTCAAGGAAAAGGGTGGATACATTGAATAATTTAAAATATATTTGGATTTGTTTACATGATTCCATATGTGTTATTTCATAGTTTTGATGTCTTCCCTATTATTCTACAATGTAGAATATAGTACAAATAAAGAAAAACCCTGGAATGAGTAGGTTTGTCCAAACTTTGACTGGTACTGTATTTTGGGGGGGACAATTTTACCTGCTTCAAACATTGGGGGCCCCTCCTACGCCCTTGCCAAAGAGCATCTGACTAGGCCTTCTATCCTGCTTTACTAGGTACATTGTTTTACAAGCATCAGAAAGGAATTCACCACATGGACAACATTTTAGAATGCCATTTTAATGTCATTGTCTTTTCAAGAATCAAATACAAATGCATACAAATACATTTATTTTCACCTAAGCCACATGTAACCACTATTGCAATGAACATCACAACACAAATACAATATTTTAACAGAAGTTGCCTTTCAAGCTCGAATGGTCAAAAGGGGCAACATGCACACATGCATTCATTCATACAAGGACACACACACACACACACACAGTATAGATGGGACTTTTTACAGCATTAAAGAGGTATGGCTCTAACAATAGTATGTGGAGGGAGGGAGTGGGAAAGAGGGAGGAATTGTGGTAGCAGTAGATGGAAGGGCGGGGGATCGGGGGAGGGAGAAGTGGTAATAGGAAGGAACAGCTAAAGTGTACATAAAACACATATTTCTATATTAGTCAAGCCAACTTTTTACTCAGTAAGTATAAATATTCTTCATCCAAAAGTCAGTGCAGTGTCTTCTGCTCTAGCCTGAGTCCCAGTTAGCTAGCAAGACAGCACAAACAGATCTGGGTCTCAAGCTACTTCTGCTGCAGGGCAGGCTTCAACCGGGTCCTCTTATTTACCACGCCTGGTTTCACCCAGGTCCTATTCGCGTTCCACTACTATACACCCGGTCCGTGTTAGACCTGGTCCATGAAACATCTGTTTCACTTTACACACAAATCACTTTACACACGTTTTCTTGTCGTTTTCCTGTCGTTCTTGTCTTTTTTTCTCTTTCTATCCTTTCTTTTTTTTGTCACCAAATACCTCAAAGGTCCAGCTGAGAAGTACTAGTTGTTTGTTTTCTGAGTGTTGTTTCGTTTGTTTTCCAACCAATCAATCAATTTTGGCAGATATAAAAGAGAACGATAAATTTACAAGTGTACATTTTTCTTTCCCTTCTCCTGATTTCCCTTTTCTAGCTCCGAAAAGTCCTCCTGTCCGGCGTGTGGTGCGCTAATCCTACTGGATACCTCTGAAGAGACACATGGCAAAGACCATGGCAAACAGCTGTGGAGAAGAACAGAGGAGTGTCAGAACAGCAGTCAGGACAGAGAACAAGACACAAAGTAAGTGTTTAAATTCTGCTAGCCTAATAAACTGGTCGACTGTTCTGCAGCCAAACGATGATGATGATGAAACTAGACAAAATAAACCAAACTATCTACATGATGATGATTAGACAATTCAGCTCTGGCTTAATCTAATAAATCGACTAGATTGCCATATCCATAATTATGACTTCAGAGATACCTCCCCAGTATATTATCCTATGTAATGTATGGTGTGTAACAGTCCTGCAACACCAATATTCTCCACTAAGTGGGGCAATCGTACTATAAACGGGGAAGTGACCAGCACTTGCTTCAAATGATACATTCTCCAGTATTTCAGATTCCGTTGCTGTGTACTGTGTGGGGAAGATAAACTACATGGATTTTTCTAAACAGCTTACATTACCAATCACACCAACTGACAAGGGAAAAATGTGTTGATTTGGAGGCTACTCACAAAGGCGCTTATTATAAGTAACAAAATATTGAATCCTACCTCAATGGTGAGCACCACGATGGCCAGCGCTCCAGCCACATAGATGTACAGCTCAAAGTAGTCCACCACTGCTGAGTAGCAGCCCTGAAAACACACAGAGAGGAAAGAGTCTCAGTCTCAGTCACAATTCAATAGTATGAGTCAATATGAGAGAGTATTGAAATGTGTGTGTTTGTGTGTCTGTGTGTGCACGCATGTGCATAAATGCATGCATGTGTGTGTGTGCTGAAATGCATGGACAATATAAATAGCATCAGAGCCATAACTGAATGCGTCAGTGAACAATAGACTAGATGAATGGGCTGAGAGACAGAGACTGAGACAGGGCCCCTGGCCTCATTGGCTTTTAATGAGGCTCTGTGTGTGAATGGGAGAGAGACAGCGAGAGACAGACGCCTTCCGGAGATACTGCATTGTTCCACAGGCCTTAACAACAACAGTTGGAGCCTCTCCTTCCCATCAGTGTTGACTGTAATTACATTTCCCTCTCAAGACAGTGATTAAAACAGGCAAGCACACACAGAGATAAATATAGACCCGCACACACAAGCACACAAATGTGTGCATTCCGTTTGTCAATATGGCTAAATCCGTTTGTCAATATGGCTAAATACTGTATGTTTCTACCTCCACACACACGCACACCTGCACGCCCACTTCCATACCCTACTCCAAGCCCGCACTACCCTACCCTACTCCAATCTACATAGTCAAACACAAGCATGCATAAGTACACACACACACACTGCACTACTCTACACTACACAGTAAAACATACTTCCTTGACACCCAGAACATAGAAAAGCACTAATGAGTCTACCGGTATGAGGACAGTGCCAGTAGAGAAGCAGTCCCGTTATATCATCACTCCAACATACACTCTTCTGCTCTAGTTTAGCTGATAGGCCAGAGGAGGGTTTTGTCTCCCAGTGTGGCAGGGAGAGGGGGCAGTGTTAGCCTCGTGGTTAGAGTGACGAACATGCAACTGGAAGGTAGCCAGTTAAAATCCTAGGGTAGGAATGTGGAGGGCTGCCAGATATCTCAGGTGCCACCCACTGCTGATGTGATGTACTACCTGTTCTGTGGGAACTGCTCTAGGTGCCCTGCTCTGGAGGTCCTGCTCCAGGGGCGACATTTTTATTTCCATTCTCTTTGTTGAATGGGTCAATAAAGATTATTAAAGGGTTCATAGTAGTATTTTTGAAGTAGTCTAGTACCAGTACCCACCTTGTTGTTTCTGAACAGCATGTTCCCCATCAGACACTCCTCCTGGGGGATGTAGGCTGAGTCTCCGGGATGACTACCCCTCCTGCAGCAGGCCGCAGGGACCATCTCATTAGGGTTGATCAGTCTGAACAGGCTCTCCTCAAAGTCCACCGGGCTGTTCACGCCACAGCAGTCAAACTGGGGAGGAGAGCTGGGTAAATTACACTGAGTATACAAAACATTAAGAACACATGCTCTTTCCATGACATAGACTGGCCAGGTGAATCCAGGTGAAAGCTATGGTCACTTATTGATGTCACTTCAATCAGTGGAGATGAACGGGAGGAGACAGGTTAAAGAAATGTTTAATCCTTGAGAACATTGAGACATGGATTGTGTATGTGTGCCATTTAGAGGGTGAATGGGCAAGACAAAATATTGAAGTGCTTTTGAACGGGGTATGGTAGTAGGTGCCAGGCGCACTTGTTTGTGTCAAGAACTGCAGCGCTCCTGAGTTTTTCAGGCTCAACAGTTTCCCATGTGTATCATTAACCTATACGGTCCAAATAATGAAGATTCAAGCTTCTTTGAAAATATTTAAGAATTTATCTATTACCCTGCCTAGAATGCCAGCATCCCGGAGTCGCCTCTTCACTGTTTTGCCGGGACTATTTAATGAAGCTGCCAGTTGAGGACTTGTGAAGCGTCTGTTTCTCAAACTAGACACTCTAATGTACTTGTCCTCTTGCTCAGTTGTGCACAGCAATAATTAAATATTAAACTATGTCAGTAGGAAGATTATGCAATAGTAATGTAAACACCTTACTCTGCTTATCTTAAATCGGCCTATGGTCAAAAATGTATTTTTTCCCCTCATCAATCTACACACAATACTGACAAAGCAAAAACATATATATATTTTTTAAATTTTGCAAATGTTGTAAAAAAGAAGAAAAAAAGATCACATTTACTCAGTACTTTGTTGAAGCACCTTTGGCAGCCTTGAGTCTTCTTGGGTATGACGCTACAAGCTTGGCACACCTGTACTTGGGGAGTTTCTCCCATTCTTCTCTACAGATCCTCTTAAGCTCTGTCAGGTTGGATGGGAAGCGTCGCTGCACACCTATTTTCATAATCCAAGATGGCGTAGCAGTGGGAGCAGTCTGTTTTGATTGTCTTGTCGTGTCCCTTGTATATATCGTCTTTATCTTCGTATATATTTTTTATCTAATTTTCCATCTACGGACTGAACATACTCTCCTGCAACCCGCCTCACCCAATGTGGTATGGATCTGCTATTTTTACACTTTTGAACCGGAACCCCCTTCAGGAGCTAGCCAGCTAACTAGCTAGTAGTCAGTTAGCCACTGCTAGCGGTCACCAACCGTTAACTCGGACATCTGCCAGCCTCAGCCTGGGCAACTCCTGCCAGCCTGAACAGCACGATATCTACCCAGAACATATTGGACTGCTTTTCTCTACCACATCTCCGGATTCCTACCGCAAGCTCTGAACCTTTACCCCGGATCATCGCAGCTAGCTAGCTGCTATCCGAGTGGCTACTCCTGTCTAACGTCTCTGTCCCGAAGCAAGCACCAGTTAGCCTGGAGCTAGCCTCGAACTAGGCCCATCTCCCGGCTAGCCGAAGAGATCTATCAAGCAATTTCTGGGCTTCAAATACCTCTTTTCCCAATTGGCCTGGACCCTTTGCTGCCGACACGGAGCCTAGCCGGCCATCACGACAGGTCTGCCGACGTAACCTTCCGAGGGGGTTTCAACAGGCTCTCCCAATGCAACGTCCCCCTGAGGCCCATCTGCTAACCCCGGCCTGCTAGCTGTCTGAATCGCCGTGCCTCCAGCTCGCCTAGCTACTCACTGGACCCTATGATCACTCGGCTACACATGCCCCTCCCTAATGTCAATATGCCTTGTCTATTGCTGTTTTGGTTAGTCATTTTTATCTTATTTCACTGTAGAGCTTCCAGCCCTGCTCAATATACCTTAGCTAGCCCTTATGTTCCACCCCCCACACATGCGGTGACCGCACCCTGCTTAAATGGTGCCTCTAGAGACAAAACCTCTCATCGTCACTCAATGCCTAGGCTTACCTCCACTGTACTCACATCCTACCATACCCTTGTCTATACATTGTGCCTTGAATTTATTCTTCCGCACCCAGAAACCTGCTCCTTTTACTCTCTGTTCCAAACGCACTAGACGACCAGTTCTTTCAGCCTTTTACGCACTCTTATCCTACTCCTCCTTTGTTCCTCTGGTGATTTAGAGGTTAACCCAGGCCCTGCAGCCCCCAGCATCACTCCCATTCCCCAGGCGCTCTCATTTGTTGACTTCTGTAACCTAAAAAGCATTTGTTTCATGCATGTTAACATTAGACGCCTCCTCCCTGAGTTTGTTTTATTCACTGCTTTAGCACACTCCACCAACCCGGATGTCCTAGCCGTGTCTGAATCCTGACTTAGGAAGGCCACCAAAAATCCTGAAATGTCCATCCCTAACTATAACATTTTCCGACAAGATACAATTGCCAAAGGGGGCGGAGTTAGCCTGCAGAACTCTGTCATACTATCCAGGTCTGTGCCCAAACAATTCGAGCTTCTACTTCGGCCACAGCTGTGCCCTGGACACCATATGCGAATTGAATGCCCCCCATCTATCTTCAGAGTTTGTACTGTTAGGTGACCTAAACTGGGACATGCTTAACATCCCGGCCATCCTACAATCTAAGATAGATGCCCTCAGTCTCACACAAATCATCAAGGAACCTACCAGGTACAACCCTAAATCCGTAACCATGGGCACCCTCTTAGATATCATCCTGACCAACCTTCCCTCTAAATACACCCCTGCTCTCTTCAACCAGGATCTCAGTGATCATTGCCTGTGTGCGTAATGGGTCCGCGGTCAAACACCCCTCATCACTGTCAAATGCTCCCTAAAACACTTCGGCGAGCAGGCCTTTCTAATCGACCTGGCACGGGTATCCTGGAAGGATATTGACCTCATCCTATCAGTAAAGGATGCCTGGTTGCTCTTCAAAAGTTTATTCTCCATCTTAAATAAGCATGCCCCATTCAAAAAATGTAGAACTAAGAACAGATATAGCATTTGGTTCACCCCAGACTTGACTGCCCTTGACTAGCACAAAAACATCCTGTGGCGTTCTGCATTAGCATCGATTAGCCCCCGCGATATGCAACTTTTCAGGTAAGTCAGGAACCAATACACTCAGTCAGTTAGGAAAGCTAAGGCTAGCTTTTTCAAACAGAAATTTGCTTCCTTTAGCACTAATTCCAAAAAGTTTTGGGACACTGTAAAGTCCATAGAGAATAAGAGCACCTCCTCCCAGCTACCCATTGCACTATTAATAAATCTATGATAATCGGTTAATTCAATAAGCATTTATCCACGGCTGGCCATGCTTTCCACCCCCCCCCCACCCCCCCCCCCCCCACTACTTCTTCACCCAAATCCAGACAGCTGATGTTCTGAAAGAGCTGCAACATCTGGATCCCTACAAATCAGCTGGGCTAGACAATCTGGACCCTCTCTTTCTAAAATTATCAGCCGAAATTGTTGCAACGCCTATTCAACCTCTCTTTCGTATCATCTAAGATCCCCAAAGATTGGAAAGCTGCTGCAGTCATCACCCACTTCAAAGGGGGAGACACCCAAACTGTTACAGACCTATATCCATCCTGCCCTGCCTTTCTAAAATCTTCAAAAGCCAAGTTAATAAACAGATTACCGACCATTTCGAATCCCAAAGTACCTTCTCCACTATGCAATCTGGTTTCCAAGCTGGTCACGGGTGCACCTCAGCCACACTCAAGGTCCTAAACGATATCATAACCGCCATCGATAAAAGACAGTACTGTGCAGCTGTATTCCTCGACCTGGCCAAGGCTTTCAACTCTGTCAATCACCGCATTCTTATCGGCAGACTCACTAGCCTTGGCTTTTTAAATGACTGCCTCGCCTGGTTCACCAACTACTTCTCAGAGTTCAGTGTGTCAAATCGTAGGGCCTGTTGTCCGGACCTCTGGCAGTCTCAATGGGGGTGCCACCGGGTTTAATTCTCGGGCTGACTCTTTTCTCTGTATATATCAATGATGGCGCTCTTGCTGCTGGTGATTCTCTGATCCACCTCTATGCAGATGACACCATTCTGTATACATCTGGCCCTTCTTTGGACACTGTGCTAACAAACCTCCAAACGAGCTTCAACGCCATACAACACTCCTTCCGTGGCCTCTAACTGCTTTTAAATGCAAGTAAAACTAAGTGCATGCTCTTCAACCGATTTCTGCCTGCACCCTCCCGCCCGACTAGCATCACTACTCTGGACGGTTCTGACCTAGAATATGTGGACAACTACAAATACCTAGGTGTCTGGTTAGACTGTAAACGCTCTTTCCAGACTCACATTAAGCATCTCCAATCCAAAATTAAATCTAGAATCAGCTTCCTATTTTGCAAAAAAGCCTCCTTCACTCATGCCGCCAAACATACCCGCGTAAACTGACTCTCCTACCGATCCTTGACTTTGGCGATGTCATTTACAAAATAGCCTCCAACACTCTACTCAGCAAACTGGATGTAGTCTATCACAGTGCCATCCGTTTTATCACCAAAGCCCCATATACTACCCGCCACTGCGACCTGTATGCTCTCATTGGCTGGCCCTCACTACATATCTGTCGCCAAACCCACTGGCTCCAGGTCATCTATAAGTCTTTGCTAGGTAAAGCCCCGCCTTATCTCAGCTCACTGGTCACCATAGCAACACCCACCCGTAGCACGCGCTGCAGCAGGTATATCGGTCATGCACTGGTCATCCTCAAAGTCAACACTTCCTTTGGCCGCCTTTACTTCCAGTTCTCTGCTGCCAATGACTGGAATGAATTGCAACAATCTCTGAAGCTGGAGTCTTATATCTCCTTTAAGCATCATCTGTCAGAGCAACTTACCGATCACTGTCCCTGTACACAGTAAATAGCACACCCGACTACCCATCCCCATATTATTACTTACCCCTCTTGCTCTTTTGCACCCCAGTAACTCTACCTGCACATCTAGCACTCCATTATTAATGCTAAATTGTAATTATTTTCGCCTCTAGGGCCTATTTATTGCCTACCTCCCTACTCTTCTACATTTGCACACACTGTACATAGTACTGTACACTATTTTTATTTTATTTTGTGTTATTGACTGTACGTTTGTTTGTGTAACTGTGTTTTTGTCGCACTGCTTTGCTTTATTTATTGCAGTTGTAAATGAGAACTTGTTCTCAACTGGCCTACCTGGTTAAAAATGTTCAACTCTCCAGAGATGTTTGATCGGGTTCAAGTCCGGACTCTGGCTGGGCCACTCAAGGACATTCAGAGACTTGTCCCGAAGTTACTCCTGCGTTGTCTTGGCTATGTGCTTAGGGTCATTGTCCTGTTGGAAGGTGAACCTTCGCCACCAGTCTGAGATCCTGAGCGCTCTGGAGCAGGTTTTCATCAAGGATCTCTCTGTACTTTGCTGCGTTCATCTTCCCCTCGTTCCTGGCTAGTCTCCCAGTCCCTGCCACTGAAAAACATCCCCATAGCATGATGCTGCCACCACCATGCTTCACCGTAGGGATGGTGCCAGGTTTCCTCCAGACTTGAAGCTTGGCATTCAGGCCAAAGAGCTCAATCTTGGTTTCCTCAGACCATAGATTCTTGTTTATCATGGTCTGAGAGACCTTTAGGTGCTTTTTAGCAAAATACTGAGGTGTGGGTTCCGTCAGGCCACTCTACCATAAAAGCCTGATTGGTTATTTCCTGTCAGAGTGACCATCGGGTTCTTGGTCACCTCCCTGACCAAGGCCCTTCTCCCCCGATTGCTCAGTTTGGCCGAGCGGCCAGCTCTAGGAAGAGTCTTGGTGGTTCCAAACTTCTTCCATTTAAGAATGATGGAGGCCACTGTGTTCTTGGGGACCTTCAATGCTGCAGAATTGTGCCCTTCCCCAGATCTGTGCCTCGACACAATCCTGTCTCGGAGCTCTACGGACAATTCCTTCGACCTCCTGGCTTGGTTTTTGCTCTGACATGCACTGTCAATTGTGGAACTTTATATAGACAGGTGTGTGCCTTTCCAAATCGTGTCCAATTAATTGAATTTACCAGTTTTAGAAACATCTCAAGAATGATCAATGGAAACAGGATGCCCCTGAGCACAATTTCGAGTCTCATAGCAAAAGGGTCTGAATACTTGTATAAAACACAGAAATACCTTATTTAAATATTTGTAAACATTTCTAAAAACCTGTTTTCGCTTTGTCATTATGGGGTATTGTGTGTAGATTAATGAGGAAAAAAATGTATTTAGTTCCCAGTGATGTACTAGGCCGTCTTCACCACCGGCTGGAGGGCATTGCGGTCATGGAAGGAGCAATTCCTGTACCAGGCCGTGATGCAACCGGTCAGGACTCTCTCGATGGTGCAGCTGTAGTATTTGGAGAGGGTCTGGGGTGGCATGCCAAATTTCTTCAGCTGCCTTAGGAAGTAGAGATGCTGTTGCGCCCTCTTGACAAGAGTGGTGGTGTTGTTGGTCCATGTCGAGTCCTAAGTGATGTTGACACCGATGTATTTAAAACTCCTGACTCTTTCTACTGCAGTACTGTTGATCGGGGCATGTTCCCTCATCTGCTTCCTGAAGTGAACAATCAATTCCTTTGTTTTGCTGAGGTTGAGGGAGAGGTTGTTCTCCTGGCACCACAATGCCAGTTCACTTACCTTGAATTGAGTATATTGACATGGAATTGACCTCAAGCTTAGCAAGTACAGTATTTTAGCCTTACAGTGTTCATGATAGCGTTCCACGTTCCAGTGAAGACATCAGTGTTATTGTAGCCCAGGTAGTGCATCTTCAGCTCCTTAGTGAAGTACTCTCTGGTCAGCTAGACAGGAACATGGAGAATGTTGGTATTAGTTCTGTATGGTCAGAGGTTTTACTGTATCACCATGATGAAGGGGACAGTGTTTGCACACTACAGTGGATGGTCACAGGATCCATATAAGGACAGAATTTACTCACGTGCTCCCGGAATATGAAGGCCAGGATGGCTGCAGCTAGTTCCGCCAGGAAGATGACCAGGATGAGCATGAAGAACTGCAGGGACACAGGAGAGAGGGCAGGAGGGAGAGAGAGAGAGAGAGGGAGTGGTGGACAAGACATTTAGTGAGAGGAGAGACAGAGAGAGATAAAGGGAGAGAATGAGTCACAGAGTTAGTGTCAGCAAAAGTGAGTGCAAGTCACAAAAAATTCAACATTAACTATGCATGTGGCCTGGTGCGTCGAAGGCAAATTATTATGGCTTATTTATTTTCCATCTATCTCAGGCCAGCATGACTCTCTCTCTCTCTCTCGCTCACACACAAAGAGCAGCAGACGCTTGTTCTCAATGATGACTCCACAGCAGCAAAGGAATGTTTATAACACTGTTATAACGCTGTGACCTACTGTACTATCACAGTTACTCTATAATATAACACAGTGTGGGCCTACTTACAAACATCAGCAGACACTTGTTCTCCCGGATGGCTCCACAGCAGCCCAGGAAGCCCAATAGGAAAAGCATTCCCCCCAGGGCCAGGATGATGTAGACTCCTGTGAAGAGCAGAGGGTTGGCTGCTACGATCTCCTTGAAGCCTGTAGGGTCCACCAGCACCCACACACCCACACCCAGGAGGAAGGAGCCTCCCAGCTGGGAAAAAGAGGGGGGAGGGGGGAAGTGGGAGAGAGAGGGTTAAGGTTAGTTTATCTGCATATAATAATTACAATTAATGGAAGAAACAGAACACGTGCAGTTGAGGTAGGAAACCTAACAGGGAAACCTAAAACCTCACCAAAGAGGGATGGAGGGAGGGAGAGTTAAATCACTGTCACAATCTCTACTTTTTTAATACTGTACTGAACTCCTTGTATGTGACTCCTCCATCTTGGCTCCATGTCCATCTTATCAGCAGTAAAAGTAATATTTACATGATAACTGTATGTCAGAGTGTCACTGGCTCTGTAGTAGATCCCGAGGAAGTCTGTGGGAGGAGGAAATTGGGTCAGCACTCCCTCTAATGGTGTCTCTGGCTCTGGTCTAGTCTCCCTATCTTTGCAACTGTTCCCCCAAGAGATCATTTCAGCTCTTTCATACTACCAATCTGTTAAATTTGTATACCCCTTGCAGGGGAATAACATGTAAAATGTTGTGTGTTCCTTATGTTTCCTTATGTGGTAGTATGGCAAAGTAACTGAATGTTGAAGGCTTCAATGAAAAGTCATAGCAAACCAAGAGCAGTCTTCGGGAGATATTTCCACCTCTAAGAGAAGTCGCTGGTGTAGAGCCGGCTGCTTCCTCCAGCCAATCTTCCAGCTTTCCATCAGCCCTGAGTGCCCTGCCCACCTCTCTGCCATGCCCTGCCCACCTCTCCACTTTCTTTGCCAGCTACCTGACAAACAGGGATCTCTGTAATCTGTAACTACGGAGACGGCGACTCCTAGCATCGTTCACCCACTTCCACGAGAGTCCCCACCAATAAAAAAAACCCTGTTTATTACTGTGTGGTAATAATGTCTGTTGGCTTTCTGACCTGCTAACACAGAGAGTGGGGGAATGAATTTAAAGTAGTACTACCGACACATGGAAGTGGGTTTGGGGAAGCCAAAAAAAAGAGGTGACCAGGGTGGGGTATAACTACTGAGTAAAGGGGCCGCCCCCAGGTGGTGAGGGTAGGTAGCAACACATCTGCCACGCTGATCCTCAACACTGGAGCTCCCCAGGGGTGCGTGCTCAGTGCCCTCCTGTACTCCCTGTTCACCCACGACTGCATGGCCAGGCACGACTCCAACACCATCATTAAGTTTGCAGACGACACAACAGTGGTAGGCCTGATCACCGACAACAACGAGACAGCGAGGAGGTCAGCGGGAGGAGGTCAGAGACCTGGCCGGGTGGTGCCAGAATAACAACCTATCCCTCAACATAACCAAGACTAAGGAGATGATTGTGGACTACAGGAAAAGGAGGACCGAGCACGCCCCCATTATCATCAACGGGGCTGTAGTGGAGCAGGTTGAGCGCTTCAAGTTCCTTGGTGTCCACATCAACAACAAACTAGAATGGTCCAAACACACCAAGACAATTGTGAAGAGGGCACGACAAAGCCTATTCCCCCTCAGGAAACTAAAAAGATTTGGCATGGGTTCTGAGATCCTCAAAAGGTTCTACAGCTGCAACATCGAGAGCATCCTGACTGGTTGCATCACTGCCTGGTACGGCAATTGCTCGGCCTCTGACCGCAGGGCACTACAGAAGGCAATGCGTACGGCCCAGTACATCACTGGGGCTAAGCTGCCTGCTATCCAGGACCTCTACAACAGGCAGTGTCAGAGGAAGGCCCTAAAAATTGTCAAAGACCCCAGCCACTGACTGTTCTCTCTACTACCGCATGGCAAGCGGTACCGGAGTGCCAAGTCTAGGACAAAAAGGCTTCTCAACAGTTTTTCCCCACAAGCCATAAGACTCCTGAACAGGTAATCAAATGGCTACCCGGACTATTTGCATTGTGTGTCCCCCCAACCCCTCTTTTACACTACTGCTACTCTCTGTTTATCATATATGCACAGTCGCTTTAACTATACATTCATGTACATACTACCTCAATTGGGCCGACCAACCGGTGTCTGTATGTAGCCTCGCTACTTTTATAGCTTCGCTACTGTATATAGCCTGTCTTTTTACTGTTGTTTTATTTCTTTACTTACCTATTGTTCACCTAACACCTTTTTTGCACTATTGGTTAGAGCCTGTAAGTAAGCATTTCACTGTAAGGTCTACACCTGATGTATTCGGCGCACGTGACAAATAAACTGATTTGATACCTCAATAAAGACATATTTCGATGCCCACTCTTGCTGGAACATTGTCTACTTTCCTTTTCTTTGAAATCTTTTGAAAAACTATTTTTTCCGCAATTTCTAGCTAGCTACTATTTGTAACGGTGACGTGTGTGTCAGCCTGTCAGTCAATGTCTGTCCTCGTGCAGTTGTTATTACATGCCTTCAAAATAAACGTCCCACAAGCGGTGGGAGTTAAATCATTACCCAAAGGCCAGTATTCATTGGGCTTTTAATTTGAATAACAAATACGTCTTTCAAAACTTTACTATCGCAAGTTCTTTATGTGATCTGAGCATGATTCCGCGGGCCGTATTGAATTAGGTCGCGGGCCGCATACGGCCCCGTACCGGCCTTTGCCCAGTCTGTAGTAGATCATACAAATAAAATATGTTTTTTAATTTGTAACATTGTGTGTTGATTTCAGAGGTGGCACCACACGTCCCAGAGTGGTGGGGTGGAAATTGTTTTCCTAAATCAGCTGTAAAAAATGGTTTTGTAATGGAGTGCGTAACTGGCTGCAGGGAAGTCAGGCGCAGGAGAACAGAGATGCGTAGCAAACGGAGCCCTTTATTGAGGCGAACAAAACATGGCACTCAGAAAACTAACCACACACGGGTTACAATAACCCGGCGCAAACCAGCCTGGAGTACACATACATTTGCACATAACAATTCCACACAGACATGGGGGGAAACAGAGGGTTATATGCAAGACGAGTAATGAGGGAATGCAAACCAGGTGTGCGGGAAAACAAGACAAAACAAATGGAAAATGAAAGGTGAATCGGCGATGGCTAGAAGAACGGTGATGTCGACCGCCGAACGCCGCCCGAACAAGGAGAGGAACCGACCTCGGCGGAAGTCGTGACAGATGGGACCAGATTTCTTCTAATCAGGTCATATGCTTTTTTTTTTACTCCTGTTAAAACTCCTGGCCCTAGGGAGGATTAAAACATGAAAATCCTGTCAAACAAGTCGAATCAGTCTAAACAGTACTTTGTCCCTCTTTTCAATGCTTTTTGTCTATTTTTTTATTAAACCGAATCAAAAGTGCTGGTGCAAATGCCAGCTTGCCACACGTACTGCTGTGCTGATCTCTGCAACAAATTAAGAAACATAACCTACATGTATGATTTATATGTATCTTATTTTGGGGTCGCTGGAATGAGCTTCGATACAAACACCTCATGTCAACTACCCGGTGAATTATACCCCCGTTTTCAGTCGTAATTTGCATTTACCACATAGCCCAATGATTTGCATGATATTGATTAAAATGAAGCATGGTTTGTTGTAAGGTAGGCCTACTGTACTTTCATATTTGTATTAGAAGGGTAATCATTCATTTTTTTTTTATAGGCTAACGTTACTTGATGAAGCTTTAGCTAGCAGTAAACTCTGCTTTTGTCTTGAAGCTAAAATGTAATGAGTGTAAAGACGAGAAAACACTTTAATTGTCTGCATATGTTTGTGAATTGTTGCGTTAATAGTGTAATATGGTAGATGCATGAAAAATTGCTTGCTTAATGGTAGCTAGTAGCTAGCTAGTTTAATAGTTGAATCGTTTGTAATACTTAGCCTCCTGGCTAGTGGCTACTGTGACATTTACGCTACTTTTGAGTTGCAAAGCAAGAACACCAAACGAACCCTCTCTCGGCTCTTGACATTCCCGTCGCTAATGTGAATTGAAAAGTGTATGTGCAGATTATGTAAATATACATTTCATCCCAATAACTCCATTCAGAGGTGAATATGTCTATCTGTAGTCTTTATGCGCATGAGCAGGGGGTGGGTTAAGGCACATACAGTGCCTTCAGAAAGTAGTCACACCCCTTGACTTTTCCCACATTTTGTTGTGTTACAGCCTAAGTTTAAAATTGATTAAATTGAGAATTTTCGTGACACAACATCCCACAATGTCAAAGTGGAATTGTGTTTTTTTTTGAATTTTTACAAATTATAAAAAAATGAAAAGCTCACGCCTTGAGTCAATACGTATTCAATCCCTTTGTTATGGCAAGCCTAAATGAGTTCATGAGTAAAAATGTGCTTAACAATTCACATTGCATGGACTCACTCCGTGTTCAATAATTGTCATGGTGTATCAATAAACCCAGTCACTACAAAGATATAGGTGTCCTTCCAAACTCAGTCGCCAGAGAGGAAGGAAACCACTCAGGGATTTTATCATGAGGCCAATGGTAACTTTAAAACTGTTCCAGAGTTTAATGGCTGTGATAGGAGACAACTGAGGATGGATCAACAACATTGTAGTTACTCCACAATACTAACCTAAATGACAGAGTGAAAAGAAGGAAGCCTGTACAGAATAAAAACATTCTAAAACATGCATCCTGTTTGCAACAAGGCACTAAAGTAATACTGCAAAGCAATTCACTTTTTGTCCTGAATAAAAAATGTTTTATTGGATTTGCCCCAAACATAACACATTACTAAGTACCATTCTCCATATGTTCAACCATAGTGGTGGCTGCATCATGTATGGGAATGTGTGTAATCGTTAAGGACTGGGGAGTTTTTCAGGATAAAGAAACAGAACGGAGCTAAGCACAGAAAAAATCCTAGAGCAAAACCAGGTTCAGTCTGCTTTCCACCAGAAATTGAAAGATGAATTCACCTTTCAGCAGGTCAATAACCTAAAACACAAGGCCAAATCTACACTGGAGTTGCTTACCAAGAAGACAGTGAATGTTTGAGTGGCCGAGTTACAGTTCTGACTTAAATCTGCTTGAAAATCTATGGCGAGACTTGAAAATTGTTGTCTAGCAATGATCAACAATCAATTTGACAGAGCTTGAAGAATTTTGAAAAGAATAATGGGCAAATATTATACAATACAAGTGTGCAAAGAACTCAAGGACATACCCAGACTCACAACTGTAATTGCTGCCAAAGTTGATTCTAACACCTATTAACTCAGAGGTGTGAATACTTAGAATTGAATTAGATATTTAATTTTCAATACATTTTTTATATATTTGCAAAAATGTCTAAACATGTTTTCCCTTTGTTATTATGGGGTATTGTGTTACAACCTGGATTTAAAACGGATTACATATATTTGTAATCACAACACAACAAAATGTGGAATAAGTCCAGGGGTATGAATACTTTTTCAAGGCACTGTAAGGTAGGTCAGCGGGGGGCTTCAGCTAACTGCCTTTGCCCCCTTTCCTCTAACCTCTCAAAGGGAATCCACCCTTCCCTCCATTCCTCCCTCCTGAACATTCTCTTATCTCCATCCTCCCACTTTCACTAAACCCTATCGGCAGCACCAGTGGGTGACTCTTTAGTGATTAGAAGAAGGGGGATAGGAAGGAAAGGAGAAGAGGGGGTAGAGATATGAGCATCACACACTCATCCTCACACCATTCCCTTCCTCCTGGAAAAGAACCTGTCTTTCAATAAACGTCCAAGGAAACATTCCGTCAAAGGCAGAGCTTAGAGCTATAGAGGCAACCATTGTCTCATGGGATGGTGGGAGGGTAGAATTGTCTGAGAGTATAAACAAAGGAATGGACATGGTAACAGTCACTGGTTGCTACTGAGAAGTTATACAACCCTCCCCACTACATTTAATTATATGACCCTCCTCACCACTACCCCCATACCCCCAGTTATTGGCTCTCTCTGGAGTTACCTTTGATTGTCTGATCAAAACTGAACAAGCAAAACGTCAATTGCAAGCTGCATACCCAGTGGAACTGTAAATATGTGTCATCACCAAAATCAATTCAACGATTTTAATAGAATAAAAAATGCCTCCCTGTGTCTTATTAAATACATGCGAGACCACAATAGAGAGATGGAAAGAGTACTGTTAGATACCATAGGAGGATATACAGGATATACAGAGTATATACAGTGTACTGTATATAGGAGGACAGCTTATAATATAGGGCGTAAGAGAATACTTACGAAGATGAGAAAGTTGAAGACAAACATTAGGTATTTGATGCAGCTGAGACAGTCTCTGTCCATGGCTGTACCTCTCGCTGAAGCCTCTCCCAGCCCCTGAGAGAGAGAACACACAGAGACAGAGCAGTCATTTAAACTGATTTTGTTCTGCAAGAACACACACAATGCAAAACCCAGCACTCACTTTTTCACAAGTTCAGCCCATCAAATATACAGTACCATTCAAAAGTTTGGACACACCTACTAATTCAAGGGTTTTTCTTTATTTTTACCATTTTCTACATTGTAGAATAATAGTGAAGACATCAAAACTATGAAATAACACATATGGAATCATGTAGTAACCAAAAAAGTGTAAAACGAATAAAAATATATTTTTGATTTGAGTTTCTTCAAAGTAGCCACCCGTTGCATTGACATCTTTGCACACTCTTCACATTCTCTCAACCAACACATTAAATGCTTTTCCAACCGTCTTGAAGGAGTTCCCACATATGCTGAGCACTTGTTGGCTGCTTTTCCTTCACTCTGCGATCCAATTCATCACCAACCATCTCAATTGGGTTGAGGTCGGATGATTGTGGAGGCTAGGTCATCTGATGCAGCACTCCATCACTCTCCTTCTTGGTCAAATAGTGTTGGATCATTGTCCTTTTGAAAAATAAATTATAGTCCCACTAAGAACAAACCAGATGGGATGGCGTATCACTGCATAATGCTGTGGTAGCCATGCTGATTAACCTCTCTTGGGCACGTGAGACGTTAGCGTCCCACCTCTTCAACAGCCAGTGAAACTGCTGGGCGCCAAATTCAAATACAGAAATACTCAATATAAAAATTCAGAAAACAAAACATATGTTACATAGGTTTAAAGATTAACTTCTTGTGAATCCAACCACGGTGTCAGATTTAAAAAATGCTTTACGGCGAAAGCATACCTTACGATTATTTGAGAACATAGCCCACTAGACAAATCATTACAAACAGTAACCAGCCATGTAGAACAGTTACACAATTAAAAAATAGAGATAAAATTAATCCCTTACCTTTGATGATCTTCATATGGTTGCACTCAGCAGACATTCATTTACTCAATACATTTTCCTTTTGTTGGATAAAGTCTCTTTAGACCCAAAAACCTCCGTTTTGTTTTGCGCGTTTTCTTCAGTAATCCACAGGTTCAAACGCAGTCAAAACAGGAAGACAAAAAAATCTAAATTGTATCCGTAAAGTTCATAGAAACATGTCAAACGATGTTTATATTCAATCCTCAGGTTGTTTTTAGCCTAAATAATCAATAATATTTCAACCGGACAATAACGTCGTCAATATAAAATGTAAACAAGAAAGGCACTCTCTCGGTTGTGCGCATGAAAAAGCTCCGTGACACTTTAGGGTCCACTCATTCAGACTGCTCTTACTTCCTAATTTTTCAGGTTACAAGCCTGAAACAATTTCTAAAGACTGTTGACATCTAGTGGAAGGCATAGAAACTGCAATTTGGGTCCTAAGTCAATGGATACTGTAATGGCATTGAATAGAAAACTACAAAACCAACAAAAAAACTACTTCCTGAATGGATTTTTCTCAGGTTTTCGCCTGCCAAATCAGTTCTGTTATACTCACAGACACTATTTTAACAGTTTTGGAAACTTTAGAGTGTTTTCTATCCAAATCTACCAGTTATATGCATATCATATCTTCTGGGCCCGAGAAGCAGGCAGTTTAATTTGGGCATGCATTTCATCCAAAATTCTGAATGATGAATGCTGCCCCCTACCCTAGATAAGTTAAGTGTGCCTTGAATTCTAAACAAATCACTGACAGTGTCACCAGCAAAGCACCCCCACACCATAACACCTCCTCCTCCATGCTTCACGGTGGGAACCACACATGCAGAGATCATCCATTCACCTACTCTGTCTCACACAAAGACACAGCGTTTGGAACCAAAGATCTCAAATTTGGACTCATCAGACCAACGGCCAGATTTCCACCAGTCTGATGTCCTTTGCTCGTGTTTCTTGGCCCAAGCAAGTCTCCTCTTCTTATTGGTGTCCTTTAGTAGTGGTTTCTTTTCAGCAATTAGACCATGAAGGCCTGATTCACACAGTCTCCTCTGAACAGTTGATGTTGAGATGTGTCTTACTTGATCTCTGTGAAGCATTTACTTGGGCTGCAATTTCTGAGGCTGGTAACTCTAATGAACTTATCCTCTGCAACAGAGGTAACTCTGGGTCTTCCTTTCCTGTGGCTTTCCTCATGAGAGACAGTTTCATCATTGCGCTGGATGGTTTTTGCGATTGCACTTCAAGAAACTTTCAAAGTTCTTGAAATTTTCCGGATTGACTGACCTTCATGTCTTAATTTTTGGGATAGGGGGCAGCATTCGTAATTTTGGATGAAAAGCGTGCCCAAAGTAAACTGCCTGCTACTCAGGCCCAGAAGCTAGGATATGCATTTGGATAGAAAATACTCTAAAGTTTCCAAAACTGTTACAATATTGTCTGTGAGTATAACTGAACTGATATGGCAGGCGAAAACCTGAGGAAAATCCATCCAGGAAATGCTATTATTTTGAAATGGCTGTTTTTCCATTGAAAGCTTATCCACCATACAAAGACTTATGACCCAGTTCACGATCCCTATGGCTTCCACTACATGTGGCCAGTCTTTAGGCATTGTTTCAGGCTTTTACTCTGAAAAATGAGGGAGAAACACCACTTTCAATGAGAGGACAGTGGAAATTTCCAGACATGAGTCCTGCGCTTGACCGGGAGTGCGCCTTTCTTGTTTTTCCTTTTCTATTGACGAAGCTATTGTCTGGTTGAAATATGATCGATTATTTATGACAAAAACAACCTGAGGATTGATTATATACATCGTTTCACATGTTTCTACGAACTTTTATGGTACTTTTTAGATTTTTCGTCTGCCTGCTGTGACCGCGCTTTGTTCCAATGGATTACTGAATAAAACGCACCAACAAAACGGAGGTTTTTGGACATAAAGAGGTACTTTATCGAACAAAATGAACATTTATTGTGTAACATGGAGTCTTGGGAGTGCAACCATATGAAGATCATCAAAGGTAAGTGATACATTTTATCGCTATTTCTGACTTTTGTTACTCCTCTACTTGGCTGGTTACTGTTTGTAATGATTTGTCTGCTGGGCGCTGTTCTCAGATAATCGCATGGTTTGCTTTCGCCGTAAAGCCTTTTTGAAATCTGACACAGCGTTTGGATTAACAAGAAGTTTATCTTTAAGCTGATGTATAACACTTGTATCTTTTATGTATGTTTATTATGAGAATTTCTGTTTTGTTGAGTTTCACAACCTGCAATTTCACCTGGATGTTGTTTGAGACAGTGGATTACTGAACAAAACGCACTAACAAAACTTAGGTTTTTGGATATAAAGAGGGACTTTATCGAACAAAACAAACATTTATTGGGTAACTGGGAGTCTTGTGAGTGCAACCATATGAAGATCACCAAAGGTAAGTGATTAATTTTATCGCTATTTCTGACTTTTGTTACTCCTCTACTTGGCTGGTTACTGTTTGTAATGTTTTGTGTGCTGAGCGCTGTCCTCAGATAATCGCATGGTATGCTTTCGCCGTAAAGTATTTTTGAATTCTGACACAGCGGCTGGATTAACAAGATAAGCTTTATTTTGATGTATTGCACTTGTGGTTTTATGAAAGTTAAATATTTACAGTAATTTAATTTGGCGCTCTGCAATTTCACCGGATGTGGTTGAGGTGGGATGCTAGCATCCCACTGTTCCATAAGAAGTTAAAGTAATGATGGAGTGTAGTTTCTCTTTGCTTATTTGAGCTGTTCTTGCCATAATATGGACTTGGTCTTTTACCAAATAGGGCTGTCTTCTGTATACCACCCCTACCTTGTCACAACACAACTGATTTGCTCAAACGCATTAAGGCAAGAAATTCTACAAATTAACTTTTAACAAGGCACACCTGTTAAATGAAATGCATTCCAGGTGACTACCTCGTGAAGCTGGTTGAGAGAATGCCAAGAGTGTGCAAAGCTGTCATCAAGTCAAAGGGTGGCTACTTTGAAAAATCTCAAATATATTTTGATTTGTTTAACACTTTTTTGGGGGATACTACATGATTCCAAATGTGTTATTTCATAGTTTCGATGTCTTCACTATTATTCTACAATGTAGAAAATAGTAAAAATAAAGAAAACCCCTGGAATGAGTAGGCGTGTCCAAAATTTTGACTCGAATTGTACGTAAACAAAGTGAGTATCTTCATTTCAGCCAATATAATCGCAACAGAAAAACACCAAAATCATACCCACAGGCATTCTGCACCAGCAACAGTTTCTGAACTATCCCATAAACCAGAAACCTACAGTATAGGTTGGGACAACAAAATATTCGCAGTGTCAGAACCACACAACCTGACATGGCACACAACTCGGTGAGCCCCCAAATTGTGACTGACAACTTATGTCAGTGTTTAACTTTGCTAGTATCGGCCCCTCCCAGGGTATTTTCTTGAACAAAATGGGGCTTAGGTAATGAGCGTGGCAGGGGAATTATAGGACTTCCTGTTGGCCGCAGTGACAAAATGTAGCTGTTTTAAAGCTAATTTCCCGTAAATCTACATATTTTGCCATGGCTTATGCTATGTGACTCTAAACAGTATGACAAAATCAATTGCACTTTTGGAGCTACAAACATAAGCCATGAAAAAAATACTCCTGAATGCATCATTTTTTTAATGTAAGATTCTCCCTGACTGTCTAGCTTTCATTTTGGTGATTGTTAGTTCTCAAAGATGCTCTTATTTAATCATATATAGGTCCATTATCTTTTCTACATACTTTATATCTGTTTTTAGTCGTTTAAGTTTACACTGAAATATTCAGACATTGCTCGTTCTGATATTTCGTAATTTTTATTTTTGGGGTATTTGTGTGTATTATTTTGTATTGTTAGGTATACTGAACTTTTGGAGCTACAAACATAAGCATTTTGCTGCACCTGTGATATCTGCAAAATATGTGTACGCGACCAATAAAACTTGATTTGATTCCATTTTTTTTTTACTGTTTGTACATAGACTTTGAACGTCACAGCAGTGGGGATCAGACATTCAGGTCC
This sequence comes from Salvelinus namaycush, assembly GCF_016432855.1. Taxonomy (NCBI): domain Eukaryota; kingdom Metazoa; phylum Chordata; class Actinopteri; order Salmoniformes; family Salmonidae; genus Salvelinus; species Salvelinus namaycush. The sequence continues at coordinate 54,657,029 of NC_052315.1, forward strand.
AAACACAGTTGAGGCTTGAAGCTTTTCCCCTGATAGCTTAAAACCATCAAGCCCTGGATTGGTAGATATTGCCCTGGTTTTAACCACTGACTCAGAGTTCCTGAGAGAAATGGAGATAACTCCTCTAGGCTTTCACAGCAGATAAGGCTAGAGGAAAAGGCACCTAGAAGATTAGGAGTCTGAAGCTAGAAAGGAAGACAGGGAAAATGGAAGCCATTTCAACTTTTTTTTAACAGATTGGCAGTGTCTCTGAGGAGTTGTCTGGTTGCCCAAACCAGGTCTATTCATAACTCCTACACTCCCTAAAGGTAGATTTACTTAATGCCGTCTCGGAAGAGTTAAGTACCGTCGCTTATATGTGAAATAAATACGGGCATGTCGGGGAAAAGTCTTTTGTTTTTGTTGGTTTTACCTCTGACACCAGTGGCGATTGGTACCATTTAAGATGAGGGAGGATGATAGTTTGTTTTCTTGAGCATGGCCTTATTTCTATTACAGCATATTGGATGACTGTCATTCAGATTCCATTCACCCAGCTCAATGTAACATCAATAGGTTTAGGCTACTACATGAAACCAAAATGTTCCCTATACCCATCATGAGGTTGCTACAACCTCATCTATGAATGGAAATTTACAACGTAAGTCGAGAGAAATTTGTATAATAAAGGTGACAGACAGTGACACATTCAATAATGCCTTGCACACTCTTGCCTGCATCTAGCTTATCTAGGGTATAATCATTAGTCCAACGGTTGCAAAAGAGAGTTTCTATTGGACAAACTCAGGTATGTTTATCGCCGTTTCGTTCAGTTTGCTTCCATTTAAGAAAGCAAAATCGGCTGAATGAATACACCCCTGATCACATGCAAAGACAGTTCACTTACATAGCAGCCACATACACACAGCATGATCACTTTGATCATTGTAGCTATAATTCCTTCTCGCATCTACGCGCTCTCCTCCTCTCACATTTTCCCTTTGCTTGTGGACTTCAGTGCACAACACAACACATCACCAAACCTTCATATTATAATTGCTAACCACTACACACAGCCTACATCGTTATCACCATTAATAGCTAACATCAAAGTCAACATACACTACATGACCAAAGGTATGTGGACACCTGCTCGTCGAACATCTAATTCTAAAATCATGGGCATTAATATGGATTTGGTCCCTCCATTTTCTGCTATAACAGCCTCCACTCTTCTTGGAACGCTTTCCACTAAATGTTGGAACATTTCTGCGGGGACTTGCATCCATTCAGCCACGAGCATTAGTGAGGTCGGGCACTGATGTTGGGCGATTAGGCCTGGCTCGCAGTTGGCGTCAATTCATCCCGAAGGTGTTCGATGGAGTTGAGGTCAGGGCTCTGTGCAGGCCACTCAAGTTCTTCCACACTGATCTCGACAAACCATTTCTGTATGGAGCTCGCTTTGTGCACGGGGGCATTGTCATGCAAAAACAGGAAAGGGCCTTTCCCAAACTGTTGCCACAAAGTTGGAAGCACAGAATCGTCTAGAATGTCATTGTATGCTGTAGCGTTAAGATTTCCCTTCACTGGAACTAAGGGGCCTAGCCCAAACCATGAAAAACAGCCCCAGACCATTATTCCTCCTCCACCAAACTTAACAGTTGGCACTATGCATTCGGGCAGGTAGCGTTCTCCTGGCATCCGCCAAACCCATATTCATCCTTACCACTTTGTGGCTGAGCCGTTGCTGCTTCTAGACGTTTCCACTTCACAATAACAGCACTTACAGTTGAGCTCAGCTCTAGCAGCGCAGAAATTAGACAAACTGACTTGTTGGAAAGGTGGCATCCTATGATGGTGCCACGTTGAAAGTCACTGAGCTCTTCAGTAAGGCCATTCTACTGCCAATGTTTGTCTATGGAGATTGCATGGCTGTGTGCTCGATTGTATGCACTTGTCAGCAACAGGTGTGGCTGAAATAGCCGAATCCACTGATTTGAAGAGGTGTCCACATACTTTTGTATATATAGTGTAGCTGTTCTGATGTACAAAAGCTATTTTTCTGTCATAGGAAATTATGGCAGAAACATTATGTACAAAAAAAGTTATGATCAGCACAAAAAAAACACAACCTAGCAGAATTGGTGAGGAGCCTGTAAAACAGAAGCTATCCATTTTAGTGACATTCTATTCTTTATAACCTTTATTTAACTAGGCAAGTCAGTTAAGAACAAATAAGACAGTGGCTTAACTGCCTTGTTCAGGGGCAGAACAACAGATTTTTACTTTGTCAGCTCAGGGATTCGATCTAGCAACCTTTCGGTTACCGGCCCAACGCTCTAACCACTAGGCTACCTGCCGCCCCATACCAAGACTTATATTATATTTCTCCTTGTAATACTGAGGATGTCTCTCATGTCATCCCTGTTTAAAAGTAAGGTACTATATAGGGAATAGTGTACCATTTGGTACACCATCTGTTCCACATTCTCCATACGATCGATCTGCTCTACAGGCAATAATCTCTGCACTCTACACAGACCAAGCCAGTGATAGTCTCTCAACCCTCTCCCCCTCTTTATGAAAAAGGTAAGAGACACTAACACACAAACTGGCCTCTCTTACAAAATATATTTTATCTCAATGAGAATAACCTGCAAAGGTTACATTTAAGGAGGATGGGGGAGATGGTGAAGAGGAGAGATGGGGAGGGGGAGTTAATGGTAGTGGTTGGGTTCCCTTTCAAAACTGAACACCCTTGGCTGCATGGTGGTTTCTCCTTGAGAGTGACACTTTCAGCTCAATTAATGAAGTGACTCTATTGCCCCCTCCTCCCTCCCCCATCTTTCCTCTCCACCATCTCCCCCATCCTCCCATCTCTCCTCCCATCATCCCTCTCTCCTGACCAAGGACAGTAATGAAGTGACTATTATCCCCATCTCCTCCGTCTCTCCCCCTCCCTCATCTCACCCATCATCTCTCCTCTACGCCCCCATTCAGGACAGATGTACCAGCAGGACAAGGACACTGTGTCTGCTCTGAGCCAAATGGCACCCTATTCCCTATTTGGTGCACTACTTTGGACCAGGGACCAGTCAAAAGTAGTGCACTATATAGGGAATAGGGTGCCATTTGGGAGGTAGCTGTGTCTGATCTGAGCCAAACTCCCCCAGCCACCTTCACCCTCCCTCAACCCCGACCATGAGCCTGCATACCAAATCCTCACCCTCCCTCCCTCACCTCCCCCCACCCTGCTGCTCACCCTCCTTACCCTCCCTCCCTCCTCAAACCCCCTGCCCAGACCATGAGCCATGAGCCTGCATAGCAAGTCATCATTAACCCATCAGACACTGCTGGGATCATGAGGATGGAACTTGACCCCTCTCAAATGCCTATAATTGACCCCTAGGGACCCAGGCTGATTGTCCCCTCTCCACCGTGCAGGGGGAGCAGGTGTGTGTGTGTGTGTATGTGTGGTACATTGTTTGCATCAGTCTGGATACATAAGGTGCACACACCACGTACACACACGGGTGATACTGCTAATACCTCCTGATACGGATGCAGAGGGAGGACCACACACACCTGTAACATAACCCTTCATCTCAATGAAATACTCATTTTCATATTGTAGCACTGACTCCTTTAAAATGTGTCTTAATAAGTATGTACACAATGCAGATAGCCCGTTTAGCCAATGTGCCGGAGCACTGGTTGGTCGGGCCAATTGAGGTAATATGTACGTATAGATAAAGTGACTATGCATATATGATAAACAGAGCAGCAGCAGCGTAAAAAGAGGGGGGGCACACAATGCAAATAGTCCGGGTAGCCATTTGATTACTTGCTCAGGAGTCTTGGGTTGGGGGTGAAAACTGTTGAGAAGCCTTTTTGTCCTAGACTTGGCACTCCGGTACCGCTTGCCATGTGGTAGTAGAGAGAACAGTCATTGACTGCGGTGGCTGGGGTCTTTGACAATTTTTAGGGCCTTCCTCTGACACCCTGGTGTAGAGGTCCTGGATGGAAGGCAGCTTAGCCCCAGTGATGTACTGGGCCGTACGCACTACCCTCTGTGCCTTGTGGTTGGAGGCCGAGCAATTGCCGTACCAGGCAGTGATGCAACCAGTCAGGATGCTCTCGATGTTGCAGCTGTATAACCTGTTGAGGATCTCAGGACCCATTTAGTTTCCTGATGGGGAATAGGCTTTGTCGTGCCCTCTTCACAACTGTCTTGGTGTGTTTGGACCACTCTAGTTTGTTGTTGATGTGGACACCAAGGAACTTGAAGCTCTCACCCTGCTCCACTACAGCCCCGTCAATAAGAATGGGGGCGTGTTCGGTCCTCCTTTTCCTGTAGTCCACAATCATCTCCTTAGTCTTGGTTACGTTGAGGGACAGGTTGTTATTCTGGCACCACCCGGCCAGGTCTCTGACCTCTTCCCTATAGGCTGTCTCGTCGTTGGCGGTGATCAGGCCTACCACTGTTGTGTCGTCTGCAAACTTAATGATGGTGTTGGAGTCGTGCCTGGCCATGCAGTCGTGGGTGAACAGGGAGTACAGGAGGGGACTGAGCACGCACCCCTGGGGAGCTCCAGTGTTGAGGATCAGCATGCGTGGCATATGTGTTGCTACCTACCCTCACCACCTGGGTGCGGCCCGTCAGGAAGTCCAGGATCCAGTTGCAGAGGGAGGTGTTTAGTCCCAGGATCCTTAGCTTAGTGATGAGCTGTGAGGGTACTATGGTGTTGAACGCTGAGCTGTAGTCAATGAATAGCATTCTCACATAAGTGTTCCTTTTGTTCTGGTGGGAAAGGGCAGTGTGGAGTGCAATAGAGATTGCATCATCTGTGGATCTGTTTGGGCGGTATGAAAATTGGAGTGGGTTTGGGTTTCTGGGATAATGCTGTTGATGTGAGCCATTACCAGCCTTTCAAAGCACTTCATGGCTACGGATGTGAGTGCTACGGGTCTGTAGTAATTTAGACAGGTTGCCTTTGTGTTCTTGGGCACAGGGACTGTGGTGGTCTGTTTGAAATATGTTGGTATTACAGACTCAATCAGGAACATGTTGAAAATGTCAGTGAAGGCACCTGCCAGTTGGTCAGCACATGCCCGAAGCACACGTCCTGGTAATCCGTCTGGCCCCGTAGCCTTGTGTATGTTGACCTGTTTAAAGGTCTTACTCATGTTGGCTACGGAGAGCGTGATCACACAGTTGTCTGGAACAGCTGATGCTCTCATGCATGCCTCAGTGTTGCTTGCCTCGAAGCGAGCATAGAAGTGATTTAGCTCATCTGGTAGGCTCGTGTCACTGGGCAGCTCGCGGCTTTGCTTCCCTTTGTAGTCTGTAATAGTTTGCGAGCCCTGCCACCTAAGACGAGCGTCGGAGCCGGTGTAGTACGATTCAATCTTAGCCCTGTATTGACGCTTTGCCTGTTTGATGGTTCGTCGCAGGGCATAGCAGGATTTCTTGTAAGCTTCCGGGTTAGAGTCCCGCACCTTGAAAGTGGCAGCTCTACCCTTTAGCTCAGTGTGAATGTCACCTGTAATCCATGGCTTCTTGTTGGGGGTATGTACGTACAGTCACTGTGGGGACGACGTCCTCGATATACTTATTGATAAAGCCAGTGACTGATGTGGTGTACTCCTCAATGCCATCGGAAGATGTTCCAGTCTGTGATAGCAAAACAGTCCTGTAGTTTAGCATCTGCTTCATCTGACCACTTTTTTATAGACCGAGTCACTGGTGCTTCCTGCTTTAATTTTGCTTGTAAGCAGGAATCAGGAGGATAGAGTTGTGGTCGGATTTACCAACTGGAGGGCGAGGGAGAGCTTTGTGTCTCTGTGTGTGGAGTACAGGTGATCTAGAACTTTTTTCCCTCTGGTTGCACATTTAACATGGTGATAGAAATTTGGTAGAACTGATTTAATTTCCCTCATTAGTCTCCGGCCACTAGAAGCACCGCCTCTGGGTGAGTGGTTTCCTGTTTGCTTATTTCATACAGCTGACTGAGCGCGGTCTTAGTGCCAGCATCTGTCTGTGGTGGTAAATAAACAGCCACGAAAAGTATAGCTGAAAACTCTCTAGGCAAGTAGTGTGGCCTGCAATTTATCACAATATACTCTACTTCAGGCGAGCAAAATCTAGAGACTTCCTTAGATTTTGTGCACCAGCTGTTCTTTACAAATATGCACAGACCACCTCCCCTCGTCTCTCCCGGAAGGTGCTGTTCTATCTTGCTGGTGCAGCGTATATCCCTGCTAGCTGAATATCCATGTCATCATTCAGCCACAATTCTGTGAAACATAGGATATACAGTTTTTGATGTCCCGTTGGTAGGATATTCGTGATCGTACCTCGTCTAATTTATTGTCCAATGATTGCACGTCGGCGAGTAATATTGACGGTAACGGCAGATTTCCCAGTCGCCTTCTGCGGGTCCTCACGAGGTATCCGGCTCTGTGTCCCCTGTACCTGCGCCTCTTCCTCTTGCAAATAACGGGGATGTCGGCCCTGTCGGGTGTTCGGAGAATGTCCTGTGCGTCCTGTTTGTTGTAGAAAATAACTTTATCAAAGGAAGATTGACAGACAGACAACTTTGACTAAACACTCAGGGAATGAGAAGTTCTACAAGCAGATCTCACATGAAGAACGTGTTTAGCTTCAAGCTTCACGGTATGGGACTCACAGAGAGGATACAGTGTTCTCACGGTCAAACTGTAACTCATTTGGATCTGGTTGTTAGGGAAACTGTCTGTGGCTGGCTGGCCAGAGCCCAAATGATGGTTAAAAGCCCAGGTGGAAACATACAATACTGCTACTCCTCTGCCATCAGGCAAGGTACTTTAATTGATTCAGAGAAGGCTATACAATATAGCTCGTATAGATGTAAGATGAGATCTTACAGATGACCTCTGCAGGCGCTGTACTGTACACCAAGACAAGTGGGTAAGATTGGTCTCAGTTATCCGCGCTCAGTAGACCCATTAATCATTTCTATTCATTGTACATAAAATCTTTGTTAAGACTAGAAAAAAAATCAGTAAAGGCATTTGGAGACAAAACAGCTATTGGGAAGAGGTATAATGTGTATTACAATTTCAGAAACTGTAGCATGCCAGTGTACAGTGAACAGTAATCCCCTTTATTGCCTCTAGGGAGCGCTTTTCATGCTGGTACAGTCCCAATGAGTAAGTCCGAGGCCCAAGGATAAAGGTTGTCCTCTGACCAAGCAGCTGACACAGTCCTGAACAATAGTCTGATTTACTAACAGTCTTTCGAGTCTGGATACAGAGTCCTGACCCAGTCGAGAGAGAGAGAACCAGCTTTTGGAACTTCCGTGAGTGTAATGTTTACTGTTAATTGTTATTGTTTATTTCACTTTTGTTTATTATCTACTTCACTTGCTTTGGCAATGTTAACATATGTTTCCCATGCCAATAAAGCCCTTGAATTGAGTTAGCGAGAGAGAGAGAGAGAGAGAGATGAGTCTGATAGAATATATCCAGACCATATGCTATCAACAAGAATGCAGGCCAAGGTCTCTGCCATCTAGCATTTTTCAATTCAATTCAATACAACCTCAGGAGTAAGGGGAAAGATCCTGGCTGATATCCATGCTCGGTGTGGTGGTGATCCTTGTCCTCCTTTGTCTTCTCCCTCCTACTCCTCCCTCCCCCTCCTCCCCCTCCTAGTTCTCAGTCTTTTCCCTCCCCTCCTCCGTCACCCCCCCCTCCGTCTTTTCCCTCCTCCACTTCCATTCCACCCTCTTCCATCTCCTCCTCCACATTCTCCTTCATACAGCAGATACATAGGCTTTGCTCCAGTTCTCACTTAATAGTGTCAACACCTGTATCAGACAGAGTGGAGATAGTAACATGCTCAGGGAGGATGGATCGATTCATAGCCCAGGGATGGCAGACGGTCAATGGGCATTGATCCACTGAATCACCCCCTCTCCTCCTTAGTCCTCTCTCTCTCTTTCTCTCTCTGTGTATGCGGTAGTGTTGAACAATGAACACAAACACATTTGTGGTCTGCTGTGTGGCTCAATTGGTAACAGGATGTCTCTAGCAACACACGACTAGGTTGTGGGTTTAATTCCCGCAGGGATCACAAACACTTCAACACAGAGGCCTGTTAGGGCGCAACCAGTGTGTTCCCAAGGGGGCTGTAGACACACGCATACATACACGCACACACTGGGGCTTTCCATGAGAATGAGCTCTAAGTCAATGTAAATCATGTGTGAAATGATGAGTTGATGTCAATGGGGTATATTATTAGACTGACTGCATTCCTGTTGGGTTCAGACCATTTGAACCGGAATGCTCTGGGAATGGACGTATGGAATGGATTGTCTGCCTAGGCATGTGTTGATAGAATCAATGATTATCAAAGCACACACATCGTTCATTGCATTCCAAACTCCTTTGAATATTGTCCAAATCGAAGAACACACATCATTACGTTGGAACCTTCTCAGAATGACCCACAGCATCTACTATCACAAAACGGTCTTCTGCTACCAAAATCTAGATACTACTGTAATAGCGACCAAGCTAGTCCAGTAAAACTGTCACACCTGCTCCCGCTCTACCTCTCTGGCGCTCGAGGGCGCCAGGCTGCCCTTCATTACGCACACCTGTCACTAACATTACGCGCAGAAGCGCTCATTGGACTCACCTGAACTCCTTCCCTTTGTTGATTGGCCGGTCTAATTGTCTGCTCCCCTGGTTGTTCCCTGTGTCTGCGTTAATGTCGTTATGTGTTTATGTCGAGACGCTGTCCTGTCCTGTTCCACGTCCGTGCTAATTAAATGTTCGCTCCCTGTACTTGATTCTCATCTCCAGCGTCGACCCTTACAAAACCCACTGGGCACAGACATCATTTCAGCGTCTAGTTTTGATTTATTTTTGGTTGAGATTTAGGTGAAAAGTTAGGTGAAAAAAAGACTAAATTCCCTTACGTTGATTTCTTTTTGGAAATCCAATCAGTTTTTCCATGTTAATTCAATGTCATTAGATAGATTTTGTTGTTGAAATTATGTGGAAACAACGAAGATGGAAGTAAACAGCGGCAGAAACAGGTCCTTATAGGGACCTACAACCCCCTCTGCCCAAGAGCAGTATGCACACACACACGCACGCACACACACTTCTGGCAGGGTTATACGTAGAGTGCAATAGAGGAACTGAGACAGATCTTGTTCTAAATAGCATAAGACTCCTAGCTGAGTAGTCAGCCCAGATTGGGCAAACATGTAAACACGTTTTTAGGGGTAAGAATCGACAGTGTTGTTGATGCACTGTGCATACTTTTTAGTCCAAGACTAGGCTTAATCTGTCTGGGAAACTGCCCCTTTATGTCTGTTTTATAATCCCTAAAAAAACAAATACAGAGTGAACATAAAAAAAAGGGGTGAAAATGTAACATGGGACTCTATAACCGTTTTTTTTATCGTAATATCCCCCTGGGATTTTCGACAACATTTAGAAAACTTTCCAAGACTACGAGCTCTGCATAAAAGACTGAGCACGGGCTGAGGTGTTGTGTGCTGTGGGGAGGGGGTGAGAGTGTATTTTGTCTTTGCAGACTAGTGTTTGGCATCTCCACTTAGCACTACCCAATGGGCACACACATGTTTGAATCGACATCGTTTCCTCGCCATTTAATGAAATGACGTTGAACCAACGTGGAATAGACGTTGAATTGACGTCTGTGCCCAGGCGGTAGTTTCTGTTGCTGCAAACAAAGAACTCCAGGGTGAAGTTTCCCCTAGGTACAGATCTAGGATCAGCTTCCCTTGCCCCTATCCTAACCTTAACCATTAGTGAGGAAAATGCTCAACTGACCCAAGATCAGCGTCTAGGAGTAAATTCACCCTACACCAACAAAAGCACAGCACATCAGAGCTGCGGGAGAACTTTAGCGTTAGGAACAGCTTGGATGGCCATTTGTCTAATGAGTGATCACTCACGCGGCTCAGCTCCCTATTACCAGGCCATATGTTAGTTAGATAGAGGACCAGAACCACAGGCCAAACCATGCCTGAAACCTGTTACTGTTACCTTTGCTGGTTTGTCAGCTAAGCCTCTCACCGTGAAGCTTTTTTTTGAAGGGACACATTCATATTCAAGATAGGCTACAAGACAGAGGGATCAGACGGAGTGCACGGAAAGAGAAACGGTCAAAACAACCACAGTGGGGCCTAGTTGTGTTACAGGTTGTACCTTTGAGGGAGTCAAAAACCAAAAGCCTGGAGAAAGTGTGTGTGGTGGGGGAGGGGGGGCGTGTGTTTGTGTCTCAAAAGAAAAAGGAAGATGGCCATCTGCTACGCACATGTAAGTACACCACTTATTAAATAAAACAAGTAAAATTCCACGTGCAAAGTGCATTCCACGGGTCACGTTTATAAGTCAGTGTTCCAAAAAATAATCAAATTAGGAAAAGTTATGGCACACCTGAGAGTTGGGGAACCACTGCTCTAGGCGACCATCTGGAAATGGAAATACATTATTTCATCCATAAAAGTCATCAGGCAAAAACACACACGCGCGCTTGTTTTCTACCTTTTAAAGGGAAAGCTGTATGGTGAAAGGTTTCCATGTCTGTCTACAGGCTACGTTGTGGCTTTGTCTGAAGTCCACTTTAACCTCTCGATCTATGCATGTCTGCTGCCTAGGCGTGCTTGGAATGCTAATGCTATAGAGCTCTATGTCAATAAAGGGTTTAACCCTAACCCACTGCACCGCTGTGACAGGCTGAGGGGTCAAAGCCCACTGGTGGTGTCTTAGTAGGACCCAGCCATCCTTCTCTGAGCTCTGGTGGTGTGCGTAAGACCCATCTATCCCTTGCCATTCCCTTGGTTCATATCAAGGCGCGGATGTACCGTGTGTTGCAATGGAATGCAGACTGTTGGTAATCTCTGTAGAAGGCTTGAGACTCAGATCATTCACCAGAATCCTTCTCCAAGCCTATAAGACCCAGCCATCCTTCTCCAACCCTATAAGACCCAGCCTTCCATCTCCAAGCCTATAAGACCCAGCCATCCTTTTCCAAGCCTATAAGACCCAGCCATCCTTCTCCAAGCCTATAAGACCCAGCCATCCTTCTCTAAGCCTACAAGACCCAGTCATCCTTCGCCAAGCCTATAAGACCCAGCCATCCTTCTCCAAGCCAACTGGTGGTGTGTAAAAGATCCTTGGTCAAACCTCCATGCCTCCTGTTGATGCACGCGCACGTGCATTCGCGGACAAACACACACACACACACACACACACACACACACACACACACACACACACACACACACACACACACACACACACACACACACACACACACACACACACACACACACACACACACACACACCTCAGTGTGCTTGATTAAACTGGGGCTGGAGGAAGAGGATAGCAGTTTGGGCCTAAACACCTCCACAATTCTCTGGGCTAAGATAGACATGCACAGGGAAATAACTGATGTGAGAAAAACACAGAGGGAGAGGAGGCTTTGAGAAATGGGCAATTAAGAAATGGAAGTGCTTTTGAGAGAAAAGTATTAGTCAGGCAAACTCATTGTTGAAGCTATATACTGAGAGATCATGAGTTGAGATTTGGATGGAAGTGACAGAAACATACCATGAGTTTCTGTTTCTGCTTCTTCGTTCAGATGAAGCAGATGACTTCTCTGTTTCCCCTCCTCTCCTGTTTTCATTTAGCTGTGGACATAAAGACGGACACAGGTCAGAGGTCATAGATCACGTGCAGAACCCTAATGGTTACAGTTTCTCTATTTTCACTCAATTACAGAGAAACTGTCTATAGAACAGGCATGAAGAACATGTGCTGAACAACAACAATGACAGTCAGTTTCTCTGTGCTGAAAACCTGTAGGACCCGGGTATTAAGAACAACAAAAGTATAAACGTAACATGTAAAGCGTTGGTCCCATGTTTCATGAGCTGAAATAAAAGATACCAGAAATGTTCCATACGCACAAAAAGCTTATTTCTTATTTCTCTGCACAAATTTTTTAATATCCCTGTTAGTGAGCATTTCTCCTTTGCCAAGATAATCCATACACCTGACAGATATGGCATATCAAGAAGCTGATTAAACAGCATGATCATTACACAGGTGCACCTTGTGCTGGGGACAATAAAAGGAGCGTGCAATTGGCATGCAGGACTGTCCACCAGAGCTGTTGCCAGATAATTGAATGTTCATTTCTCTACCATAGGCCCCCACCAACATCGTTTTAGATCATTTGGCAGTTCATCCAACTGGCCTCACAACCGCTGACCACGTGTAATCACGCCAGCCCGGGACCTCGACATCCGGCTTCTTCAAATGAGGGATCGTCTGAGACTCTACGGCTGGCCATGCTTTTTAACCTGGCTACCCCTACCCGGTCAACTGCCCGGCACCCTCCACAGCAACCCGTCAAAGCCCCCACCATTTCTCCTTCACCCAAATCCAGATAGCTGATATTCTGAAAGAGCTGCAAAATCTGGACCCCTACAAATCAGCCGGGCTAGACCCTGTCTTTCTAAAATTATCTGCCAAAATTGTTGCAACCCCTATTACTAGCCTGTTCAACCTCTCTTTCGTATCGTCTGAGATTCCCAAAGATTGGAAAGCTGACGCGGTCATCGCCCTCTTCAAAGGGGGTGACACTCTAGACCCAAACTGCTACAGACCTATATCTATCCTACCCTGTCTTTCTAAGGTCTTCAAAAGCCAAGTTAACAAACAGATTACCGACCATTTCGAATCCCACCGTACCTTCTCCGCTATGCAATCTGGTTTCAGAGCTGGTCATGGGTGCACCTCAGCCACGCTCAAGGTACTAAACGACATCATAACCGCCATCGATAAGAGACATTACTGCGCAGCCATATTCATCGACCTGGCCAAGGCTTTTGACTCTGTCAATCACCACATTCTTATTGCCAGACTCGACAGCCTTGGTTTCTCAAATGATTGCCTCGCCTGGTTTACCAACTACTTCTCTGATAGAGTTCAGTGTGTCAAATCGGAGGGCCTGTTGTCCGGACCTCTGGCAGTCTCTATGGGGGTGCCACAGGGTTCAATCCTTGGACCGACTCTCTTCTCTGTATACATCAATGATGTTGCTCTTGCTGCTGGTGATTCTCTGATACACCTCTACGCAGACAACACCATTCTGTATACTTCTGGCCCCTCTTTGGACACTGTGTTAACCTCTCTGGGGCAGGTGGGACGCAAACGTCCCACCGGCCAATAGCCAGGGAAAATACAGCCTGCCAAATTCAAATAACATGATATAAAAATCAAACTTTCATTAAATCACACATGTAAAATACCAAATTAAAGCTACACTCGTTGTGAGTGTCAGATTTCAAAAAGGCTTTTCGGCAAAAGCATAAGATGCTATTATCTGATGATAGCACAACAGTAAACAAAGAGAGCATAATTCAACACTGCAAGCACGACACAAAACGCAGAAATAAAATATAAATCATGCCTTACCTTTGACGAAATTCTTTTGTTGGCACACCAATATGTCCCATAAACATCACAAATGGTCCTTTTGTTCGATTAATTCCGTCGATATATATCCAAAATGTCAATTTATTTGGACCGTTTCATCCATAAAAACACAGCTTCCAACTTTCGCCAAGTCACTACAAAATATATCAAAAGTTACATGTAAACTTTACCAAAACATTTCAAACTACTTTTGTAATACGACGTTAGTTATTTTTAAATGTTAATAATCGATCAATTTGAAGACGGGATGATCTGTGTTCAATACAAAAAGAAAACAAACTGACGCAACTTTTTTCGTAACGTGCCTCTTCTCAAAAAATGTACTTAATGTGACCCTCATTTACGATAGCCCTACTTCTTCACTACACAAAGGAATAACCTCAACCGATTTCCAAGGACTGGTGACATCCAGTGGAAGCGGTAGGAACTGCAAGCAAGTCCATTAGAAATCTGGTGTCTCTAAGAAATCTCATTGAAAAGACAGTAACATCAAAAAAATACAAATTCTGAATGGTTTGTCCTCAGGGTTTTGCCTGCTACATAAGTTCTGTTATTCTCACAGACATGATTCAAACAGTTTTAGAAACTTCAGAGTGTTTTCTATCCAAATCTACTAATAATATGCATATCTTATATTCCGGGGATGAGTAGCAAGCAGTTGAATTTTGGCATGCTATTTTTCCGAAAGTGAAAATGCTGCCCCCTGCCCTCAAGAAGTTAACTAACCTCCAGACGAGCTTCAATGCCATACAACTCTAAGTTCCGTGGCCTCCAAATGCTCTTAAACGCAAGTAAAACTAAATGCATGCTATTCAACCGATCACTGCCCGCACCTGCTCACCCGTCCAGCATCACTACTCTGGACGGCTCTGACGTAGAATACATGGACAATTACAAATACCTAGGTGTAGGGTTAGACTGTAAACTCTCCTTCCAGACTCACATTAAGCATCTCAAATCCAAAATTAAATCTAGAATCAGCTTCCTATATCGCAACAAAGCATCCTTCACTCATGCTGCCAAACATACCCTCGTAAAACTGACCATCCTACCGATCCTCGACTTCGGTGATGTCATCTATAAAATAGCCTCCAACACTCTACTCTACAAACTGGATGCAGTCTATCACAGTGCCATCCGTTTTGTCACCAAAGCCCCATACACTACCCACCATTGCGACCTGTACGCTCTCGTTGGTTGGCCCTCACTTCATACTCGTCGCCAAACCCACTGGCTACAGGTTATCTACAAGTCTCTGCTAGGTAAAGCACCGCCTTATCTCAACTCACTGGTCACCATAGCAGCACCCACTCGTAGCATGTGCTCCAGCAGGTATATCTCACTGGTCAGCCCCAAAGCCAATTCCTCCTTTGGTCGTCTTTCCTTCCAGTTCTCTGCTGCCAATGACTGGAACGAACTACAAAAATCTCTGAAGCTGGAAACACTTATCTCCCTCACTAGCTTTAAGCACCGGCTGTCAGAGCAGCTCTCAGATTACTGCACCTGTACATAGCCCATCTATAATTTAGCCCAAACAACTACCTCTTCCCCTACTGTATTTTTTATTTTATTTTGCTCCTTTGCACCCCATTATTTCTATTTCTACTTTGCACATTCTTCCACTGCAAATCTACCATTCCAGTGTTTTACTTGCTATATTGTATTTACCTCGCCACCATGGCCTTTTTTGCCTTTACCTCCCTTATCTCATCTCATTTGCTCACATTGTATATAGACTTATTTTTCTACTGTATTATTGACTGTATGTTTGTTTTACTCCATGTGTAACTCTGTGTTGTTGTATGTGTCGAACTGCTATGCTTTATCTTGGCCAGGTCGCAGTTGCAAATGAGAACTAGTTCTCAACTAGCCTACCTGGTTAAATAAAGGTGAAATAAAAAAAAGACCAGCCACCCGGACAGCTGATGAAACTGTGAGATTGCTCAACTGAATAATTTCTGCAAAAACTGTCAAACCGTCTCAGGGAAGCTCATCTGTGTGCTCGTTGTCCTCACCAGGGTCTTAACCTGACTGTAGTTTGGCGTCGTAACCGACTTCAGTGGGCAAATGCTCACCTTTGATGGCCACTGGCACGCTGGAGAAGTGTGCTCTTCATGGATTAATCCCGGTTTCAACTGTACCGAGCAGATGGCAGACAGCATGTGTGGCGCTATGTGGATGAGCGGTTTGCTGATGTCAACGTTTTTAAAAGAGTGCCCCATGGTGGCGGTGGGGTTATGGTATGAGCAGGCATAAGTGTCTGTGTCTGTGCATTTTATCAATGGCAATTTGAATGCACAGAGATACTGTGACGAGATTCTGAGGCCCATTGTCGTGCCATTCATTCGCCGCCATCACTTCATGTTTCAGAATGATACTGCACCGCACCATGTCGCAAGGATCTGTACACAATTCCTGGAAGCTGAAAATGTCCCAGTTATTCCATGGCCTGCGTACTCACCAGACATATCACCCATTGAGCACGTTTGGGATGCTCTGGATCGAGGTGTATGACAGCATGTTCCAGTTCCCGCCAATATCCAGCAACTTCACACAGCCATTGAAGAGGGTGAGACAACATTCCACAGGCCACAATCAACTCTATGTGAAAGAAATGTGTCGTGCTACATGAGGCAAATGGTGGTCACACCAGATACTGACTGGTTTACCGATCCACGACCCTACTTTTTTTCCCTAAGGTACTTTATCTGTGACCAACAGATGCATATCTGCATTCCCAGTCATGTGAAATCCATAGATTAGGGCCTAATGAATTTATTTCAATTGACTGATTTCCTTGTATGAACTATAACTCAGTGAAATGTTCGAAATTATTGCAAGTTGCGTTTCTATTTTAGTTAAGTGTATAAAATAAGCCTCTATAAGGCGGTTCAAATGGTGAGATTTGGCGAGCCAATCACAGAGACTGCGCCAGCGTTTTACCCATGGGAATATTACGCTGATACTCAGCTGGAGGGAGAAATAGAAGGGGACAGAGAATAAAAAATGCATGCAGCTGCCGCCTCAAATAGTTCCAATCGTGTATGTGTCTGTGCCTGTGTCTGTGGCTGTGCCTGTGTCTGTGCCTGAGCCTGTGTCTGTGCGCACGCATGCGTGTGCGTGTGCGTGTGTTACCAGTCAAGTACAATTATAATGCCTGCCGCCAAGGTAGCCTGGAGGGTAGGAGCGTTGGGTCAGTAACCAAAAGGTTGCTGGATCGAAACCCAGAGCTGATAAGGGGAAAGGTATCCCCCTTGAACCATACGGTTCAGTTAATTGGTCCTTTATTTGTGTGTAACACAGTCTCTCTCTCTCTCTCTTTCCTCACACTGGTTCTATCTGATGCTAACCTTGATTAGGATTACCATTATTTCTATCTCTACTTTGCACATTCTTCCACTGCAAATCTACCATTCCAGTGTTTTACTTGCTATATTGTATTTACTTCGCCACCATGGCCTTTTTTTTGCCTTTACCTCCCTTATCTCACCTCATTTGCTCACATTGTATATAGACTTATTTTTCTACTGTATTATTGACTGTATGTTTGTTTTACTCCATGTGTAACTCTGTGTTGTTGTATGTGTCGAACTGCTTTGCTTTATCTTGGCCAGGTCGCAGTTGTAAATGAGAACTTGTTCTCAACTTGCCTACCAGGTTAAATAAAGGTGAAATAAAAATAAATAAAAAATGAGCATCTCATGCATTATACATAGGTAAACTAGCATACATTGCTAAATACACGTTGCTAGCAATAACTGACTTGTCAAAATGGATATTCAACTTAGTGTGGCTAATGAGCCTCAATGCTTTTAACTTTTCCTACTTTGCTCTTCTGTTCTTTTCAGTTTGCTTTCTTTGCCACAAGTGTCTAAGTTAGTCCCGGCTGAAAATAATTATATGGCAGCGCAATGGAGAGCCAACTACATTACTGCTAGTAGCTATTCCTGCCTGCTTGAACTATTCTATTCTGATGGAATGACACTTTGGAGTGGATTTCAAAGTGATTGACTGGCTTTGACAACTGTACCGTCAAATATCTACAGATAGAAGCGCTAGCTGTCTGTGGAGACATTCTCCCCCATTAGATGTACAATTCCAGGCTGTGTGTATTCTACCTCTTACAGACGCTGGAATAGAATGGAGAATCATAATGTCCCGAGAGTATTCCGGAACCAAAGCCTAAGCCATCACTGTCGCCATCATCATCCTTCTATCCTTCCACACCATATTGCCAGCAGTATTCTACAGAACCAACAAGACACCAAACTGACACTTGCAGCTCCCCAACCACCCATAGAACAAAAACAAGAACACACTCACACCAGCCCCCATATAGCATATGCACACGCACACATTTTGTGATTACATCTACACATCTACACAATGCAATCACAGCCTGAGTAGGTAACTAAGCGAGGAAGAGAGATGCTCCGAAATTATACACTGTTATCACAGGGTTTGCACTGTGAGACTCTTCACAGTAAACACCCAGGGAATCAATAAACCTCCACAGTCGTACAGAGGATATAGAGGCACACATCTACAGTATGTGGAACCAAAATCCATCTGTAGGAGAGCAACAGAGGTGTTTTAAACCAATTTTACAGCCTACTTGTTTACAAACAATCCAATATCATCGGCTCTATTTGCTTCCTGGACAGACAGACAATAGATCTGTCTCTCTATCAGGCAAGTCTATCAATACCTAACCCCCCCCCCCCCCCCCTCCCATATATCAACAGCAGCCATACTTAGAAGTGTGTACTGAAACAAAAGGGGTCAAAGTCTACCTATCCTGCCAAGCTGGAAGCAAAAAAGCCTCTCCAATGCCCTGTGCTTAGTGCTATTGTGGTTGGCAGGTAGCCTAGCGGTTAAGGGCATTGGGCCAGTAACCGAAAGGTCGCTGGTTTGAATCCCCGGGCTGACTGGGTGAAAACTTGGCCGATGTTCCCTTGAGCAAGGCACTTGACCCTCATTTCTCCAAGGTTGCGGTCAATAATGACTGATCCTTAGCTGTGACCACACTCTCTGAGGATGTCTCGGGAGGAGTGGGATATGCAAAAAAAAAACACATGTATAATACACACATGAAATAGGACACAGGAAAGCACCCACCTAATTAATATCTGCTAGAGTAGCTGGTGGAGAGAAGGCAACAGTAGAGAGGGTCTGCATTATTTTCAGATCTCCATGGTAACCTTGCACAGGGGGAAATTGGAGCACCAATAGGATCAGAGAGAGAGACTCAGCAAGGCGGCGGCATCGGATGTATGTTACGTGGGGTGAGGGGGAGATCGGCAACCTTTGCACACACACACACACACACACAGCAACAACTAAAGGGTGGCGGTATAGTAGAGATCCTTGCCTCGTGGGAGACTAGAAAGGCCAGGCCATTGAGGGTCCGAGTGAAAGAGAGAAAATAGAGAATGAAAGACTTCTACCACCAGGCAATAGGTTTCATCTACATCCACTCAACATAAACCCTTTCAAGTAGGGCTTCTAAATCCCTTTTACACGCCAATCGTTGACATTTAAGCATCGACCGCTGTGTGAGAGATTTACAAATCAAGCCTGTAGGTAATTGAATAGTGTCTGTGGATATTCAGGCTCTGAGTGAGTTTATTGTTGCATCTACTGTCAGACTCATTGAAAATCGGCTGTGGAGTACCAGAAGGATGTGGTTCGGGACCTTGTTCGGGATCTAATGTCGTCTTACACACTTTGATCATCCTACCTCATTTATGTCAGGGCACTCCTATGCAGAGGGCCTTGCAATGTGACAATACTTCGATCTTACAAACGGCTAAGCGCTCTTCAATCACAGGCTTCGCTTCTCTTTTTGTCATTCTTTGAAAAGTACCAGATGACTTAGACGTAGATAGAAGAGGAGTTAAAGCCCAATAAATGATTTCCATTCCATGTTTGTTATGGGATCACTTCCTCTGACTCTGAGCGTTGTCCATCCACCCCCATCGCTTCGCCTCTCGCTTCTCCTCTTCCTCTCTGTGAACACTGACCCGCTGTTGGACGAGCGAGCTACACCCAAAGCAGGACATCTATTGCTGTAAAATTATGACTTTTAAGAACCAGCTCCACAGCCACCAAACAACCTTAAGATTCTGACAGATCGTAGGGCTCTGGTTAAAAGTAGTGCACTATAGGGAATAGGATGCTATTTCGGACACAGCCCAAAGAGCAAAAGAGCAGAGCAATAGAGCAAGAGCTTTTTCAGCTATGTTTCTCCTGGATGTCACAGGTTTTAATGAGCAGAGTGCTGAGACAGACTTATGGCTCTTTTAGCAGATCCAGATTTATTGATCTACAGTGTATAAATCAACCGCCCAGGACAGACGGACAGGGATAAACTGCTGAGGTTGGAGGTTCAATCCCCACACACATCTGATTGAATCAGAAAACTCATCATTCATTTACCTTCCCCTCTCTTTGGTCATAGCTCTCAATAGATTGGTAAACAGTGAGCACCTTGGGTAAACAAATGGGTAAACCCTAACTCAACAAACACATATCTAGAATAGTAGGTGGGTAAACCAGATTCACAAAATAAAAAGGTGTGTTTCCGCAACATCACTGTCTTCTCAGGCTTTCATTCCAGTTACATATTGAACTCAATCACCCATCTTAAATTATTCTGATTGAACTCATTACGCTGTCCTCTGTCTTCTCAGTGTTAATGTTTTGAGGGGCGATGGGAAACCTGAGAGATTGCAGATGCTGGCCTTCTAGGCAGAGTTGCAAAGAAAATGCCATATCTCAGACTGGCCAATGAAAAGAAAATATTAAGATGGGCAAAAGAACACAGACACTGGACAGAGGAACTCTGGAGCAGTGGAAACACGTTCTCTGGAGTGATGAATTACACTTCACCATCTGGCAGTCCAACGGACAAATCTGGGTTTGGCAGATGCCTGGAGAACGCTACCTGCCCGAATGCATAGTGCCCACTGTAAAGTTTGGTGGAGGAGGAATTATGGTCTGGGGCTGTTTTTCAGGCTAGGCCCCTTAGTTCCAGTGAAGGGAAA
Source organism: Salvelinus namaycush (assembly GCF_016432855.1). Lineage (NCBI taxonomy): Eukaryota > Metazoa > Chordata > Actinopteri > Salmoniformes > Salmonidae > Salvelinus > Salvelinus namaycush. The sequence continues at coordinate 54,677,590 of NC_052315.1, forward strand.
TCTTAACGCTACAGCATACAATGACATTCTAGAGGATTCTGTGCTTCCAACTTTGTGGAAACAATTTGGGGAAGGCCCTTTCCTGTTTCAGCATGACAATGCCCCTGTGCACAAAGCGAGGTCCACACAGAAATGGTTTGTCGAGATCGGTGTGGAAGTACTTGACTGGTCTGCACAGAGCCCTGACTTCAACCCCATTGAACACCGTTGGGATGAATTGGAACGCTGAATGCGAGCTAACATTACTAACTGCCCAACATCAGTGCCTGGCCTCACTAATGTTTCTGTGGCTGAATGGAAGCAAGTCCCCGCAGCAATGTTCCAACATCTAGTGGAAAGCCTTCCCATAAGAGTGGAAGCTGTTATAGCGTCAAAGAGGGGCACAACTCCATATTAATGCCCATGAGTTTTGAATACGATGTTCAACGAGCACGTGTCCACATACTTTTGTGTATATATATACATATCGTGTAAATGCTTAAAAACATACCCATTTTTACCCATATACACATATCGTGTAAATGGGTAAAAATTAAAAATCAGACACTGAATATCCCTTTGAAAATGGTGAAGTTATTATTTACACTTTGTATGGTGTATCGATACACCCAGTCACTACAAAGATTCAGGCGTCCTTCATAACTCAGTTGCCAGAGGAAGGAAACCACTCTGGGATTTCACAAAGAGGCCATTGGTGATTTTAAAACAGTTACAAAGTTGAATGGCTGTGATAGGAGAGTACTGAGGATTGATCAACAACATTGCAGTTAATCCAAAGAAGGAAGGAAGCCTGTACTGAATAAAATATTCCAAAACATGCATCCTGTTTGCAATGCACTAAAGTAAAATTTTAAATAATGTGGCATGAAATGAACCAAATGCCCTGAATACAGGACATGTTTGGGGCAAATCCAACATAACATATCACCTAGTACCACTCTTAATATTTTCAAGCATGGTGGTGACTGCATCATGTTATGGGTATGCTTGTCATCAGCAATGACTAGAGAGTTTTCTCTTCATAAAAAGAAACGCAATAGAGCTAAGCACAGGCAAAATCCTAGAGGAAAATCTGGTTCAGTCTGCTTTCAGACACTGGGAGAAAAATTCACCTTTCAGCAGGACAATAACCTAAAACACAAGGGCAAATATACACTGGAGTTGCTTACCAAGATGACACTGAAGCCTCATCTCTCTCTCTCTCCCTCTTGTTCCTTCTCTCTTCATCTATCCATTCTCTCTTCATTCATCGTCCATCAGACAAACAGACTAAGTGGCCTAGTTACAGTTTTGACTTAAATCGGCTTGAAAATCTATGGCAAGACTTGAAAATGGCTGTCTAGCAATGATCAACACCAACATGACAGAGCTTGAAGAATGTGCAAATATTGTACAATCCAGGTGTACAAAGCTCTTAAAGTCTTACCCGGAAAGACTCCCAGCTGTAATCGCTGCCAAAGGCAATTCTAACACGTATGGACTCGGGTGTGAATACTTATGTAAATGAGATATTTCTGTATTTTATTTTAGATACATTTGGAAACATTTCGTAGGCTGCCGCAGCTACGACACATTTTACCAAAATGCATTTTTATTTTACTTGACACATACCAGAAGCACGAACATGCATTTAAATGACTACAAAAATGACATTATTATACAGACATTATTATATTATTATTATTATATTATACATTATCAGTCACATAGTGACTCCATGTCTTTCATGTGCATATGTAATAAATACACATTTTAAAAAGTATTTATCTGTACTTCCCTCTGTGATTATGAAGTTGAACATGTGCTCTTTATCACAGAATGTTGCAATTAGGTGCAATCAATTACTCCCCATCACAATTTAAATTCTATCACTTCCCAAATTTTGGTTTGGTGGGCCAAATTTTTTTTCTCCATTGATCAATGCGTAAAGATGTAATTTAAGAAGCCGAATTAGAAACCACTTTGGCTAATAGATATCATAGCCATGCATTTGTGGAATATTGTCAGGGATTCCATGCATTTTCAGTAGAGATGCAAATGTATCTAAATATATCTTCCTCTATTCAAAGATGGAGGCAAATGGAAGCAAACATTACAAAGGTCTATCTAGGGACTCTAGGGTGGCTCTGAGGTTCACCCCTAGAACGTGTCATCATCAAATATGCCGATCAGATCCTTTCAGATCTCCGCAAGGGCAAAGGTCAATTTGGGATTGGGCCAAAGGCTGGTGAAGTGTGTCCTGTTCTACTGAGACCTCACCTCTCTAACATCTGTGAATGTCTCCTATAATTACACCAGGCACATGTCGTCTGACATGACGGTCACTTTGACTAACAGCCATGCCGCCAGCTACCCGTTGATGTAATATCTGCCTCTAGTGTGGAAAAGAGGACAGACTCCACACCTTCAATCAGCATCAAAGTAACTCCTTTAGGTATTTATGGAGCTCGTAATCATTATGGACTGGGGAGTTTTTCAGGATACAAAATTGAATTGAGCTAACACAGACAAAATACTAAAGGAAAACCTGGTTCAGTCTGCTTTCCACCAGAAACTGGGAGATTAATTCACCTTTCAGCAGGACAATAACCTAAAACACAAGGGGAAATGTACACTGGAGTTGCTTACCAAGAAGGCAATAAATGTTCATGAGTTGCCGAGTTACAGTTTTGACTTAAGTCTGCTTGAAAATCTAAGTCTAGAGCTGAAAATTGTAGTCTAGCAATTATAAACAATCAATTTGACAGAGCTTAAAGAATTTTGAAAATAATAAATGGCAAATGTTGCAATATTCCGGTGCACTGCTCTTAGAGACTTACCGAGAAAGACTGACAGCTGTAATCACTGGTGATTCTAACATGTATTGACCTAGGGGGTTGAATAGTTACGTAATCAAGATATGTTTATTCTTCATATTTGTTTTTTTACACGTTAGAATTTTTCTTCCACTTTGACAGAGTATTTTGTGTAGATCGTTGACAAAAAAATTACAATTAAATCCATTTTAATCCCACTTGGTAACACAATAAAATTCAGGCAGTAACACAACAAAAAATACATATGTTCTATGTGCTCTATTTCTATGCTTCCCGTTAAGTTTTGTTTTTGCGTGTTTTACTTTCTGTGTTGTACACCAGCTTCAAACAGCTGAAAAAATACAATATTTTTGGTTATTGAAAATATATTTCACAGCAGTTTACATGATACCATGATACCATGACACAACACATTGCATGTTTTGTCACATAAACACAAATTATGAAAACAATTAGAATTTTAGCAGAGCAATTTCTGCATATTGCACCTTTAACGTAATCTCAAATGCAATCTAGGTCATTTGATTTTGCTATTAGATGAAGCACAGTGATAACACAATCTGTTGTATAAATAAACAAAATATCTGACATTGTATTACCAATTGAACTTTGCTGTGCTTTTAGATTGTTGAAAACACAGTGATAGACATTTCCAGGTTGCAATGACATGGGGGCCATCACAACAACAGTGAAGCTTTGCAGTGGAGCGATTAAAGGGGGAAAACCTGTCGAAGCAGCAGGCTGAAGGAGTGAGGTTGGAGGGGGCTGAGGCAAGGGAAGGAGAGGGAGGGAGAGGAAAGAAGAGGGTGAGGATCACTGAGGGAATGGGCTGAATGAATGTTGGTAATGTTGGATAGGGGGAGGGGGAGGGTGAAGGAGAGGGGGGAAGCAGATCGCTGCGAGGTACAGGAAAGGCTGTGAACAGTGAGAGCGCGGGCCCGTAGGACACAATTAGGAGTTGGAACTCTCAGAGAGAGGGTTACAAAAACATAGCAAGCAAGGTTGCCGGGAGCTAGAAACAGCCTCACTCCACCCAACTCTCCCTCCCTACCTGTCCCTCCCTTCTCTCCCCACGCCAAAGTAAAAGTTCATTACCACAGACTGAGAGGGGGCTGGGGAAGTTAAACTCTTCCCCCATTCCTTCGTTCACTCTTTCCCCACCCACAGCCCTGCAAGATGATGTTGAACAGGAGCACCTTAACCATTTCCATCACAAGCCCTAGCTATAAAGCTTCAGAGGTACACAGCTTAAAACATCACAGAGACTATGACATACTGACTGACTGAGTCCTTCTCGAAGAGCTGTGGGCTGAGGCAGGCTGTCAGTAGCAAGAGGGAGGTACGTGGTGGTCGGTGTGTGTCCGCGTACGCCATCGTGTGCATGTTGATTTTGTCTATCCCTGCCAGACGCAATCATGACACGCAGGTTAAAATACCCAAATCAACTGTGAATCAATTCTATTCATTTTGGGGCAGGTCGAAACACACATGAAACATTCATGGACATTTAGCTAGCTAGCTGTTTTGTTGTTATTTTACCTGACATGCATATGTGACCAACCACCTCGATTTGTTTTTTTGCAAAATGTTAAATGGTGTTTTTCACATTGGATAAAAGTAAAGACTCAGCTACAAAATGGTATATCACAATCTGCAGTTGAAGAACAATGAGAAAGTCATTCTGCTTTGAAAGTTGATAGATTTGTAACCCCACGTTTGCGAAAATGGCCCATGAATGTTTTGGTAAAACTACTGGAGAATTAATCTTTGTCTACACACCTATTCAGCATTGTTCACACCCTCTTAAGCCTTAGCCCCACCCATCTCTTTAAGTGTTCACATGTGAGGCCATGTGCTAAACAGAGTGAATAAGGTAGTGTAGTAAACAACCAAAGTTTTTAAAACTAAAAAAGTGGTGAAAGTAGTAGTCTAGAATAAGGAAAAACTCCAGGCAAAAATACACTTTTCTTGGCCTATATCCTAATCTGACTTTGGTGCAGGTCATGTTGTTCTTCACATTAATGTCTCTGGTAAACACATACTATATAAAATAACATCTAAGTGTATTTTTCACATGCACAGGATACAGGTGTAAACGGTACAGTGAAATAGGTTCTTGCATATTTGCATAGTAGCAATATCAGAAATAGAAAGTGTCCAGAAAAATATTGAATAAATATTGGATAATTATTAGATGATGCTTACCCAGACACACTTGTTTAAATTGATGGGTCATGTGAAAGATAAGCTATAACCACTCCCCAGCCACATCTAACTAAGTGGATAGATCAATATTGTCAAGTTCATGAAATACAATAGATAGCTATAATCACCCCCAGACACACCTGGCTAACATGATGGGTCGTGTAATCATCTGGAAACGTGGAGTCTTTTGTTCAGACATGTAGCTAGCTAGCTAGCTAAACAATGAACCATAATCCCAACCCATACAGTACAAACGGATTGTCATAGCTAGTCACCATACATGAAATGCTGTAGTATGAACTAGGTTCAATGTTAGCTAGCTAGCTAGCATTAGGCTATAACTAGCAAATCAAATGGATTTCTGAGATACAAATAATATTACGACATAGATCATACACGTAACATTAGCTAGCAAGCCACCAAGCTAATGTTCGCTAGCTAGCTAACAGAACGCTTTAAATTGCAATGAAAACGACTTTCTGACAAAATTAGCAACATATAATATATCAAAATGTAGCTAGACTCTTATACATGGATGAACGCTTCACGGCAGACTGGAACCCATTAACTAAGTAAGACGTCCTGTGTCGTTTTCGTTTTGTTTTTAACTACAGCTTGTATCGCGTTGTGTCAAGTCACTCCGGTTCACACTGACCGTGTGCAGAAAGTAGTTCATCACAACCTTCTGCCACTGATCTTTGTCGATAATGCCTGCTAAATTCAGGGCAGCAATGTTATTGAGAGAAGTAGCAACACTTTTGCAGTTCTCCATGGATAACATTATATCTTTCAAAAAAGCTGTGATTTCAAGGATTATCTACACATACTGAGCAGCTCATGTTATAGACAGAAGCAGCTATATGGCAGACCAATCCGAACTCATCTCTCAGCATGTCCTGCCCATCCATTATGGCTAGCAGGAATGTTCCTTCCTTTTTCCATGGCTAAACCAACCAGGCTCGTAATTTAACAATTTTATTTGTATTTACAGATGTCATATATTAAGGCACATGAAAGTTCACATGTTCCAGAGGCATTTCTGCCAACAAATGCCACATTTTGATAAAATAATAATTCTAATGCTGGATCCTTGAAGAATTTGGATCCGGAGTCATATAAAATCGTGTTTCTCTACTCCGACGATTAATCCACAGATAACAAAGGAAACCTAGTGAGTTTTTAGTTAGTAATCTTTCATTAATCTCTCCTCGTTTGTCTTTCAAGCATCCATGTGGATTTGTATCTTCCTGATAGTGTCTCAAATGGAACTAAGTTCTATTTCAGCGCTTGGCTACGCAGACGCTCGTTCAAGCGAGCAAACAGTGTGGGTGAAATGATTGTAATAACTTATGTGTACATTTATTTTGAAACGCCCGCGCACGCCACGTGGCCGGTGTGGTTTGCGTATTACAGTCTCACCCTAGTCAATCCTGGAATATCAACTATGCCCTCAGCTGAGAGTCTGTGAAACGCCCTCCTATGGCCTCTACATTCCTCTCTATCCAGCTCACTGAGGAACATTTCGGATCATTGTAAATTTAGGACACATGAGATTGATTATAGTCCCTAATAGGTCTTTGCTACCTACTGTTGTTTACACTGCATTCTTCTTTTTTATTCCCTCTTGCAAGTCATGCTCAGCCTAGAAAGCTTGCTCAGCTGCAACTCTTAAAAAGGGGGAGTGGAAATGGAAAGAGAGAAGAGGAGAAAAGAAAAGAGGAGAGATGATGGGGGCTGGTTTTCATGGCGCACACACTGAGGTATGCAGATAAAACCATGAACAATGACAACCAGACACACAGGGCCTTGTGTAGTGGGCTGGTACTAGGCCTAATGCACTAGCTAGCTTTCAATACATAAAGCTGGCTTTCCACATGATCGATTACTATTATACATGATTGATTATTGGCTAAATGCTCTTGGTGACATTTCCTTTACATACAGTATGTTAGGATGTGTGTTAAATAGGTGATTTATTCCTCCACTGTACTGGTCAATTAAGTGTATCCTGTCATTACTGTTCTGTATACGCAGTATATCTGTAGCCTATACCTTGTAGATACAGTATTGGGATAGATCAGTAGTCTGTCACCTCTTATTATCCCAGTTTAAAGAGGACAATGGGTTTGTGTGTGCTGTGACATTTCAGGCCGGATGACTATAGATCTGGATGGAGATAGCTATAGGTCTTGGATGACCATAGCACGTCCAGTCTGCTAACAGTTAAACAATCCCTGTGTTTGTTGCAGTCTGTGATACATATGGGCTGCCAAGAAGGACTTAAAGAAAATTAGGCCTGTTTGTAAAAGAACGAAAACACAAAGGTCTTCTACTGGTTTTAATTATGAGAGTGAGTGGCAGATGGTCCCTCAGAGCCAGAAAGTGTGTTTCCCCTTTAGTGCTCCCTCAGTCCTGGTCTGTTCTGGTCTTTGAGGTTTTCAGATGTTTACCACACTGTTAGTCAGCACAGCTAAACAAACACCATGTGAGCCCCCGATGGACCGGAGAGAAAAGTGGAAGAGAGGAATAAGGTCATCCTAGAGACAGGTCGGTCTGTCCAGAAAACAACAACAATAGTACCATAATGTAAATCTTGGTGTCCCCCCACAAAACAAACAAAACATTAGAAATGGGAGAATAATGCAAATGGCTTGCAAGGCTTCTAAACATCTATAGTCTCCATACAACAAAATGATTGTGATAAGGACTGTTTCACTTATCTTGGTATTAGTTCTGGTGAACCTTTATGGTCTTCTCAGTCCCGACATGTTCTAACATCATGTGTTATGTTAAGACCAGATTTAAATGAGACTCTGGTTTAAATGGAGAACAGATGTGGTTTAACATGTGCTTAAGAGACTGCTTTGACTTCAGGGATCAGGGATAACTAACAGAGGCCTGAAGATTCCTGCACTCTCCTTCTTTAAGTGGAAACTAGAATGGAAGAAACATATGTACAATGGTCCAAGAACTTTCCTTATCTCCTTAGAATGGAAGAAGAACATGTTCCAGGAGTTATACAATTCTCCTCATCTCTTTGGACTGGCTATGATTCTAATCTAGACCCCTCCTCCTTCTGTCTTTGGACCAGCTAAGTGTCTTGTGTACAGAAATGTGTGTTCTTCTGACAAAGGGTTGACAATGTGACAGTAAAGCACCATATGAGAGAGCACAGCATGCCAGTGATGTCGTTACACTGTCTGACATGACAGTCGCTAGAGTGCAGTGTGAGTGTGACAGCTGTGGTGTACCCACTATGGCAGACAATAATCCAGGATTCTGTCTGATTTCCCAGGCAGCTCTGGAGCAGGGCAGGGGTCCATATGACAGAGCACACCATGACGACGGTAGCTTTACCCTGTCTGACATGACAGAGATGTGGTATGTCATCGGTATGCCCACTGTGACAGTACTATCTGCAGGATTATCTCAGCAGTGAAAGATGAAACCAGGATAAATCAGGACACTCAACAGTGTGATCCAGAGTTATACCATTCCCCCTTTACTTAAAGATACTTGTACACCCACCATCCAAATCGTCTGAAGTTACACTCAGAGACAGACAGAGATACTGAGGGAGAGAGATATACAGAAAGAGAGAGAGAGAAAGAGGGTGGGGGCGATAAAGAGAGAGAAACAATCCAGGTTGCATTCCCTCCAATCTCTTGGTTTACTCTAAGTGCCTTTTCACACTTACTACACTTTTGGTAAAAATACCGTCAGCTACACATATTACTCAAATGTAAACTTGCGTACTTGCTACGTCTCGACCGCTATCTCCGGAAGTAGCTCACGACTCCCGCCCGACAGTTGCCCCCCTTAAAGCATGGCAGTGTGAACAGAATTGTCTTGCTGAGCTAACACTCCTACAGTATAAATTGCAAGAGCCCTTATGCACATTCCATGATCGAACGTTCTAAACACACTTCCTACCGGCGTGGCAATTTCCAGTGGCGCATACTATAGAACGGAAGTCAGTCTAGTTCTTATTGACGATATAACGTTGTTACCACTATGTCACAGTTTTTTACCTGGTGTCTTCAGGACTTGCCTCAAATTAATATTAATGATGTACATCAAATTCTTAAATCAGCCTCAGACTCCAGCTATCAAGAATGAAAAGGGGTTCAAGATGTATATAGGAAGCTACATAGACAACTATGAAGGTGAGTACCAAGTCAGTGACAGATAACGTTAGCTAGCTATAATCATATTAGCTAGCTAATTTCACTATTAACTGTAGCTAGCTAGTTACTTCGTAAAATGATGTAATGTTGACAGAATCTACCTGAGAATGTGTGTATTTTCGTTAGCTTGGTTAAGTTATGTTTGCAAACTATATTTTCTGGTTAAAAATAATTGTTATTCATGTCTTCTACACAGTATCTAACAAAGATACATTGACAGGGGAGATCACCGTGAGGGCTGCCTGTTACAGGTCCATGAGGAAGAGTGAAAAGCCACACAGCATGAGCGTAGGGAAAGGTTATAGATATCTACTAAGGACCTTGTTAAACATCTCCTGTGAGACACTGTCATCATGGTCAAAATGTGTTGGAGACAGTGTCAACGTTTAATCTTATCAATATATAGAAATTAATGATGGGTCCCAATCCCAATTTAGAATTGCCCACTTAACAGGTTATTGGTAAAGATCTGTTGATGCAGTGTTTGGTAATTGTGTTACTGAGACACAATTTATTCCTGTATAGTTAAATGAGCCCCTAGTTAAGAAGACTAGACACTACTACAGTTGAAGTCAGAAGTTTACATACACCAAGGTTGGAGTCATTAAAACTCGGTTTTCAACCACTCCACAAATTTCTTGTTAACAAACTATAGGTTTAGCAAGTCGGTTAAGACATCTACTTTGTGCATGACACAAGTAATTTTTCAAACAATTGTTTACAGACTTATAATTCATTGTATCACAATTCCAGTGGGTCTGAAGTTAACATCAACTAAGTTCACTGTGCTTTTAAACAGCTTGGAAAATTCCAGAAAATGATGTCATGGCTTTCGAAGCTTCTGATAGGCTAATTGACATAATTTTAGTCAATTGGAGGTGTACCTGTGGATGTATTTCAAGGCCTACCTTCAAACGCAGTGCCTCTTTGCTTGACATCATGGGAAAATCTAAAGAAATCAGCCAAGACCCCAGAAAAAACATTCTAGACATCCACAAGTCTGGTTCATCCTTGAGAGCAATTGACAAACACTTGAAGGTACCACGTTCATCTGTACAAACAATAGTATGCAAGTATAAACACCATGGGACCCCGCAGCCGTCACACCGCTCAGGAAGGAGACGCGTTTTGTCTCCTAGAGATGAACGTACTTTGGTGTGAAAAGTGCAAATCAATCCCAGAACAACAGAAAATTACCTTGTGAAGATGCTGGAGGAAACAGGTGCAAAAGTATCTATATCCACAGTAAAACGAGTCCTAAATCGACATAACCTGAATGGCCGCTCAGCAAGGAAGAAGCCACTGCTCCAAAACCACCATAAAAAAGTCAGACTACGGTTTGCAATTGCACATGGGGACAAATATTGTACTTTTTGGAGAAATGTCCTCTGGTCTGATGAAACAAAAATATAACTGTTTGGCCATAATAGCCATCGTTATGTTTGGAGGAAAAAGGGGGAGGCTTGTTAGCCGAAGAACACCATCCCAACCGTAAAGCACGGGGGTGGCAGCATCATGTTGTGGGGGTGCTTTTTTGCAGGAGGGACTGGTGCACTTCAAAAATAGATGGCATCATGAGGGAGGAAAATGATGTGCATATATTGAAGCAACATCTCAAGACATCAGTCAGGAAGTTAAAGCTTGGTCGCAAATGGGTCTTTCAAATGGACAATGACCTAAAGTTGTGGCAAAATGGCTTAAGGACAACAAAGTCAAGGTATTGGAGTGGCCATCACAAAGCCCTGACCTCAATCCTATAGAAAATGTGTGGGCAGAACTGAAAAAGCATGTGCGAGCAAGAGGCCTACAAACCTGACTCAGTTACACCAGCTCTGTCAGGAGGAATGAGACAAAATTCCACCAACTTATTGTGGGAAGCTTGTGGAAGGCTACCCGAAACGTTTGACCGAAGTTAAACAATTTAAAGGCAATGCTACCAAACATTAATTGAGTGTATGTGAACTTCTGACCAACTGGGAATGTGATGAAATAAATAAAAGCTGAAATAAATCACTATACTATTATTCTGACATTTCACATTCTTAAAATAAAGTGGTGATCCCGGTTATGGAACCGCCACCTGTCCCAGACCTGCTGTTTTCAACTCTTAATGATCGGCTATGAAAAGCCAACTGAAAATTATTCATGATTATTATTTGACCATGTTTGTCACTTATGAACATTTTGAACATCTTGGCATAGTTCTGTTATAATCTCCACCCGGCACAGCCAGAAGAGGACTGGCCACCCCTCATAGCCTGGTTCCTCTCTAGGTTTCTTCCTAGGTTTTGGCCTTTCTAGGGAGTTTTTCCTAGCCACCGTGCTTCTACACCTGCATTGCTTGCTGTTTGGGGTTTTAGGCTGGGTTTCTGTACAGCACTTCGAGATATTAGCTGATGTACGAAGGGCTATATAAATAAACTTGATTTGATTTGATTGATTTGATCCTAACTGACTTAAGACAGGGCATTTTTACTAGGATTAAATGTCAGGAATTGTGAAAAGTTGAAATGTATTTGGCTAAGGTGTATGTTTATTATTATTTATGGGCCACATCATTCTTGTTTCTCACTTCAGTCTTTTATCACACTTATCTTCACAGATGGTGTTAAAGCACTCCATACCAGTGATTGTGGTAGCTCCTGTGTTGCAGGAAGTGCTATGTGCACTCATCTGGTGGCCCTTCTTTACCAGACAGTGCACTACTCTCAAGTAAACTCTCAACCACCAGTTCACAGCTGCACAGACACAGAACAGCATTGGCACAAGCCAAGAACACTTGTGAGTCTATCAATATCCATAAAAAAATGCACCTGAAAAGTATTCTGCCTATGTAACAGTAAATCCTTTTTAATTAGGGTGTGAAGCCAGGTCCGGTTGATGGGATAGAGTTCCGTAAACCTACTAACTCGTGTGCTAATTGAACAAGGTAAGTTGGAGGTTTCTAGAATGGAAACATTTTAGAAAACATTTTCTGGTGATTTATTTTTGTATCCAGTTGATACGCCTAAACAGCCTAAACATGTCATTACGATGTAATGACAAATGTTTCGGACAAAGACTGGAGGGAAATGTATAATCTGTATATTTTAATTCATTTTATTTGAACTTTCGGGCTCGTGCTGTTTCTGGAAAAGTTACATGAGTCTTTGTCATAGTAATCTCTCCAACCTGATGTTAAGGTTTTAAAATGTTTTGCAGAAGTTCTCTCTACAAAGCACTCAATGGATACATGCCTGACATGGATCTTCTCCGCGTCTCAAACGTATGCCAACTTTTCTCCACTTACTGCCCCTCTTGTGACAACAATGGAAATGTCAGCTGACGTGCCCCTGGTTGAGTCCGCCTTCAGGCCAGTGCAAGCTGGCAGTGTGCTGTCCTATCAACTTCCACAGCCAAAGACCCGTGAAATTGGGAAGATTGCTGATGCCTCTTCTCCAATACTTCCATTAGATGGCTACAGGCTTCAGTCTTCCCAGTGTGCTTACGTCCTTAGCCATCAGGAGTAGTTCCACGTCAAGGCATTAGAGACAACCTACGTGATGTCACACAAAGTCGAGGTTGCTACAAGGGAGCAGAGCAGCAGCCCGGAATGGCATCAGCTCAGGACTATGAGAATAACATCCTCTCGTTTCCGAGAGGTTTGCCATGTCCGGGGAGAGCCCTCAGCTGACCGCCTAGCTGAGCGGATGTTCAAGGGATCTGGTATGCAGACCATGGAGATGAAGAGGGGGCTAGCCATGGAGCCAGTGGCTGTACAGGAGTACTGCACACTGAAGAATGTTAACTTCTTTCCGTGTGGCTTCGTAGTGCACCCAGATGCTCCGTGGTTAGGATCCTCTCCTTTTGGAGAGGAAGATTTTGAAGAAGATTTGATCCCTATGTGACACCACACTTTGGACTTAGAGGTCAAGTGCCCAAATGTACCAAGGTATGTTGACTGCCCTTACCTGAAGATACAGAATGGAGAGCTGAAGTTGAAGAGATCTCATGCTTACTACTGGCAGGTGCAAGGTCAAATCCTTCTCACAGGTTGTAGCTGGTGTGACTTTGTCATCTGTGCACAGGAGGACATCCTAGTTGAAAGGATATATAAAGATCTACAGGTTTCAAAAACTGTAACAGAGAAGGTTGACCACTTTTATTTTTACCACTACTTGCATCAGTGTCTCTCGCACGTGAATGGATCCCCTGCATGGGTGCCAAGTTTAGTGGTTTCATGAAAAATAAGTATTGATGTTCTTGTGAAGAAAACTACAGTAGAATAGATTTGTTTAAAAAAATGTATTTCAGCAAATGTTCAACAGTTCAGTTAATCAATTACACATCTCTAACACTGGATTCAATCTTGCATTCTGGCTATACTTGATTTCTTTCCCCCACCCCTGTTTTTTAATTGCCTAATTAAAGCTAATACAAGCTCCACACAAACTGATATTCACTACAACACAAATGATTGATATATGTCGTAGATAAACAAATTATTATTTTGCTGCTAGCAAATAAACACATGTACATTTACACTGGCTTGGCCCATGCTCTGACCAAAGGTCCGTTTTGATAGTTGACCAACAGGTACACCACTGCAAATAATTGGTTGATGCTGCCTGAGATGGTCAGGGGGATGACTGTCAAACAGCTTGTGCTCCTGTACTCTGCGGATCATTCTTTCAACATGCACTCTCAGCCTGGCAATGGATTGGGTCTCCCTAACCTCATGCGATGCGTTGGCATCTGTGTGCGTCTTGACAGAAAGGCTGGCCGGTAGATGGAACAATGTCATCGACGAGAAAGCCCTTATCCACCATAATGGCCATGTCAGGGTAAGGAAATAATTCCAGACTGCTTGAAGAAATCCTTGTCACTCACAGATCCAGCATACAACGATGACACAAGAGTGATAGCTCCATGTGGTGACATTCCCAACATGCCCTTAAAGGTACAGTGTGACCTGTAGTAAGAAAACACCTCACTCCGCAGTAGTAGTGAAGATGGTGTCTGGCAGTGGAGTTCAGTGCAGTCGATCACTACCTGGGTGTCTGGATAGTCCTTGAACTCAGGTGGCAGGTAGGCTTTGATGGTTTCCTTGGGGATCCATATCAGTGCTGATCCAAGCAGACAGTAGAGGAAGTTGGTCCAAGAGATGATAATCCGGCTCACTGTCGATTGGTGGATGCTGAACCGATGGGCCAAATCCTTCTGCTTCAGACCCAGCGACAGATGAGTCATAAACAAGAAGAACTTGTCGATTGATGGCAGTGTCTGAACGTAAAGAAAACCGTTTTAGTACAATATAGTCCTTATATTCAGTCCATAACAAAAAGTAAATGTTTAACTTCACTAGGGTAGGGGGCAGCATTCAGAATTTTGGATGAAAAGCGTGCCCAAAGTAAACTAAATGCTACTCAGGCCCAGAAGCTAGGATATGCATATAATTGGTAGATTTGGATTAGAAAACACTCTAAAGTTTCCAAAACTGTTAAAATAATATCTGTGAGTATAACAGAACTGATTTGTCAGGCGAAAACTTGAGAAAAATACATCCAGGAAGGAGGATTTTTTGTTTTGTTTGTAGTTTTCTATTGAATGCCTTTACAGTATCCATTGACTTAGGACTCAAATTGCACTTCCTATGCCTTCCACTAGATGTCAACAGTCTTTATAAATTGTTTCAGACTTCTATTCTGAAAAATACAGGGAGTAAGACCTCTCTGAATGAGTGGACACTGCAGTGGCCCAAAGCTTTTTCATGCGCACGACCGAGAGCGCGCCTTTCGTGTTTACCTTTTATATTGACGACGTTATTGTCCGGTTGAAATATTATCGATTATTTAGGCTAAAAACAACCTTAGGTATGATTATAAACATCGTTTTATATGTTTCTACGAACTTTACGGATACTATTTGGATTTTTTGTCTGCCTGTTGTGACTGCGTTTGAGCCTGTGGATTACTGAAGAAAACGCATGAACAAAACATAGGTTTTTGGATATAAAGAGAGACTTTATTGAACAAAACATTCTATGGCGTTCCGCATTAGCATCGAACAGCCCCGGTGATATGCAACTTTTCAGGGAACCTAGAAACCAATATACACAGGCAGTTAGAAAAGCCAAGGCTAGCTTTTCAAGCAGAAATTTGCTTCCTGCAACACAAACTCAAAAAAGTTCTGGGACACTGTAAAGTCCATGGAGAAAAAGAACACCTCCTCCCAGCTGCCCACTGCACTGAGGACAGGAAACACTGTCACCACCGATAAATCCACTATAATTGAGAATTTCAATAAGCATTTTTCTACGGCTGGCCATGCTTTCCACCTGGCTACCCCTACCCCGGTCAACTGCACTGCACCCCCCACAGCAACTCGCCCAAGCCTTCCCCATTTCTCCTTCTCCCAAATCCAGTCAGCTGATGTTCTGAAAGAGCGGCAAAATCTGGATCCCTACAAATCAGCCGGGCTAGACAATCTGGACCCTTTCTTTCTATCTTTCTATCTGCCGAAATTGTTGCAACCCCTATTACTAGCCTGTTCAACCTCTCTTTCATGTCGTCTGAGATTCCCAAAGATTGGAAAGCAGCTGCGGTCATCCCCCTCTTCAAAGGGGGGGACACTCTTGACCCAAACTGCTACAGACCTATATCTATCCTACCCTGCCTTTCTAAGGTCTTCGAAAGCCAAGTCAACAAACACATTACCGACCATTTCGAATCCCACCATACCTTCTCCGCTATGCAATCTGGTTTCAGAGCTAGTCATGGGTGCACCTCAGCCACGCTCAAGGTACTAAACGATATCCTAACCGCCATCGATAAGAAACAATACTGTGCAGCCGTATTCATTGACCTGGCCAAGGCTTTCGACTCTGTCAATCACGACATCCTCATCGGCAGACTCGATAGCCTTTAGTGTCTCAAATGATTGCCTCGCCTGGTTCACCAACTACTTCTCTGATCGAGTTCAGTGTGTCAAATCGGAGGGCCTGTTGTCCGGGCCTCTGGCAGTCTCTATAGGGGTGCCACAGGGTTCAATTCTTGGACCGACTCTCTTCTCTGTATACATCAATGATGTCACTCTTGCTGCTGGTCTCTGATCCACCATCTCTCCATCTCTGATCCACCTCTACGCAGATGACACCATTCTGTATACTTCTGGCCCTTCTTTGGACACTGTGTTAACAACCCTCCAGACGAGCTTCAATGCCATACAACTCTCCTTGCCATACAACTGGCCTCCAATTGCTCTTAAATACAAGTAAAACTAAATGCATGCTCTTCAACCGATCGTTGCCTGCACCTGCCCGCCCGTCCAACATCACTACTCTGACTTAGAATATGTGGACAACTACAAATACCTAGGTGTCTGGTTAGACTGTAAACTCTCCTTCCAGATTCACATTAAGCATCTCCAATCCAAAATTAAATCTAGAATCAGCTCCCTATTTCGCAACAAAGTATCCTTCACTCATGCTGCCAAACATACCCTTGTAAAACTGACCATCCTACCGATCCTCGATTTCGGCGATGTCATTTACAAAATAGCCTCCAATACCCTACTCAATAAATTGGATGCAGTCTATCACAGTGCCATCCGTTTTGTCACCAAAGCCCCATATTCTACCCACCACTGCGACCTGTACGCTCTCGTTGGCTGGCCCTCGCTTCATACTCGTCGCCAAACCCACTGGCTCCAGGTCATCTACAAGACCCTGCTAGGTAAGGTCCCCCCTTATCTCAGCTCGCTGGTCACCATAGCAGCACCCACCTGTAGCACGCGCTCCAGCAGGTATATCTCTCTGGTCACCCCCAAAACCAATTCTTCCTTTGGCCGCCTCTCCTTCCAGTTCTCTGCTGCCAATGACTGGAATGAACTACAAAAATCTCTGAAACTGGAAACACTTATCTCCCTCACTAGCTTTAAGCACAAGCTGTCAGAGCAGCTCACAGATTACTGCACCTGTGCATAGCCCATGTATAATTTAGCCCAAACAACTACCTCTCCCCCTACTGTATTTATTTATTTGCTCCTTTGCACCCCATTTATTTATATCTCTACTTTGTACATTATTCCACTGCAAATCTACCATTCCAGTGTTTTACTTGCTATATTGTATTTACTTCGCCACCATGGCCATCGCACCTCATTTGCTCACATTGTATATAGACTTATTTTTCTACTGTATTATTGACTGTATGTTTGTTTTCCTCCATGTGTAACTCTGTGTTGTTGTATGTGTCGAACTGCTTTGCTTTATCTTGGCCAGGTCGCAATTGTAAATGAGAACTTGTTCTCAACTTGCCTACCTGGTTAAATAAAGGTGAAATAAAAAAATAAAAAAAACATTTATTGAGTAAATGAATGTCTTCTGAGTGCAACCATATGAAGATCATCAAAGGTAAATGATTCATTTTATTTCTGACTGTTTGACTGTTTGGTTACTGTTTGTAATGATTTGTCTGCTGGGTGCAGTTCTCAGATAATCGCATGGTATGCTTTCGCCGTAACGCTAGCGTCCCACACCCCCTAGTGAGTATCAAATAATATTCTCTTAAGTATTTAATGAAGTTGTCCCTTACCAGTTTTCTTCGAGTAACACTTGGGTGTAGCTTGCAAATCTAAAGACGGACCCGGAGTTATTTGAATACCAAAAAAGCGCATTACTATTATTGCCCATCTCCTCTAAGCATCAAGTAGCACTAGACATGACCTAGCTGCTATTGTAGCCTGTTTTTCTTGTTACTGCAATTCGTACTGTAATTGTCACGACTTCCGGCGAAGTCGGTCCCTCTCCTTGTTCGGGCGGCGTTTGGCGGTCGACGTCACCGGCCTTCTAGCCACCGCCGATCCACTTTTCATTTTCCATTTGTGTCGTCTATGTCTTACACACCTGGTTTCACTCACCCAATTACCTGTTTATTATTTAACCCTCTGTTCCCCATGTTTGGTTGTGAGTGATTGTTTGTTGTATTGTGGTCCGTATTGTGGGCTTGGATTTATCTTATATTTTGATGACTTTGAGTAAAGTTACTTTTATTTACTCATCTCTGCTGTCCTGCGCCTGACTCCTCTGCACCAGCTACACATAGAACCTTACAGTAATTCACAGCAGCTATCATCACAGCAGTGACTTTGTTTTAAATGTTCCATTATTTAACCTGGGAACTTGACTAAGAACCAAATCTTATTTGCAGCAACGACCTGGTAGCATTTTTGGGGGTTAACTGAAAACTAATGTAAAGACAATATACATTCAATGTGCCTACTTATGCTAAGATATGCTAGACTAGTTTTAAATAATCATGAACATGTTCTTAAAGGTAAGATGGACTTCGGGATAATAATAATAATAATTAATAGTAAATAATAAACAATAGTAATGCTGGATAATAATAAATCATTACTGTACCTTATGTAAAAACGTATATCCTCGTCAGAACCAGCAAATCGCTGTAGACCAAAGCCGTGTTGGGCGGTCACTTTCTCCAGCTTGGCTCGAAGCTCCTCAATTTCTCTTACGTGCTCATGGTTTGCCATTAGGGCCATGTCCAGGTCCTGCAGTTTCAGGGACTGCACAGTAATCAAGTGTCTGGAGTGGACCGGATCAGAGACGGCACTGTCCATAGGCAGCGCACCTTGTTCTTCATCCTCCTCAGTCTTCTTTCCCAAACACCAGGTCTCTTTTGAATGTGCCAGTTCCACGTGAAGACTGTAGGAACACCACCTCTTTTTAGGTATTGTCACCCCCCAATTTTTCCCTCAACAAAGTCACTCTCGACGAAATGTGTACTACACACCTTTGTGTGTTTGGTGACAGTAAAGTTGTCACGACGTACTGCCACCAAGCACCTTTTTTTCTGAGCTCTACGTCGACCGGGAAACTATGGAAGCTCACAATACCATTACATTTGGAAGAAACTGAACAGAGGCCCTGAACAATGTTCATTAGCACCTCCTTCGCGGGGCTGTAATTTAAACGCAGTCATTGTGAACTACTTCAGTCCGAAATGCATCGACGACAGTTCCGCAAGTCATCAACCCGGTAGGAAGTAAATTAGAACGTTGGAGGTGGTATAATGCATAGAGCCTATAGCAGAGCAATGTTTTTGAAAACAGCTGAAATGTATAGACATTTTCCTAAAATATTTGATGCTTGCTTTATTGAGTTTTTACCTGAAATTTCAGTAACAGCCTGTTACATTCTGTTACATCCCCACCACCAAAAACATGTCAAATGTAGATCATACAAAAAAGATACATTTGTGTAGTCCCAGAGTGGTAGGGGGGAATTGTTGTCCTGGGGCTTGGAGTTTTTCCCGAACCGGTATTAGGCTAACCTAACCAACTCCAGACCCTAGTTGTAGCGTATGACATAGTAATAAATTAGCTGTAAAAAAATTGTTGTTATGTTTTATGATGGGACCAGATACTTTTTGTTGTCAGGTCATATGACATTTAAAAAAAAAAATCATCCTGGTAAACATCCTGGCCCTAGGGAGGATGAAAACATTAAAACCCTTTACACAGACAAAGAAACAACTGTGAACGGACAAAAACGAACAGGGCTGAACTCGCTGTATGCAGGGTCGCATCATGTAGGCCTTTGCATCTATAATTAGAAAGATACTCCTACAGTATGTATTCATTATTGTTGATTGATTAATTCCAGTCAATCATTTTGGAGTAAACAGGCCTCGATAGCCTAGCCACCCGAAGTGTGAATATAAACCAAAATTGATCACGTTCACATTTTCTCAGAGGAAAAATACAAATGTGCCTATTTTAAATACATAGCTTAGGCTGTAAAAACATGACATTACAGACAGGATTAGAGCACATAGGCTTCTCTAGGCTACCTGCAGCTGTGGTGGATGTTGACAAATCATTTTATCGAGGCATCTCATTTTATTAAAAAAATGTTGATTGAGGGTATAGGCTTCCATATAAAACAGCTCATCGTGGTTAATTCCCTTATGCCCATGTTTTCAGTCACAATTAGCTTTTTCCACATGTAATTATTTGCATGATATGAATCAAAATTAAGCTTGGTTTGTTGTGAATGTTGTAAGGTAGGCCTAATGTACTTTAATACTTGTGTGAGAGGGTTAACCGTTCATTTTTGATAGGCTAACGTTACTTGATGAAGACATTTTAACAACTGTGTGCTTTTGTCTTGAAGCTAAAATGTAATGACTGTAGCCTACAGACGAGAAAATAAAACCCTTTAATTGTCTGCACATACTGTACAGTCTTGTGAAATATTGCATTATTCAAGAGTGTAATATGGTTTGGTTGCATTATTCAATAATGTAATATGTTTTAGAAGAAACGTTTCTGTCATTGTTGAATAGTTTGTGGTTACTGGCTAGTAGTGGCCACTGTGATATTTATGGTCAATTTGAGCTGCTGATCAAGAATGTTGCGCTGCCATCCACAACGAAAGGTAAGAGACAAGGATGAAATATGAATTGAACATTCTCTTTCGCCACCCCGCTCCTCAGACTTTCCTTCATATCTCATAGTGGGAATAGGGCCTAAGCTCAATCCTTCGTGGACAAGGAGTTGAAAGATATCCTTAAGGACAAACTGTACGTATCCTGCTTCTCTTACTGAGTCTTACTGAGTCTGGAGAGGAAACAAGCTGAAGCTAAGAGGAGGTGGAGGAATGGAAAAAGGGGTCGGACTCTGAACATTATCCACAGCCGTGAGGCTACAATCTCGTGAAAATTCAAAAAAGCGAGGAGCGGCTTTTAAGAGCGTTCCACCACCAGCCTTGAGGAAAGCCACAAGATGAGAGATGGAGAATCAGAAATCACGCTCGGCTTTGACACAAAGAGCACTCAGAGAAATTAGATTTAAACTTACGAGCCGAGCGGCTAAAGAGAAGCAGGGAACCTGACATCAACACTTTGAGCCAACTGTGAGAAAGAAAGTTCACTTCCCGATCAATCCCTCCCCCTCCCAGCCTGGAAAAACAAAACATAAAAAACACACAACACAAAAGCGCTGCATGTTTCTGCACTGCAACAGCTCAAAAACACACAAAAAAACGTAATAGGCCAAAAGAGTTTGATTTTCATTCACAAGGCAGGCCGGGGACATCAGAGTGATCAAACCTTCTCTCCCAGCCTGGGAAAACAAAACATAAAAAACGCAAAACTTATCACGAATGGAGTGAAAAGGGCCACAAACAGAAGTCTTTAAAAGGCATAAATATGTTCGGTTTTTATTTACAAGGCAGTCCGGGGAAATAGGAGTGATCTGACATGCCCTCACCAGACCCAGAGGGACTGTTTTTGGGACATGGGGTTGAGGTTAACTAGCCCACTCTGAGACAACTTCACTGTGAGAATGTGTACACACAAACACACTGTGAGAATGCACTGCCTCGCTGAGTCCCAGACTGTGGGAAAGGGAGTTTACACAATTACATCACATTTATGTATGGGAGTGAGGGAGGGAGGCAGGGAGAGGGGGAGGGAGGGAACTGAGACATTTGGGCGAGGTCCAAGATTAGGTCCCTGAAGGAACACAAGTCAATAGGTTTCCACCACAAAACATGATAGATAGGATGGGATTGCAGACGGGCAGACAACATGGCCTGGAGTCATACCAGTGTCCAGATTGTATTTATTGAAAGGCTCCCATATGGGAAAGTAAATAATATACAATGAATTCATAACTTCATGGTTTAGCCTGATCTTAAACCTTTGGAAGGGGTTTATTTGAGGAAATGTAAAGTGAAATTAAATAGCTGAAGTGCTTGAATGCTTAGTTTGAGGCAAATGGGGATCAACAGCGTTCATATTTCAGTGTGCATGCATAATGAGTTTAAAATTAAACTACACTACATGGCCAAAAGTATGTGGACTAATTAGTGGATTCGGCTATTTCAGCCACACTCGTTGCTGAGAGGTGTATAAAATTGAGCACACAGCCACGCAATCTCCATTGACAAACATTGGCTGTTTAATGGCCTTACTGAAGAGCTCAGTGACTTTCAACATGGCACCGTCATAGGATGCCATCTTTCCAACAAGTTAGTTTGGCGGAAGCCAGGAGAACGCTACCTGCTCGACTGCATAGTGCCAACTGTAACATTTGGTAGAGGAGGAATAATGGTCTGTTTGGTCTGTTTTCCATGGGCTGTGTTCCATGGTTTGGGCTAGGACCTTTAGTTCCAGTGAAGGGAAATCAACGCTACAGCATTAAATGACATTCTGCGATTCCAACTTTGTGGCAACAGTTTGGGGAAGGCCCTTTCCAGTTACAGCAGGGCAATGACACCGTGCAAAAAGCAATGTCCATACAGAAATGGTTTGTCGAGATCGGTGTGGAAGAACTTGACTGGCCTGCACAGAGCCCTGACCTCAACCCCATTAAACACCATTGGGATGAACTGGAACGCCGACTGCGAGCCAGGCCTAATCACCCAACATCAGTGCCCGACCTCACTAATGTTCTTGTGGCTGAATGGAAGCAAGTCCACGCGGCAATGTTCAACATCTAGTGGAAAGCCTTCCCAGATGAGGGAAGGCTATTATAGCAGCAAAGGGGGGACCAACTCCATAGTAATGCCCATGATTTTGGAATGAGATGTTTGACAAGCAGGTGTCCACATACTTTTTACACCATGTAGTCTTTCTCTGATTAACAGACTCTCTTGTTCAGTAAACAGCACACTGTATACATAACTATGACAATGGTCTTGCTAGTGTCGACACCAGCTGATGATTTGTGAGTGAGTATTTATTAGGACTCAATGGCGATGAAACAGTAAGTACATCTACAGTTGAAGTTGGAGGTTGGAGTCATTAAAACAAGTTTTTCAACCAAGTCGGTTAGGTCTTCTACTTTGTGCATGACACAAGTAATTTTTCCAACAATTGTTACAAACAGATTAAGAACTGAATAAACCTACAAATTATATACAGTTGAAGTCGGAAGTTTACATACACTTAGGTTGGAGTCATTGAAACGTGTTTTCAACCACTCCACAAATTTCTTGTTCACGAATTATAGTTTTGGCAAGTCTGTTAGGACATCTACTTTGCGCATGACACAAGTCATTTTCCCAACAATTGTTACAGACATATTATTTCACTTATATTTCAAAGTATCACAATTCCAGTGGGTCAGAAGTTTACATACACTGAGTTGACTGTGCCTTTAAACAGCTTGGAAAATTCCAGAAAATTATGTCATGGCTTTAGAAGCTTCTGATAGGCTAATTGACATCATTTGAGTCAATTGGAGGTGTACCTGTGTATGTATTTCAAGGCCTACCTATAAACTCAGTGCCTCTTTGCTTGACATCATGGGAAAATCAAAAGAAATCAGCCAAGACCTCACAAAAAAAATTGTAGACCTCTACAAGTCTGGTTCATCCTTGGGAGCAATTTCCAAAGACCAGAAGGTAACACATGCATCTGTACAAACAATAGTATGCAAGTATAAACACAATGGGACCACGCAGCTGTCACACCGCTCAGGAAGGAGACGCGTTCTGTCTCCTAGAGACGAACGTACTTTGGTGCAAAAAATGCAAATCAATCCCTGAACAACAGCAAAGGACCTTGTGAAGATGCTGGAGGAAACAGGTACAAAAGTATCTATATCCACAGTAAAACGAGTCCTATATCGACAAAACCTGAAAGGCCGCTCAGCAAGGAAGAAGCCACTGCTCCAAAACCACAAAAAAAAGCCAGACTACGGTTTGCAATTGCACATGGGGACAAAGATCGTACTTTTTGGAGAAATGTCCTTTGGTCTGATGAAACAAAAATCAAACTGTTTGGCCATAATGACCATCGTTATGTTTGGAGGAAAAAGGGGGATGCTTGCAAGCTGAAGAACACCATCCCAACCGTGAAGCACGGGGGTGGCAGCATCATGTTGTGGGGGTGCTTTGCTGCAGGAGGGACTGGTGCACTTCACAAATAGATGGCATCATGAGGGATGAACATTATGTGGATATATTTATAGCAACATCTCAAGACATCAGTCAGGAAGTTAAAGCTTGGTCGCAAATGGATCAACAAAGTCAAGGTATTGGAGTGGCCATCACAAAGCCCTGACCTCAATCCTATAGAAATCTTTTGGGCAGAACTGAAAAAGTGTGTGTGAGCAAGGAGGCCTACAAACCTGACTCAGTTACTCCAGCTCTGTCAGGAAGAATGGGCCAAAATTCACCCAACTTATTGTGGGAAGCTTGTGGAAGGCTACCTGAAACCTTTGACCCAAGTTCAACATTTTAAAGTCAAAAATACCAAACACTAATTGAGTGTATGTGAACTTCTGACCCACTGGGAATGTGATGAAATAAATAAAAGCTGAAATAAATCATTCATATTATTCTGACATTTCACATTCTTAAAATAAAGTGGTTATCCTAACTGATCTAAGACAGGGATTTTTACTCGGATTAAATGTCAGGAATTGTGAAAAACTGAGTTTTTAAATGTTTTTGGCTAAGGTGTATGTAAACTTCCGACTTCAACTGTAGCCCCGCTATTGTTATTTTACTGCTGCTCTTTAATTATTTGTTACTTTTATTTGTTACTTTTTTTTGTATATTCTTAAAACTGCATTGTTGGTTAAGGGCTTGTAAGTAAGCATTTCACTGCAAGGTAAACCTGTTGTATTCGGTGCATATGACAAATACAATTTGATTTGTTAACATAAGGCCAGCTATTGTGAAAGAACAATAGCCAAATTAGCCGCCATGTTGGACTCAACAGAAACCAGAAAATACATGATAAATGTTTCCTTACCTTTGATGAACTTCATCAGAATGCAGTTCTAGGAATCCCAGGTCCACAATAAATGCTTGATTTGTTCGATAATGTCCGTTATTTATGTCCAATTAGCTACTTTGGACATGTTTACCAAACGCCCAACCCAAAGCGCGTCCACTACCGTCCACTATAACATGACGAAATGTCCAAAAGTTCCGTTACAGTCAGTAGAAACATGTCAAACGACGTACTGAATCAATCTTTAGAATGTTGTTAACATACATCTTGAATAACGTTCCAACCGGAGAATTTCATCGACTTCAGTTGACCGAAGGAACGGAGATCCCTCTCACGTGAACGCGCCTCTTCAATGCGTGATCACCTCCTGGCAGTGGTCACTAATTCCTGTCTCCTTCGGCCCCCCTTCACATTAGAGTCATCAGACAAAGTTCTATTGACTGTTGACATCTAGTGGAAGCCGTAGGAAGTGAAAACTCATCAATATCTCGCTGTGATTTCAATGGGACCTTGGTTGAAAATCTGGCACACCCAGAAAAAATACAAACAGGAAGTGGAACTTCTCAGGTTTTTGCCTGCCATGTGAGTTCTGTTATACTCACAGACACAATTCAAACAGTTTTAGAAACTTCAGAGTGTTTTCTATCCAATATGAATAATAATATGCATACATTAGCAACTGGGACTGAGGAGCAGGCCGTTTAATATGGGCACCTCTGTGCACCTTTCATCCAAGCTACTCAATACTGCCCCTTCAGCTATAAGAAGTTAAATGGCCCAAGAAAATGTATCCCTTTTTATTTTACCACTACAATCTGTTCTTAGGACGAAACTGAAAAATAATAACCTGTGTAGAAAGTAAACATCCGCACCTCGATGGTCCCTAGTGTGCTTATGTCTGCATAACGAGAAAGTAGGGGAAAAAATGGCCTAGCGATTTCTGGTCTAGCGATTGATGACAGCAGAGTACGCTGCCCAACCTTATGTAGTTAGAAAGAGAAGATTATCCTGATTAAAATGGTGTCCGACTTGACAAAATCTAAACATACACATTGCGAGATATTGGGCACAATAGACAGACATACCCATATTTCCCTAAAGGAAACAATGGGACAACCTCAGAGTTCCATGAATAATTTTTTGATGTTGTTTACATTTGAACTACCAACAACGTGGGCAGGTCTCATTGCCAACATAGCAAAGCAGACATTGTGATGTAGAACAATAGGCTGGGAATAGAACGTTCGGAAGGCAAGTTGGTGCCACAGTGCTCAGTAGAACTAATAAGAGCTGTCAGGGAGAAAAATGCCCTAAAATAAGGCTTGTTTTTTTGTGATTACTTCAAAACTATGGCAAGCAGCTGGTACATATGGTAATATTATGAAACTGGGCTGCACGCCAGATGCAATTAACAATTTTTTGTCAGAAACAGCATTGTTAAAAATGTCATGTGTCCAGCCTAATAACGTTAGGCCAACAAGACCAAGACCGTGTCCAAGTTCTAAAATTCTCCGGTAGAATGCCCTACTATTATTTCGCCACACTCACAACTGTAAGCTATTTTCTGTAATTAGCTCGCCATTAACATGTTGTGAGTTTATTTTCCTGTAATAATGAATACAAATTAGGTGTCAGCTATATGATATGGTCATTATTTGAACTACCTAGCTAGCTAACAAGCTAGAAACCAACCGAAACATTGTTTATTAAGTTGGCACATACTCAATTCATTTTTAAACGGATGGGTTTATTGGTTTAAAAAAAACACCAGTTATGCTATTTTTGACCATAACGCAGCCTGCCATTTTTGTGTTTATACTTTTTCATAACGACAACAAGTTTGATATCGAGTGTTCATGATGTCACTGCGACAACTGTCTACAGACATGTTGATAGACGTAGTATAAACCAGCCATTAATCTAGAAACCTTTGGTTGTTAAGTACACTACCGTACTCACTCTGTTTAGCACATGGCCTCACATGTGAATCCTTAAAGAGATGGGTGGGGCTGGCTTATGAACGATACTGAATGGGTGTAGACAAAGAAGAGCTCTCCAGTAGGTCCATCAAAACATTCAAAGGCCATTTTCTCAAAAGTGGGGTTACAAGTTTATCAACTTTCAATGCAGAATTACTTTCCCATTTTTCCCCTCAACTGTAGTGTATGATATATCATTTTCTAGCTCTGGGACTTTAGTTTAAACCAATGTAAAACATTTTTTTGAATAATAATAATTTTGCTACATAAGACCGTATCGTATTTTCTAGCTCTGGTCAGTCACAAATGGTAAAGATATGGACGAGGCAGAGAGAAAAGGGAGATAGGCATAGCTTTAGTATAATAATGAGGTAGAAAGATACAAAATTGGCGTTTTGTCTGTGTCAAACTCGTTGGAAATCTCAGCCTCTGATCTATGGTGCCTCGGGTTCCTCAAAAGCATGAAAAAAATGAACTTTGGGTTCAGGCTAAAAGGTGGTGGCATAAATATCTAGGCATGAGTAAGGTCCAAGTAGTTTCGGTGGCGGAGTTTGTAAATCCTGAAACTTACACTTGGTTGTGTTCACTAGGAACAAAACGGTATTGAACTGAGTGTAACATTTTGCACAAGTGTCCTTAATGAACATGGTCCTGGATTATAAGGAATGGTGGGCGCTAGTTGAGGAGATGTTTTGAGCAGAAAAGACTTTCAACATCTGCTTTCTGTTAGGAGTAGACAAAGAGTGATGTGCTAGCTACTCCAAACTGCCTAAAGTGATAAGGGAAAGTATCTTCCTTTTTCTTTATCATTCTTACTCTTCTCTAGTCATTCACAACTGAGAACAGTCTGAGATCATCTATACTTTTTTTTGGAGTATGGACTTCATTTGCTAGTTTCTCATGTCTACCTCAACATTACATGAGCATGTATTTGGTTTGGAGAAACAGGCTTTTCTATGGCCATAACGCAACCACCATCTCAAACAACATTGGCAACCATATCCAGGTAGAATGTTTTGTTGGCAGACAGATGGATCAATGATGCTGATCTTTCCAAAAAAAGGGAAAAGGACTGCATGATGGATTTGGACATCATTTTTTATTTTTTGGAAGGTTGAGAATCTATAATATTTCCACAGGCAAGCACCATATTCTCATAGAAACCTTAAGTAGTGCCGACAAACTTACATACTACTCAACGTCAATGAGTTGGCAGATAAAGATAACTGAATCTCTGGACACCCAGAGGCTTAGGAGACACGCCCAAATTGCTTTGGCTAGCTTTATTAAGCATCAAGGCCTATTCCTTTGGGGTCGCGTGTCTCTTCTCCTCCAACAGTTATCATTAGAGATCATCATGAGGCCTTAAAGTATATACTACTGGACAGTGCTGTAAAAATACTTTAAAGTACTACTTAAGTCGTTTTTGGGGGTATCTGTACATTACTATTTATATTTTTGACAGCTTTTCCTTTTACTCCACTACATTCCTAAATAAAATATTGTACTTTTTACTCCATACATTTCCCCAGACACCCAAAAGTACTCATTACATTTTGAATGCTTGGACAGGAAAATTGGCAAATTCATGCGCGTATCAAGAGAACATCCCTGATCATGCCTACTACCTCCGATCTGGAGGACTCACAAATGCTTCGCTTGTAAATGATGTCTGAGTGTTGGAGTATTCACCATGGCTTTCCATAAATCATAATACATATAAAAAAGAAAACTGTGCCGTCTCGTTTGCTAAAAAGTACTCAAGTATGACAATTGGGTACCATTTCCACCACTGCTGCTGGAGCACTGCCTAAAACTGCCTGGTTTCTCTTGGCCCTATTGCCTTCACTTTCTGATTAGCGAAGGACACGCACGCACGCACGCACGCACGCACGCACGCACGCACGCACGCACGCACGCACGCACGCACGCACACGCACACACACACACACACACACACACACACACACACACACACACACACACACGGTGATGAATAGGTTAGACCATTTTCACTTTCTGCTCTCTGGAAGAGGGACAGGTCATGAGTAATCATTGGGAACACATCCAAGGCATCCTCTCTCCCTGACCTTCCATTTCAAAATAAAACCTTTAAAAGCGAGAGAGTGTGTGTGCGTGTCTATGTGTACATATGTGTGTGTATGTGTGTGTGTGTGTAAGAGCTCAATCTTGTTTTAATTACTCTGCTTAAATCGATGAAGAGAAGACTGCAGTCAATTTCAACTCTCATCCTCCTCGGCATCAGGGGTAGGACACCTGCAATGTTTTTGTTATGTCTGGCGAACACAGCTAGCGATGGTGGAGGACAGATGCTGCTGTCAGAAACATTAGTTGGTTGGATGATGAAATACATTGCCATGACAATATCCAAACACCTTCCAAATGTCTCAAATGGTTACATTAAACAGTCTGGTGGCTTCTCTTTTTCTCTCTCGCTCTTCTCTCTCTTGCTCTCCTTCTCTCTCTACCTCGCTCTCACAGTAATACTATGGCTGACCCTTTAAAACAACAACTATCTGGTGTATGTGACAATTATTTCTTCTGAAAGTGGAGAGAAATGGCATACTACTGAATAACAGAGCCACTGACAGTAGTACTCGTAGCTCTATACCACAGAATTAACTAGAACACATTGCACCTCTACTAACTGTACATTGAAATCATGGTCTTTCTCTGTAGTAGAACTACACAGACACATACTGACTTGTTATTCCTCTGTAGAAGGCTGTACAGACACACATTGACCTGCTCAGTACCCAGAGGACAGAGAAGGCTGTACTCTAAGACTATTTTAGCGCACAAACACTAAAGCCTGGAGCAGCGCACTTCTAAAGTGGGGGCGGGCTAAATCTTTTATAAAAGCGACATAAAAAAATCATGAGGCAACTTTCTCTTTACTTCAGCCTTGCTCTGCAATCGTCTGTCCCTGGGTGTACAGTAAATATAACCATCTACATCATGTAGATTTAATCTGCTGTTTAAACATCGGGCCTACTAGGCAGTCTGACATGACATCGCATTTAAAAGTAGTGAAGTGAAGAGTAAAATGTACAGACAACAGTAGAGAGTGTGCAGACAAGGTTACCCGCAGAGACCTAGACTGGAGTGGTCTAATAGGTACATATATGTTCTCAAGACATTCAACAACCGCCATCTTTTCTTTAACGAGTCTGAAGCAAAAGAATTTACTTCAGACACCGGACAAGGCTCAAATCCCTGTCATTCGCATGAAGAAGAGACAGAGATATTGGGGACGTAGGTTGGGGCGCCTTGTAAGAATTTGACGGCGAGTGGGTAATCCGCCTCTACCATCTGTCCTATAAGCCGACGTGCAGTCATTGGATAATGAACTGGATGAGCTCTGATCAAGACCATCCTACCAACAGGACATTAACAACTGTAATATCTTATGTTTCACTGAGTCGTGGCTGAATGACGGCATGGATAACATAGAGCTGGCTGGATTTTCTGTGAATCGGCAACATAGAACAGCTGCCCCCAGTAAGACAAGGAGTGGCGGTCTGTGTCTATTTGTCAATAACAGCTGGTGCACGAAATCTAATATTAAGGAAGTCTCGAGGTTTTGCTCGCCTGAGGTAGAGTATCTCATGATAAGCTGCAGACCACACAATTTTTCGTAGCTGTCTATATACCACCACTAACCGATGCTGGCACTAAGACCACACTCAATGAGCTATATAAGGCAATAGGATAACAAGAAAATGCTCAAACAGAGGTGGCGCTCCTAGTGGCCGGGGACTTCAATGCAGGGAAACTTAAATCTGTTTTACCTAATTTCTCCCAGCATGTGCAACCAGAGGGGAAAAAAACTCTAGACTACCGTTACTCCTCACACAGAGACACGTACACAGCTCTTCCTCGCCCTCCATTTGGCAAATCTGTGAGAAGCTTATGGAAGGCTACCCAAACCGTTTGAACGAAGTTAAACAATTTAAAGGCAATGCTACCAAAATACTAATTGAGTGTATGTAAACTTCTGACCCACTGGGAATGTGATGAAAGAAATAAAAACTGAAATAAATCATTCTCTCTTCTATTATTCTGACATTTCACATTCTTAAAATAAGGTGGTGATCCTAACTGACCTAAGACAGGGAATTTTTACTAGGATTAAATGTCAGGAATTGTGAAAAACTGAGTTTAAATGTATTTGTCTAAGGTGTATGTAAACTTCCGACTTCAACTGTATGCATGGGCTTGGTCTCATGAGTAGAAGGTGTCGACGTAGGCAGTTACATTACTAAGGGTTGACTGCAAGCATATTACAAGCAACTTGGACTTTTCCTATTTTGCAGACATCAGTTGTATGTTTGGTGTTTGATCTTAGACTTCTGTCTACAGCTGTATTTTGATTAAATTGTTATGATTAATAAAGTGCACATTTGGAATATTCCTAATTTGTTAAGTAAATAGCGGAGCCCAGAAAAGTGGAACCAACAATTGCAAGAATCGTGTCAGAGTCTGGTTGAGTGGCAACGCTCTAGACCAGGCTTGGGCAAAGGCCGGCCCGGGGGCCGTATGCGGCCCGCGACCTGATTCAATACGGCCCGCGGAATCATGCTCAGATCACATAAAGAATTTGCGATGGTAAAGTTTTGAAAAAACGCATTTCTTGTTCAAATTAAAAGCCCAAATGAATACGCGCCTTTGTGTGATGATTTAACTCCCACCACTTGTGGGACATTTATTTTGAAGGCACGTATAAATAACAACTGCACGAGGACAGACAGTGACTGACAGGCTGACACACATGTCAAAGTTACAAATAGTAGCTGGCTAGAAATTGCGCAAAAATGAGTTTGTCAAAGAAAAGGAAAGTAGACAATGAATGTAGGATGTTCCAGCAAGAGTGGACAGGGAATCAGGGAAAGCTGTGTGCTTAGTGTGCAAAGAGAGCATCGCTGTCTTGAAAGAGTACAACTTGTCCCGACACTTCCAGATGAAGCATGCATAGAAATATAAGAATATGTCTTCTGAGCAGAGGGCAAGTGCCTCAAAAGGGTTGCTTTCTCAGTTGCAAAAGCAGAAAGGACTTTTCACAAAACTGCATTCAGCAAACGACGGAATTGCGAGAGCTAGCTGTGTACTGTCCCACAAAATTGCTAAACATAGCAAGCCATTCGCTGAGGGCAAATTCATTAAAAGAATGTTTAATTGACTCTGCAGCAATACTCTGCAGCAACACGGCGTGTTGAGGACATCGCAGAGAATATGGAACAACAGTTGAAAGACAATGTAAAGGATTTCACCTCTTTCTCCTTGGCCCTGGATGAGAGCAGTGATGCACCTGATGCGGCTCAGTTGTTGATATTGTTACGAGGCATAACCCCAGACTTTGAAATTACAGAGGAGCTTGCTTCAATGCAGTCAATGGAGAGCACAACCACAGGGAAAGATTTGTTGGAGGAGGTTAATAAGTGTGTGGCAAGCTGGGACTGAGTTTTGAAAAGTTATCCAGTGTGACCACTGATGGGTAACCAAACTTGACAGGAAAAAACATTGGCCTTTTGAAAAGGATACAAGATCAAGTGCCTGAAATTATTTATCAGGAGGTGCTCTGAAAATGAACCATGTTGTGGATACAGTCACTAAAGTTGGAAAGTTCATTAGAGCAAAATCTTTAACCCACAGGGAGTTTGTCTCACTGTTGGAAGAGACAGAGTCGGGTCATGCAGATCTCCCCTACCACACAAACGTGAGATGGCTGAGTTTGGGGAAGGTGCTTAAAAGGGTGTGGGACCTGAAGTCGGAGATTGCAGAGTTTTTGCAAATGAAAGGGAAATATGTGGATTTCCCTCAACTGCAAGATAAAGAATGGTTGGCTGATTTTGCCTTCCCCGTGGACATCATGAATGAACTGAATTCCAAACTACAAGGGAAGGGCCTTTTTGCACATGAGATGTACAGCCTTGTCAAAGCCTTCAAGGGAAAATCACTCCTCCTGACCCGGCAAGTAAAAGCCAACAATCTCACCCGCCTTCCGACACAACTAGTCTGTTCCCTATCAGATGACCAGCGCGAGAAGTATACATCGCTGCTGCGTGCTTTGAACGATGAGTCATTTTGAGGATTTTAAAGTGTTGGAAAAAGACATGCTGTTAGTTTCCTCTCCTTTCACCTTCAATGTGGATAACGCTCCCACTGACCTGCAACTTGAGGTTATCTATCTTCAGTCGGATGCAGTGATTGGAGAACTATTCAAAACAATGTCACTGACGAGGTTCTATGCATCTCTCGAGGAACAACATTTTCCAGGATAGGAGTCATGCTCAGAAGATGTTTGTACTGTTTGGGTCAACCTATGTATGTGAACAGACATTTTCAGTGATGAAATATAACAGGTCAAGGCACAGATCATCTCTTACTGACTCTCACCTCTCAGCAATCTTGCGCATAGCGACTTCAGAAACTATACCTGACTTCACTGCTCTAGTCAATGCCCATCAGAGACTTCACTCCTCACACTGATTGGCTAGTTTAAATGTCATGTTGAGCTCTCGCTCACTGTGTTTTTGTACATACCCGTTAACAAGAGTTTTGTCCGTGGTGCTGAATGCAGTGTAATTTTACCTCCGTGTAGTTCATTGCATGTTTAATAATGAAAACACCTACCAAAAGGAGAACATGGATGTGGTTTATTTCTGTGCATGTTAAAAAAGTAAAATAAGTAGCATGTCTGGATGTGATTTACAGTAGATATAGTAGTCAACACAGTCATACACATGATGTATAATCCTGTAATATGATTCTGGCCCGCGATGACAAAAATATATTCTAATGTGACCCTCCATGGAAAATAATTGCCCAGGCCTGCTCTAGACTCTGGACCACGTAGACCTATGCTCCCACGGCAGCAGTGGTTAGAGCCCAGTAGAGCCACATCTCAGAAATTATGTTAACTTCTACTTCCACACAATCCCGGATCCGGGAGCACCCCCATCAGTAAAAAAGCTGACTAGCATAGCCTAGCATAGCGCCACAAGTAAATACTAGCATCTAAATATCATTAAATCACAAGTCCAAGACACCAGATGAAAGATACACATCTTGTGAATCCAGCCATCATTTCTGATTTTTAAAATGTTTTACAGGGAAGACACAATATGTAAATCTATTAGCTAACCACGTTAGCAAAAGACACCACTTTTTTTACTCCACCATTTTTTTCCTGCATAGGTAGCTATCACAAATTCGACCAAATAAAGATATAAATAGCCATTAACCAAGAAACAACTTCATCAGATGACAGTCTGATAACATGTTTATTGTATAGCATATGTTTTGTTAGAAAAATGTGCATATTTCAGGTATAAATCATAGTTTACCATTGCAGCCACCATCACAACTCTCACCAAAGCGACTAGAATAACTACAGAGAGCAACGTGAATTACCTAAATACTCATCATAAAACATTTCTGAAAAATACACAGCATACAGCAAATGAAAGACAAACATCTTGTGAATCCAGCCAATATTTCTGATTTTTTAAGTGTTTTACAGCGAAAACACAATATAGCATTATATTAGCTTACCACAATAGCCAGAAACACAAGCCATTTACCAGCAGCAAAGGTTAGCGATCGTAAGAAACAAGCAAAAGATATATAATTTTTGACTAACCTTCATAAACTTCTTCAGATGACAGTCCTGTAACATCATATTACACAATGCATATAGGGTTTGTTCGAAAATGTGCATATGTAGCGGCACAAATCGTGGTTATACAATGTGATTAGTGGCCAAACTTCAAGCAATCTGTCCGGCGCCATCTTGGAGAGGCACCTAATCTAATCGATAACTAATCATAAACTTGACTAAAAAATACAGGTTGGACAGCAAATGAAAGATACATTAGTTCTTAATGCAACCGCTGTGTTAGATTTTTAAAATTAACGTTACTACGCATACAGCGTGCGCTAAAGCGAGACCGCACCGAAATTCATGGCGGAATTATTGTTTAACATTTGTCAACATAAATACGAATTAACAGCATAAAGACTTCTTACTATTTGCTGAGCTTCCATCAGAATCTTGGGCAAGGTGTCCTTTCTCCAGAACAATTGTCTTTTGGTTGAAAGATGTCCTCTTCTCCTGTAGAAATAGCAGCTAACGCTAGCCATGTGCCGGAGAGGTGTCCAACTCGCGATAGCGCGTGACAAAGAAATTCCAGAAAATCGCAATAAACTGATATAAACTGCTATAAGTCGGTTTAAATTAACTACCTTATGAAGTTTTTAAGACAAAAATCAAATTAAATCAGAGCCGGAGATATAGAACTGCTAAAACGAAAGCTTTTCAGGACGCCATGGTGATGTCCCTCCTGCGTCAGGCCCCCCGTTGAAAAGGTCGGACCTTCCGTTCCAAGAGCTGTTATAGTGCCCCAGATGGTGCAATCCACTCCATTCAAATTCTCACCGCTTACTGACACCTAGGGGAAGTGCATGTAGCCCCATAGCTTACATGGGAATTTATAAACTGACCCTAGAACAGAGACCTCGATTTCAGAAATCTCACTTCCTGACAGGAAGTGTGCTGCAGAATGAGTTCTGTTTCACTCAGAGAAATAATTCAAACGGTTTTAGAAACTAGAGACTGTTTTCTATCCAATAGTAATAATAATATGCATATTGTACGAGCAAGAATTGAGTACGAGGCAGTTTAATTTGGGAACGAAATTTTTACAAAGTGCAAACAGCACCCCCTATTGAGAAAAGGTTTTAAGCTCTTACTTACTGTATCCTTCTCTACATTATCTGTCTTATAGAAATATTAAAGGGATGAGAGAAAAAAAAGAAAGATGTACAAGAACCATCGTCACTGGACCGTCTTCACACTGAGTGAGTGACCTGGATCGCTCAAGGATGTAACTAAGAGCGCTTCAGTGGCTTCAATTCCATGTAATGGTTCAGCAAGAAAAATTCTGTAAAACCTGTGCTGTCTAATAGTTTGAGTGTGAAGCTGTCAAAGGTACATGCTCTGTACCAGAACACTACAGTCCTGAAGCAATGTGACAGAAATCCACTATCGCACCAATAATCCAGTGGGTTCTGTGTGCCCTCAAGAAGAAGTAGAAGAAGAGCAACACAAGACTACCTCCCAGGTAGTTAGTGGACATTCCCGTTTTCTCTACATGTTGGATCTTATTTTTTCCCAGCTCATGTTATTAGGCTATTTTATATATGCGTAAAACCATCTCCATTCTGTCTCAGGAAGGGAGGATTATGACCCTACTGATAGTAGCAGGGGAAGGCTCATTAGCTGGTCCAGATCCCCAGGTAGAGTCTATGAACCACTAGGGGATATTTCAATCAAACAATCAAACATTTATCAGTCCCCAGGATGCACTGTGATGCCATGGATGCAGGCAGAAACGGAGGTGGGGAGATTGGGGGGAAGGCTGGAAGGAAACCTGTGAATCTAATAGGCCAGTGATGAAGGTCAACCTGTGGGAGGTAGTGTGATATTATTGTTACTACAGAAGACCTACAGGGAACTAAGGCTGTGTGTTTGCTTCAGAGAGAAAGAGACGAATGAAAGAAGTTGAAGATTGGGAGGTAGAGAGAGAGACAAAGATGGAGAGAAAGAAAGAAAACCAGCCTCGAGTTAAAAAAAAAAAAATCCCTCCAATATTTATGAGAATCTTTACCTTGATATTAGCATAATATTTGCATAGGATTGTATAGACTCACATTGAAAACTGGAGTTAGAATCAAACTAGGCCACTTATGTCTTCTGAAGTTTACCCAGTTCACCTCCAAATCAAAGGCTAGAAACTGTACTTCTGTTTACCTCAGCCATTTTCTACACCACGTTCTCTGAATCTCAAATATTTAGCCTACATTTCACTAACATTCAAATACAAAGACACATATGTAAAAAAAAAAAATGGATATAAAGGAAAAACAGCTTATGCCTAGGCCCAGGGAGACAGACAGAGATATGCCGGTGGCATGCTGTGACACTGAAATGCATTTCGTTATCCTTGTCAGATAGGCTACAACATCTGCTATACAGATATAGGCAGAAGGAGGCATTATATTGTTCAATTATAGGACTAACTCTGTTAGGCCTAAAACATTCTTTCCTCACCTGAAGTTCAACTGTCGGAGTCAGCCGGTGCGCAATGCCTCATATCATAGGCCTGCAGTATAATAGGCCACACAAAACTAAACCTTCACAAAAGTTTCTAAATATCATCAGGGACCTCAGCCACCCGGGCCACGGCCTGTTGTCACTGCTTCCATCACTCAGACGCGGGCCGTACAGGAGCATCATGGCTAAAACTAACAGACTGGCCAATAGCTTCTACCCCCAGATCATCAGGCTCCTGAATAGCCACCACCAGTCAGCTACAATTTTGGGGGGAATAGGTCAATGGGTATGAATACTTTCTTAAGGCACTGTACACTGTGCTTCTCCACCTGCATTGCTTGCTGTTTGGGGTTTTAGGCTGGGTTTCTGTACAGCACTTTGAGATATCAGCTGATGTACGAAGGGCTATATAAATACATTTGATTAAATTTGATTTTGATTTGATTTGTACATTGACGTAAACCAAAGTTTAGAAATACATAACGCCATCTAACCAAAAATCTAAGAATGTTAGCTAGCCAGCTAAAATGAGCTATTTAGCCAACAAGCTTTTAGGCTAGCTAGCCTAGCCAACCACCACTGCTTTGGTTGGCAAGCTAGAGGCCAACTACTGGAGACCAGCTAGAACACAACACAACTAAAACATAACCGCAGATCAAAAGCAAAGAGAGAGCATAGACTTACAGATTGATGGCTGGGGCCCATCCGATGGTAAAACTTTTAAAAGAGTGCAGGCTGAGTAAGCTACTAAAGCAAGGAGGAGGTGGGTGCTTCTCCAGGCTGAGGGAGAGTCAAGGAAATCCAATAGCTGTATAGCGAGTAAAATCCAAAATAGATAGATTCCAGATGTCAGTCAGCTAGTGCGCTAGCACTTAGCCAAGGTGGAAAAAGTTTACAAAACTTCCACAGCCTTCTTCACAGAGAACATGCTGAAAAGTTGACAAGGCCAAAAGTTGACAAAACAAAAAGGAGAACCAACGAGGTAATAAACAATCAGAGTAAGCAGGTATGATTTTTTCTTTTGTTTTGAGCTCACGGCAAGAAGGCACTAGAGTCTGCCATGCTAAAGAGTTCCCACTAGATAACACAGCCACAAAGTCTGTGAAGAGCACGAGGTGTGGCTAACCTTAGCCAAATTAAGCTAGCTACCGAGATAGCATACAAACTCGGTAGCACATAGTAGATCCTCCATATGGCGTTGAGCAATAGTGCATTGTGGCTAGTTTAGAAGACATCTGGAAACAAGTTAACAAATATGTAATACCGAAAATGACAACTATGTTTGGACTTATAGGTAACCGGATAATGACTACAACTAAGTGACTATGTCTGTGTTGTTACATTGGTGAATAAAAGCGCTTCCTATCCTTTAAGCTAAACATTCTGATCTGTTCCAACAGCCTTATTAATTGATACAGAGTATACCTCCACTAAACTACTTTGATATGCATCCTGGGCATTAAGAAGTGAGTAGTCGTAATGCCCACTAAAAGATATAGTGGCGTATAGCTGAGTACAGTGCATTTGGAAAGTATTCAGACATCTTAACTTTTTCCACATTTTGTTACATTACAGCCTTATTCAAAAATGTATTAAATAGTTTTTTCCCACTTCATCAATCTACACACATTACCCCATAATGACGAAGCAAAAACAGGTTTTTAGATTTGTTTTGCAAATGTAAAGAAAAACCCCCTGAAATATCACATTTACGTAAGTATTCAGATCCTTTACTCCGTACTTTGTTGAAACACCTTTGGTAGTAATTATAGCCTTGAGTGTTCTTGGGTATGACCCTACAAGCTTGGCACATCTGTATTTGGGGAGTTTCTCCCATTCTTCTCTGCAGATCCTCTCAAGCTCTGTCAGGTTGGATGGGGAGTGTCGCTGTACAGCAATTTTCAGGTCTTTCCAAACTTATTAGATCGGGTTCAAGGCTCTGGCTGGGCCACTCAAGGACATCCAGAGACTTGTCCCGAAGCCACTCCTGCATTGTCTTGGCTGTGTGCTTACGGCCGTTGTCCTGTTGGATGGTGAACCCTCACCTCAGTCCGAGGTGCTGAGCGCTCTGGAGAAGGTTTTCATCAAGGATCTCTCTGTACTGTGCTCCATTAATCTTTTCCGCTATCCTGACTAGTCTCCCAGTCCATAGTGCTGCCACCACCATGCTTCACCATAGGGATGGTGCCAGGTTTCCTCCAGACATGACGCTTGGCATTCAGGCCAAAGAGTTCAGTCTTGGTTTCATCAGACAAGAGAATCTTGTTTCTCATGGTTTGAGAGTGCTTTAAGTCTTTTGACAAACTCCAAGTGGGCTGTCGTGCCTTTTACTGAGAAGTGGCT
Organism: Salvelinus namaycush; assembly: GCF_016432855.1. Taxonomy (NCBI): domain Eukaryota; kingdom Metazoa; phylum Chordata; class Actinopteri; order Salmoniformes; family Salmonidae; genus Salvelinus; species Salvelinus namaycush. The sequence continues at coordinate 54,717,004 of NC_052315.1, forward strand.
TCCGTCTTGCCACTCTACCATAAAGGCCTGATTGGTGCAGTGCTGCAGCGATGGTTGTCCTTCTGGAAGGTTCTCCTATCTTCACAGAAGAACTCTGCAGCTCGGTCAGAGTGACCATTGGGTGCTTGGTCACCTCCCTGACCAAGGCCCTTCTCCCCCGATTGCTCAGTTTGGCCGGGCGGCCAGCTCTAGGAAGAAGAGTCTCAGTGGTTCCAAACATCTTCCGTTAATATAAGGTCCCAAAGTTGCACCTCAGCAGCAGGCGCAGAGCATGCAGGTAAATCAGCGCTCAAGGAATGAGAATCGGGACGTATGAGAGACAGGCCCGGACAATTTGGCCGGCAATAATTTATTTTATCGCCCAAAAGCCAGCAATTACCGGCTAACAGAAACCCTGGTGTGGTGTTTGTGTGTGTGTTCTATGGAGAACATTTGGCAGGCCCAATCCGTATAATCCATATAAATCTTGGAAAAGCCACTCTATAATTCACTGAAAAAGGCAGAAACAGCAAATAGGGAATAACGTCATCCACATCCATCCACCAAGTCACCAAGTGTGGGTCCCAAATGACACCCTATTCCCTTTATAAGCTCACTAGTTTTGACCAGGGCCTACAGTATAGGGCTCTGGTCAACAGTAGTGCACTATATAGGGAATAGTGTGCCATTTGGAAGCACACCAAATCTCCAGTTGGCTCCAGGTCTATAAATCTGTTTTAACTGCTCCCTCTCAGTATAATACGTTGACTTCCATTCATAAACCCCAATCCCGAGGTAATGACGATGGCTACCCTCAACACCAAACGTATTTAAATTAAATAGTTTGAATGAATATTAGGCTAATTAGCAGGGTCATCACTAACAACCATCCATCCCTGTAACATGTTGACCACACTGGCCGCGATGCATGCACGAGTGTTGCAAAATAAATGTACACATACAGGTTATTCAATAATTCCATCCAAACTGCTCGTGCGCGTCTGCGTAGCCAGGCGCTAAAATAGAAATTGGTTCTATTTTAGACGCTTGACGCGCTTCAAGTCCCACCTCTCCCATCTCCTCATTGATTTTTAGGAGCATATACCCAGGTAGGTGATTGACAGATGAACGAGGTCCTCACTCCAGTCGGTTGCGGTAATGCACCTTGGTTGTCAACCACCATATAAAATCCACAGAAGAAGAAGAAGACTGAACAAGGAGAGATTACTTATCGGTGGATTAATTGTTGGAGTAGAGAACACATGATTTTGTGTGACACAAAATGTATCAATATTCTACAAAGATCCAGCAAAAAAAGGACCGTGTACATTTCAGATAAAATAACAACCCAATGTTTATATCCCAGGACAATTTAGCTAGCAACAGCAAGCTAGCTAGCTAAATGTACATGAATATTTAATGTGTTCTGTACCCCAATTAATATAGTTGGTTAAGAGTTTGTTTTGATATTTCAACCTGCGTGTCCTGATCGCGTCTGGTGTGGATGGACAAAATCAACATACGCACGATGGCATAGTCAGCATGTAAGACAACTGTTTGGTGTCTAGTGCAATCAGCATGCTAAAAAATGAGTGTGTGACTGAGTATTTCAAGTTGAAGCCCTAGTGTGTGTTTTGAAATAAGCAGCTACATAGACGAGTCTTGATAGAAGTTATCTTATGGAAAAATTATACTGGTACATACGGTACAATAGTATAAAGTGGAGTGCTACAATGCCAAAACAATAGCATCCCATTACAGAACAAACACTATGAGCTACAAACGCACAAAGCCCACAATGACTGAGCTACAGTAGGTCTGTCTGCACTGCTACACTCTTCTTCCACTCAACTACAGATTGAAAAAACATTCCAAAGACACTTTTCCAGAACCCAGAGAAAGAGAGAGGAAGGACTGAAAGCGAAAGGGGGAACGACTTGGGACACAGTTGTGGCTGGGAAAATAGAAAAAAGACCAGAAGCTGGAAGAGAAGAGTCCCATTTCATCAGAAGAATGCCAGAGTCAGGGGATATGTGTGTATGTGTGTGGGCGCGGGTGCATGTGTGTGGGTGCGCGTGTGTGTGTGGGCGCACGTGTGTGTGTGTCAGGGGAAGGCGATTGGAGCCATTAGGGCCCAGTGAGTCACAGTCACATAACAGGGAGAGGAAGTAAAAAAAAAGGACTAGCTCACAGTCACAGCATCGGCCCAGAAGACGAGAGGAAAGGAGAGGCCTAGAGGCACAAACATTTGCATTACATTTTAGTCATTCAGCAGATGAGTCTTCTCCAGAGTGGCATACAATCAATGCACTCAACTAAAGTAGGTAAAACAAGCACATATCACGACCATTGCAAGTTATTTCAAAATAGCCGCTATCTGCAAAAGTACAGTCAACTACAGTGCTTTCTTTCTCTATTGGATATTTATTAAATCATTATTTATTGAGGTTCTTGTCTCTCATCATCATTGAATCTCTGCTAGCTAGGTCCATGCCAATGATTGTTTAGCATAGCAACTTCAAATGAATAGAATTATTCATTCATTAATGACTGGGTCAAAACACGAGAAAATAACTAATGACCAGCCCTTCAGAGTGCAAAAATAAATGTCATATTTATGAAAGATTCCTATTTTTATAAATATGTTGCCAACTGTTTTATAAAAGCAATAATGCACTCAAACCCGGGAATTTTGGTGTGAACTCTCCAAAGGGTTTTGCCTCGGGCCTCAGAACAGCACTTCAGGAGTTCTCAGGCATTAATGGTGAATTATTCACTGTGCCTAAGCCAGCCGTATTCCACTAAAGCTCCTCTTCTTCACTATATTAATTCAGTGATACACATTTTAAATGGGTACACAATCCACCAATTATGATGACACACAGGATCCAGTGTAAAAGATGTTGCCTTCTGTGACTTTGAAGATTGGTCGACCATCTTCAGCTTGGTGCTGATTTGTAGGAGGTATCCTTCCTGACCAGACGGTGTGTGCAAGGGCAGTGGGAGGCGACACTGCCATTAAACTCCGTGTCGACGCGTGGCGTCGCTACACCGCTTATCTTAAACTTATTTTTTCAAATTGCCAATTTTGGCACGACAGGACATTGAGTGAAAGACTACAGTGTTAAAGGGAGCGGGTGGAAAACAATCAGTTATCAAAAGGCTTAATAGGAGTTCCTACTCACAGACAGTGCTGTAGGATTAACACAGTTGGGATTCCCCTTGTTTTCAACACGGAACATCTACTCAATACAAGCCACTGTGTCCTGTTGGAGAATGGTACTGACTAGGACATTACGATATACAGGGCTTTAAATGAAAACGTTTCATTTGTTGCACTGGTACTCCTAACTTAGAAAATCTAATTTAGGACTACCAGAAAAATAGATGTTTTAATTGATTGAGATATAGCGTACACTGGGCCTATATAAATCCTACTTACTTTTGAAGAACACCTCCTAAAGAAGATATCCCTTTTCCTTTCTTTCTGTGCCATCAAAATGTTTGCATATACCAGGTTGTTATTTGGGTTGCACGATATGGGCCAAAATCGAATTGCGATTTTTCCCCAAAAAAAGTTTGACTTGCGATAATCGATCAAAAGACTTGGGTAAACTGCTGGAATCACAGAAATATAATGATTATTCTAATTCTACGGTTGGTGTTGTTTGGCATGACAACAAATGAAAAAGCCAGGTTGGAGTTATGACAGGATTGGAACCAAATTTTTGGTCAGTGTTTCCCAAGGGGAACCTAATCACATTTGAATAGATGTTGCACTTAGACAAAGAGCATGCCGTTACACACACAACATGCTGATCCACACCACCACTGATAGCAACCTGTATTAGAGCCAACGTTTGCTTTGCCCTAACTAGTGCATTTAGATAAATGTCTTTTAGCTAGCTATTGGCATTAGCATGATCATTAGCCGGCATTTGCAGCAGACAATCCGATGTCTGCCGTATTGTTTTAAAATCTTAATTTCCCTTTTACTCCCTAATCCCCATTTGATTTGAATGTGACCCGTTGACCTAGGCCTAGTCTACTCTTTCATGATCAACCATTGAATGACTCGATAGACCTAACGGAGTTCAATCTCAGAAAGTTGTTTGTGAACAGCCTAAATAAAAAGTAGTGCTTTAATCATGAGAGAAATAACAAACAATTGCAAGATAGACTAATCAAATAGGAAGTTTAAACAAACCTGATTTGTTCCTGCTTTACTTGACAAAGTGTAGGCAAAATAAATTGTGCTACCAGAAAATCCCTCCTTGCAAACAAAACAGCCAATAATATAGGCTGCTATGTATAATATTTTCAAAGTGTTTATGAATGTCCTTGAATTGCGCAACGGGCAAATGCTCCCTCAGAAGCACTTTCAATAAGCGGGAACAACACTTTATTTTGAATAGCTTACAAATTGAGCATTTACATAAAAGTCAACGACAATCAGATCAAACAAATGATTATTTAGCCTATAACATTCTTTATATATATTTATATATATTGAATGAACATTGGCTTAGCCTAAAAACAAATAAAGCCTTTGCCTTTTGCCTATTGACCTGTAAAAATCCTAACTATACAATCAGATAAAACAAATCTGTATAACATTCTTCACAACCAGGAACCCCAGCATGTTCACCCCCATATTAGCGAACTCAGCAGGATGATGGAGGTTTGTAGTTTGTCCATCCTTTGCCCGGATAAATCTTATAGCATATTCTGCAAGTGACTTGGTTCAGGCCCTCTGGCTCACCTTCATCATTCGGCCTGAAAACGAAGAACTGCTAAACAGGAAAATACCTGCTTTCCTTTCCCAACAGCCATAGTTTTTCCCTGATTTAGCTAAGGCAGGTTATCCTGTAGTTACTAAGTGAAATGTTTTTACAGTCTGAAACTGTCGTTAAAAGTAGCCTAATGGAATAAGGAATGTCGCAAATGCGCTTACACAGATAATCAAGATGAAATAACAATACCCCTAACAATTTGAAAAGCATTCTGCAGCCTAAACTAGATAAAACACAATCAGGCCTAACAATCATGTTGTTAGGCCTATTGTTTGTGGCTTTTGTAACAATTTAAATTAAGAAGGACATTATGCACCAAATCAATGTTATGTTATAATCAATGTGTCCTTCCAGACATCGCCCAACCCTAATCTTCAGCATCACACAGGATAATTCCACAGTCATTTAGGTAATCTCCCACAGTCAACCAATACCATCTAACCCCCAGACAGAGACATGCCTATCAGACGGCTGACACCCTGCTCTCTTTAAGCCTCTCTCTGGACATAGACTGGCTCTCTGACTGAGCCCTGAGCCTAGGGGATGAATAAACTAGTGGGAGACATGAGAGATGAAGCCTAGCAAGGATTTACTCTGTGTGCTCAGTCTCTATAATGACCACCGGCTCCCCTCTCATCTCCTCTGTCTGCTTGGCTGTAGGCTTTAATAGACACATGAGTGGCACGGCGTATTAGGACTAAAAAACTGTGGACATATTGTTTTTCAACATCCTTAGACAAATGACTCCTCTCTCTCCTTGCTCTACAAACCGTCTGACTCGCCTGTCAGAATCCAATCTCCCCTTGCTCCCAGCTTCGGCTGCTATCTGTCCGGTCCAGCTTGTCAGTAAGATACCTTTTTACCTAATTACCTGCTCTCCGCAAGTCTCCGCCAGGCTATTATTGAAGGGAAATAGGGAGAGTGTGAGATAAGCACCAAGAATCCTTAGGCCGGGTGGCCGAGGCGAGGAGCAAGGCGGAGGACAAACAACTAGCCTGTTTCCACTAGATAAAGAGGGAGTCTCAGCGAGAGGCCCCTGGACAGACAAACTTCCTTTGTGTGTGTGTGTCTTTCCTCCCATTCTCAGTGAACTCTGGGGTCTCCAGCTGCGCCCAATCTTAGATCACACGTGCCCTGTGGAAGGAAATTTGCAACACAAACAAAGACGGAGGAGAGTGAGCGTGACACAGGGCACGGAGAGAAGGAGCTCGTATCTAAAAGAGGGGCTACTTCGGTCGCATGGACGTGGTTTGGGTATGAAAAGTCTGACACAGACCAGAAAACCGTCCTCTGCAAAATATGCCGCAGGCCGGTCCCGACAACAGGCTCAAACACCACTAACCTCTATTACCACCTACGCAAGAATCATGTGAAACAGTACGGAGAGAGTCTACGGATGAGACCCCAAAAAGTACAATCGGGTGCTCAAAACAAACCTGACTCAGACGTTGCAAGAGGCTTTTGCCCGCGGAACACCATATGGCATTGAATCACAAAGATGGAAGGAGATAACAGCTGCCGTTACAACTTACATCTGCAAAGACATGGCCCCAATTTACACGGTCGAGAAACGGGGGATTCATGACTTGGTGCTAACACTCGACCCGAGGTACCAAATGCACATTGATATGTGACACGTATTAACGCCAAAATAACATGCAAAACAGGCAAGCCCAAAAAAATATTTATATATTTTAGGCCTATATTTATTTTGTTTGCAACTATAGTTGAAGTGTTTCTATTTACCTTTTCAGATTTTATACATTAATATTTTATATTTTGTTAAATTCTTAATTGAAAATTTGCACAAAGGTTCTAAATAAAAGGAGAAATAATCAAATATGAGTAAGTACCTTTTATTTGTTGAGTATATTTCAAAATATAATAAGAAATATGCCTTTACATGTGGTCATTTTATATAAACTATTTAAATGTGCTATATCATGATATGTATTGTTATTGGGATATTATCGGGACATGAGATTTTGGCCATATCGCCCAGCCCTACCAGCAATAATAATAATCCTAGAGCAGTAAAAATAATAGAAATACAAAACAGAAATGAATACAGAAAAATGAAACGGAAAGCGTTTAAACAAGTTCTAAGACATTTTTACAAATGTATTAAAAAAAACTGCATTTACATATTCAGACCCTTTGCTATGAGACTCGAAATTGAGCTCAGGATCATCCTGTTTCCATTGATCTTCCTTTAGATGTTTCTACAACTTGATTGGAGTTCATTCAATCAATAAATTCAATTGATTGGACATGATCTGGAAAGGCACACACCTGTCAATATAAGGTCCCACAGTTGACTGTGCGTGTCAGAGCAAAAACCAAGCCATGAGGTCGAAGGAATTATACGTAGAGCTGCGAGACAGGATTGTGTCGAGGCACAGATCTGGGGAAGGGTATCAAATCATTTCTGCAGCATTGAAGGTCCCCAAGAAATCTTTGGCTTCCATAATTTTTAAATGGTAGAAGTTTGGAACCACCAAGACTCTTCCTAGACCTGGCCGCCCGGCCACACTAAGCAATCGGGGGAGAAGGGCCTTGGCCAGGGAGGTGACCAAGAACCTGATGGTCACTCTTACAGAGCTCCAGAGTTTCTCTGTGGAGATGGGAGAATCTTGCAGAAGGACAACCATCTCTGCAGCACCCCACTAATCAGGCCTTTATGGTAGAGTGGCCACTCGGAAGCCACTCCTCAGTAAAAGGCACATGACAGCCCGCTTGGAGTTTGCAAAAAGGCACCCAAAGGACTCTGACCATGAGAAACAAGATTCTCTGGTCTGATTAAACCAAGACTGAACTCTTTGGCCTGAATGCCAAGCGTCACGTCTGGAGGAAACCTGGCGCCATCCCTACAGTGAAGCATGGTGGTGACAGCCTCATGTTGTGGTGATGTTTTTCAGCAGCAGGGACTGGGACACTAGTCAGGATTGAGGGAAAGATGAACAGAGCAAAGTACACAGATCCTTGATGAAAACCTGCTCCAGAGAGCACAGGATCTCAGACTGGGGCAACATGACAAAGCACACAGCCAAGACAGTGCAGGAGTGGCTTCGGGATAAGTCTCTGAATGCCCTTGAACAAGATCGAACATCTCTGGAGAGACCTTAAAATAGCTGTGCAGCATCGCTCCCCAACTAACCTGGCAGAGCTTGAGAGGATCTGCAGAGAAGAATGGGAGAAACTCCCCAATACAGGTGTGCCAAGCTTGAAGTGTCAAACCCAAGAAGACTCAAGGCTAAATAAAGCACTAAATAAACTTCAGTTATTGCTTAACATGGCTGCTAGAATCTTGACTAGAACCAAACAATTTGATCATATTACTCCAGTACTAGCCTATCTACACTGGCTTCCTGTTAAGGCAAGGGCTGATTTCAAGGTTTACTGCTAACCTACAAAGCATTACATGGGCTTGCTCCTACCTATCGTTCCATTTTGGTCCTGCCATACATACCTACACCTACGCTACGGTCACAAGACGCAGGCCTACTTACTGTCCCTAGAATTTCTAAGCAAACAGCTGGATGCAGGACTTTCTCCTATTGAGCTCCATTTTTATGGAATGGTCTGCCTACCCATGTGAGAGACGCAGACTCGGTCTCAACCTTTAGGTCTTTATTGAAGACTCATCTCTTCAGTAGGTTCCCCTCTCTCCACTGGGATTCTCTGCCTCTAACCCTATTACAGGGGCTGAGTCACTGGCTTACTGGTGCTCTTCCATGCCGTCCCTAGGAGGGAGGCGTCACTTGAGTGGGTTGAGTCACTGACGTGATCTTCCTGTCTGGGTTGGCGCCCCCCCTTGGGTTGTGCCGTGGCGGAGATCTTTGTGGGCTATACTCTGCCTTGTCTCAGGATGGTAAGTTGGTGGTTTAAGATATCCCTCTGGTGGTGTGGGGGCTGTGCTTTGGCAAAGTGTGTGGTGTTATATCCTGCCTGTTTGCCCCTGTCCGGGGGCATCGTCGGATGGGGCCACAGTGTCTCCCGACCCCTCCTGTCTCAGCCTCCGGTATTTATGCTGCAGTAGTTTGTGTCGGGAGGCTAGGGTCAGTCTGTTATATCTGGAGTACTTCTCCTGTCTTATCCGGTGTCCTGTGTGAATTTAAGTATGCTCTCTCTAATTCTCTCTTTCTCTCTTTCTTTCTCTCTCTCGGAGGACCTGAGCCCTAGGACCATGCGGTCATGGTCCTAGGTCGCCTTGCCATGATTAGAAGCAGTGGTTCACACTTTCAGTTTTGCACGAATGCTTCCATCAATCCACGGTTTCTGGTTGGGGAAGGATTTAATGGTCACCGTGGGTACCACATCACCGATGCACTTGCTAATAAACTCACTCACCGAATCAGCGTATACATCAATGTTATTGTCCGATGCTATCCTGAACATATCCCAGTCCACGTGATCGAAGCAATCTTGAAGCGTGGAATCGGATTGGTCGGACCAGCGTTGTACAGACCTGAGCACGGGCGTTTCCTGTTTTAGTTTCTGTCTATAGGCTGGGAGCAACAAAATGGAGTCGTGGTCAGATTTGCCGAAAGGAGGGCGAGGGAGAGCTTGGTTTGCATCGCGGAAATTAGAGTAGCAATGATCCAGGGTGTTGCCAGCACGGGTCGCGCATTCGATATGCTGATAAAATTTAGGGAGCCTTGTTTTCAGATTAGCCTTGTTAAAATCCCCAGCTACAATAAACGCAGCCTCAGGATATGTTGTTTACAGTTTACAGGGCCATCGAGGTGTCTGCTTGGTGGGGGATATACACGGCTGTGATTATAATCGAAGAGAATAGCATTTGATTGTAAGGAATTCTAGGTAAGGTGAACAAAAGGACTTGAGTTCCTGTATGTTGTTATGATCACACCACGACTCATTAATCATAAGGCATACACCCCCGCCCTTCTTCTTACCAGAGAGATGTTGAGGCCCATTGTCGTTCCATTCATGCATTGTCATCACCTCATGTTTCAGCATGATAATGCACGGCCCCATGTACACAATTCCTGGAAGCTGAAACAGTCCCATTTCTTTCATGGCCTGCGTACTCACCAGACATGTCAACCATTGAGCGTGTTTGGGATGCTCTGGATCGATGTGTACGACAGCGTGTTCCAGTTCCCACCAATATCCAGAGGAGTGGGACAACATTCCACAGACCACAATCAACAGCCTGATCAACTCTATGCAAAGGAGATGTGTCGCGCTGCACGAGGCAAATGGTGGTCACCAGATACTTACTGGTTTTCTGATCCACGCCCCTACCTTTTTTTAAGGTACTGTATACTACATATCTGTATTCCCAGTCATGTGACATCAAAAGATTAGGGCCTAATGAATGTATTTCCATTGACTGATTTCCTTATATGAACTGTAACTCAGTAAAATCTTTGAAATTGCTGCATGTTGCATTTATATTTTTGTTCATTGTAGTTGATGATCCCTGCTGTACAGTATGTGCATGTCCTCGACTTCCTCAATTTTTTTTATCATGCTCATGGGAGTCATATTCATAGCGAACCTCACACATTTAAAAAGCAGACATAAACATCCATTGTTCTCTATAGGCTGTTTTAAGAACTGGTTATTGTTTTTAAAACTGGGCAGCGTTATTGTTTTAAGAACTGGGCAGCGTTATTGTTTTAAAAACTGAGCAGCGTTATTGTTTTAAGAACTGGGCAGCAATGAAAGCAATTGCAGCATGACGTGACCTTTAGCTTAAAGAAATAGCAAGACTACAAAATCCCACTATGTCATTGAACATCAAATCAATTGCAAGAACACAGGTGCAATTCCAATGCATGTGTTGTGTGTGAAACCCCCAGAAACATACACCTATTCCCTTTTATACAAGGTGCCGGAAAAGTACACACCTTTCCTCTCCTTTTCTCACCTCGACTGTGTAAATTATTTCTGCTACAACACTGGAAAGCAAATGTCATTTTCCTGGTGTCTCTCGACAACAAAGATACGGAACCCATTACAGGCTACTCTGCTCTCCTACATCACACACATTAAATGAAGGGTCCTCCAGCGATCGAAAAAAGCAATTTTCACATTGAGCCAATATATAGATACACCATTTAGTTCCGAGCTCTCAGAGGACGGTGTGTGTGTGCTCGTGCGTGTGTGTGTGTGCACATGCCTGTGTGGTGCGCGTGCGTGCGTGAACTGCAGCATGGTGCATGGTGCCGGAGTGAAGAGCAGTGGGGCTGATACGATACCGGGAAGCAAAGTGCACAGAGATGACCCACCGGGCCTGATTTCCCCTTCCTGCCTGCCCCCTCGATACTGATACAGACGTGCCCTCAGGCTGGATGAGAGCAGAGGAGAGAGAGAGTGGGGGGGGGGGGGGGGAGAGAGAGAAAAGGGGTAAGGAAGAAGAGAGAGATATGGATAGGAAGGAAGAAAAGAGATGGAGAGATGTAAAGGAGAGAGAAAGAAGGAGAAAGGTAGTGGGAAAGAGGATGGTGCATTCGTATGAATGCAGCAATCAAACGACCGGCCAGAGTGAGAGAGAGAGGGGGAGAGATAGAAGTGAGGGAGGGAGGGAAAGAGAAAGGAAGAAGAGAAAGGTAGTGGGTATGGTGAATTAGTATGAATCATGTGGTGTGATTAGGGCTGTGAAAACGGGGCCACGCAGCGATCAGACACCCGGCCAAGCGGACAGCCACATCAGCAGTTATTAACGAGAGAGAGAGAAAGAGAGAGAGAGCAGAGACTCTTAGCCCTGCCATGTGGAACCTCCGCAGATTGATTAAAGCTACAATGTGTAACTTTTTGAGCCACCAAACAAAATTAATATATGTGTTATAGATCTGTTATTCTCATTGAAAGTACATTTAAGAAGCAGTAGATCTGTTTTATGTGCACTATTTCTATGATTCCCATTTTTTAAGTTTCGTTTTTGCTTGTTTTACTTTCGGTTTTGTAGTTTGTTTTGTACACCTGCTTCTAACAGCTGAAAATACAATATTTTTCGTTTTGGAAAATATATTTCACAGCAGTTAGGTGGTACAATGATTCTCTACACTATACTTGCTTGTTTTGTCATTTAAAGTTAAATTAGTCTAACTATTAGAATTTTAGCAACCAAGAAATGGCGGAGCGATTACTGCAGAGTGCATCTTTAATTTGAGCTCTTTTATGAGTGATACTAAGCCAGGCCAGCTTGCGCAGCACACCACTGTCACCCCTTCCCTCATCAGCTGCAACAGGAAGGGATCGGTGGCAGGTAGCCTATCGGTTAGAGGGTTGGCCCAGTAACTGAGAATTTCCTAGTTTGAAACCTTCAAGCCCACAAAGTGAAAAATCGGCCGATGTGCCCTTGAGCAAGGCACTTAACCCTAATTGCTCCAGGACAAAAATAAGCATCCACCAAATTATTATTATTATTGCCATGGGCATTTCACATGTTAATATCTCCTACCCATACCTGGATTGGTCTAGATTGGATAGGGACAAAGAGCACACATCGGCACAGTCCCCTTTCCCAGTCTGTCTCTTTCTGGCTGATTGTGTGTTTCACAAGTATAATGGTATCACTGATGGCAAAATCCAGTTCATCCCTGTAGTGCAGGCAAAATCAATCCAGGCTTGTTAAGTGGAGATGAGATATTTTCTCACATATCTCTCTCCTGCTATCTTACAGGGTCCACTGCTATATTAGGTAAGCCGTCATTGTAAATAAGAATTTGATCTTAACTGACTTGCCTAGTTAAATAAAAGTTAAATAAATACAAATAAAATAAATAAAATTAGAAGGTCCGTTGAGGAAACGGAGTGCATTTTTGCTACTCTCTGACGCATATGACCGTGTAAATTGTAGGGTTTGTAAGAACTGTGTTGTTGACATTAGCATTTTTATATCCTGTGGACATAACTTCTGTATCTGGGCAGCAAAACAATTTTCCAACAACACTCATGTGAAGAAAGTCAAGAGAAGAAAAGCTTTAGGCGGTGTTCAGTCATCCGTGTTGGCAGCTGTTCTACCATCATCACACTACTATTTGTTCTTTCTTTAACAAGGCAAATGCTCTCCCACCCAGCCGCAACACACACAAGGAACAAAACACTCTGTTTACACTTTGCACTGTGTGTGTGTGTGTGTGTGTGTCTCACCCCTCAAAAAGCACTCAAAAGGCCCCCAGACATTTGGGAAAGAAAGAAGGAGAAAGAAAAAGAGGGAATGTGAGATAACAAATGTGGGTATGTACATGATCCTTGCCCAACACATTAATCATCCTAGGGGATGTGATCTGAGTCACACACAGCTATTCAGAGCCAGTGAACTGTTGAATAATACTTAGTCTTCTTTCCTTGTTTTGTTCTCACCCTACAATGTGGATGGAGCGCTACACTCATAGAAATAAAAGTAATGGAATATATTTTATTTATATCGACACACTGACCCCATGATAGGCACGCACTGAATAAATGAACATTATAGCTACACAACTGACTTAGCCTGAGTTTTGTTTGCCATGTACTGTTGTATATACTGCTGGTGTATGTTTTTTGTGTTGTCCATTAATCATGATGTGAGAGGATTCCAATCCTCAGTCAGCTGGCTCTGAACGACTATCTATAGACTATCTATAACCTATAACAGTCCAGCAATGTCACACACACCTGACCAGAGAGCTGTGTTACTGTGATGAATCCACCAGAGTCAATCTCTTCACACACAAGTGCTGGTCTAATTGAAACCTGATTTGCTGTGTGTGTGTGTGTGTGTGTGTGTGTGTGTGTGTGTGTGTGTGTGTGTGTGTGTGTGTGTGTGTGTGTGTGTGTGTGTGTGTGTGTGTGTGTGTGTGTGTGTGTGTGTGAGAGAGAGAGGTCGACCGATTAGGATTTTTCAACACCGATACCGATTATTGGAGGACCCAAAAAAAGCCAAAACCGATTAATCGCCCGATTTTTTATATTTATTTGTAATAATGACAATTACAACAATACAGAATGAACACTTTATTTTAACTTAATATAATACATAAATAAAATTAATTTAGTCTCAAATAAATAATGAAACATGTTCAATTTGGTTTAAATAATGCAAAAACAGTGTTGAAGAAGAAAGTAAAAGTGCAATATGTGCCATGTAAAAAAGCTAACGTTTAAGTTCCTTGCTCAGAACATGAGAACATATGAAAGCTGGTGGTTCCTTTTAACATGAGTCTTCAATATTCCCAGGTAAGAAGTTTTAGGTTGTAGTTATTATAGGACTATTTCTCTCTATACCAATTGTATTTCATATACCTTTGACTATTGGATGTTCTTATAGGCACTATAGTATTGCCAGCCTAATCTCGGGAGTTAATAGGCTTGAAGTCATAAACAGCGCTGTGCTTCAAGCATTGCGAAGAGCTGCTGGCAAACGCAGGAAAGTGCTGTTTGAATGAATGCTTACGAGCCTGCTGCTGCCTACCACCGCTTAGTCAGACTGCTCTATCAAATATCAAATCATAGACTTAATTATAATGTAATAAACACACAGAAATACGAGTCTTAAGTCATAAATATGGTCAAATCCGGAAACTATCATTTCGAAAACAAAACGTTTATTCTTTCAGTGAAATACGGAACCGTGCCGTATTTTATCAAACGGGTGGCATCCATAAGTCTAAATATTGCTGTTACATTGCACAACATTCAATGTTATGTCATAATTATGTAAAATTCTGGCAAATTAATTACGTTCTTTGTTAGGAAGAAATGGTCTTCACACAGTTCGCAATGAGCCAGGCGGCCCAAACTACTGCATATACCCTGACTCTGCTTGCACTGAACGCAAGAGAAGTGACACAATTTCCCTAGTTAATATTGCCTGCTAACATTAATTTATTTTAACTAAATATGCAGGTTTAAAAATATATACGTGTGTATTGATTTTAAGAAAGTCATTGATGTTTATGGTTAGGTACATTCGTGCAACGATTGTGCTTTTTTCGCGAATGCGCTTTTGTTAAATCGTCAGCCGTTTGGCAAATTAGGCTGTGATTCGATGATAAATTAACAGCCACTGCATTGACTATATGCAATGTAGGACAAGATAGTTAAACTAGTAATATCAACCATGTGTAAGTTAACTAGTGATTATGTTAAGATTGATTGTTTTTTATAAGATAAGTTTAATGCTAGCTAGCACCTTACCTTGACTCCTTGTGGCACTCGCGTAACAGGTGGTCAGCCTGCCACGCAGTCTCCTCGTGGATTGCAATGTAATCGGCCATAATCGGCGTCCAAAAATGACGATTACCGATTGTTATGAAAACTTGAAATCGGCCATGCCGATTAATCGGTCGACCTCTAGTGTGAGATAGGGAGTGTATGTGTGTGAACAAGTGCTGTTAGCAGCAAACCTCTTTATACAGAGCAACAACAGAATGGGAAATGTCCGTGCCCCAGGCTAGTTAGCTAGTCTATGACCAGGCAGCTTCCATGTTTTGAAGCCTCTATACTCATTTGCACTAGCTGCCTTGTGCAGTATAATAAGTAGGGAGCTATCATTTTTTATACAAATTGTTTATAGGGATAATTGGAATGGGGAAATTAAAAAAATAACTGACATTTTATGTGTGCATTGTGCTCTCAGTCTCACCTCAAAATTAGAGTTCATCCATGTTTCTCAAATGTCAAATTTCAAAGTTGTTCCAAACTTCAAAAGTGTTTAAGGTTACGTTTAGACATTAACTCCGACATCTTCAGGTTAGGTATTAACCCCCCGAATGGTTAAGGTTTGGCATAGTTTAAAAAAAAAATCTCTAAAATAACATTCTATTGCTGGTTTCGAACATGCAATCAATCAATTCTAAAATCAAATATTTTCAAAACCTCAAAATAACCCTTCTTCACTGCCATCAAGACTATCATCAATTATCTCAAATCAAATACAATTGTATGTCACATGCTTCGTAAACAACAAGTGTAGACTAACAGTGAAAAGCTTACTCATGGCCCTTCCCAACAATGCAGAAAGAAAGAAAAATGAAATACATGATGAGTAATGATAACATGGCTATATACACGGGGTACAGGTACTGAGTCGATTTGCAGGGGTACAAAGTAATTGAGGTAGATACTGTATGTACAGTGCCTTGCAAAAGTATTCACCCACCTTGGCATTTTTCCTATTTTGTTTTCTTACAACCTGGAACTAAAATAGATTTTTGGGGGGTTTGTATAATTTGATTTACACAACATGCCTACCACTTTGAAGATGCAAAATATTTTTATTGTGAAACAAACAAGAAATAACTAAAACAAAGAACTTGAGTGTGTATAACTGTTCACCCCCCCAAAGTCAATACTTTGTAGAGCCACCTTTTCCAGCAATTACAGCTGCAAGTCTCTTGGGGGATGTCTCTATAATCTTGGCACATCTAGCCACTGGGATTTTTGCCAATTCTTCAAGGCAAAAATGCTCCAGCTCCTTCAAGGAGGATGGGTTACGCTGGTGTACAGCCATCTTTAAGTCATACCACAGATTCTCAATTGGATTGAGGTCTGGGCTTTGACTAGGCCATTCCAATACATTTAAATGTTTTCCCTTAAACCACTCGACTGTTGCTTTAGCAGTATGCTTAGGGTCATTGTCCTGCTGGAAGGTGAACCTCAGTCCCAGTCTCAAATCTCTGGAAGACAAACAGGTTTCCCTCAAGAATTTCCCTGTATTTATCTTCATCCATCATTCCTTCAATTCTGACCAGTTTCCCAGTCCCTTTGTGGGGATGCTGTTCTCGGGGTGATGAGAGGTGTTGAGTTTGCGCCAGACATAGCGTTTTCCTTGATGGCCAAAAAGCTCAGTTTTAGTCTCATCTGACCGGAGTACCTTCTACCATATGTTTGAGGAGTCTCCCACACGCCTTTTGGCAAACACCAAATGTGTTTGCTTATTTTTTCTATAGGAGTCCCACTAGCGGAACAACTTCTGGTGAAACTGGAGGGCGCGCAATTCAAATAAATAATCATAAATATGGATTTTAAACATTTAGGTACATATAAGTATCTTATGTTCGGAGAGCTCATTGGTCTTCATGGTGCAGCTTGCTTGGTGGTTACAGACTCTGGAGCCTTTCAGAACAGGTGTATATATACACTGAGATCATGTGACAGATCATGTGACACTTAGATTGCACACAGGTGGACTTTATTTAACTAATTATGTGACTTCTGAAGGTAATTGGTTGCACCAGATCTTATTTAGGGGCTTCATAGCAAAGGGGGTAAATACAAATGCACGCACCACTTTTCAGTTTTTAATTTGTTTAAAAAAAAATTAACACGTAATTTTTTTCATTTCACTTCACAATTTGTACTATTTTATGTATGTCCATTACATGAAATCCAAATAAAAATCCATTTAAATTACAAGTTGTAATGCAACAAAATAGGAAAAACGCCAAGTGGGATGAATAATTTCGCAAGGCACTGTACATATAGCTAAGTATAAAGTTGGTAAGCAACAGGATAGATAATAAAAAGTAGAGGCAGCATATGTGATGAGTCAAATTAGTTAGTGCAATGTAGATAGTTAAATAGTTAAGCATAGCTACTTGGACTAACTATTTAGCAGTCTTACGGCTTGGGGCTAGAAGATGTTCAGGGTCTCAGCTTGCTGTGCTGTAGCAGAGAGAACAGTCTTTGACTTGGGTGGCTGGAGCCTATATAGAGGTGTCAAACCTCTCTGCTATCATCCTGTACTCCAGTTTGCATCTAATATCAAAGGGCCCCCTCCCATGTGTGCTAGTCTTTGATTAATGTTAATTATCAGTAAACTCCGGCCCTCAAGCCAAGGTGCCTCCAACTGAGACAGCTCCAGACGTTCCCATCTGTTACCACGTGCGTCGTGGGCGACAGGCCCACATTTTGATCGAACCCCCTGGGCCGCGCGCGTTACGCTGTCACTTCGCGTGGGAAAGATGCCATCTTGAAGACGGATGTACTGATTGACTGGCAAACATCAGCTTTCACTCAACTCTCCAATATCGGCCGGCTGCCTGCTCTCTCAAAGGCAAGCTAATTGGTAAATATGTCAACGGTGTTCCTCATGCCTGAGATTAAGTGTGAATTTAGTCTTGCAAGATAAATGGTAGCATCATAAATGTATTGGTCAAAGAACATGAATGTATCCTATCATTAATTTATTCTACAGTGTTAAAGTAGGCTATATTATGTTCAATATAACTTATGCACTCCACTGACAATAAGCTTTATATCTTGAAAAATGAGGCTTGGTATAGGCTAAAGCAAAATCGATTGTTGAAAGTTCAACAGGAATTTTTATAATTACGTTTTCGACTCCACGTCCACACCTAACGTTAATGATGTCCACTCATCTGTGTTTATACTGATACAGTCTTGAACAATGCCCGCTGCTCGACGCAGGAGAAATTGGATACATTTATGAATCCAACGTTCCAATATGTAGCAAAGATTTCCTTTGCGCAATACTGACATTTAATTCAGCAGATAGCCTTTTACTTGTTCAAATTATTGAACAAATGTTGTGCTGGTGTAATAAAGTGTGCATACGACGGTCAGAAAAACAACCTATACTTGAGCAAACTAGAACAATAGTCGACAGCTGCATTAGTCCATTAGGCTAATCCAAACCATTTCCAAATCAAACATTGCGCACAACATAGACAGTTAATAAGACATGAATAGCATAGTACCATTTTTACCAATATTGCAACGTTATACCACAGAACCCCGTAGCAAGATATAGAAGAGATGGGACAACATTGTTTACATAACAGTTTTCTCTATATAATTGCTTTTCAAGGAACACATTCGGATTCGGTTCAAATTCCACAGGTCGCAATAGTTGTGTTGTTCTATTGAGATCGACTAAAGAGAGAGACTACATTGACTGTTCTTACCTCAAAACTGCAGCTTAGTCCAAAACCTCTGCGCGAGCTTTCTGGTGTTCTCTCCACAAAATATGTCAGATAATAGAATTACGCACCTAAAATCAGAGCATAAAAAAACGAAATAAATATTCTAAGAAAATAGCCAAGTAGGAGATGTGTCCAAGAACAGAACAACAAGCCTTTAGACTTCAGTCTTCAACAAATAAATTCCAGAGCCGAAGATAACTATAGCCCCAATTTGGTCATGCTGTCTTCGAGACGAGAGAGAGATTGGTATGCAAACAGTTTTCTTCCTAACTCACTGAACGAACCACACGCTGTAAAGCTCTGGAGTCATCCACACGTTATTCAGCCCCCGGGGGCGGGCACTAAGACACGCCCCTTTTAACTCCTTTATTTTTGAGCTTGAATTAGATTGTATCTTCTAAACACAAGGTAATGATAACTTTACTCACAGGTGAAAGACTATGATAAATGGAATGCAATTTGAGTCCCCTGATTATTTAGAGAGGTGCGGCTGGGGTGATGGATGTGTTTTCTTTTCCGGCGTGTCCCCAATGTCCCAAAATCTACTACAGATGGCAGGTATCCAGGCTGATCTTTTTCCTTATCTCAGAAGATCGTGGCACTGACATTCCCTGTGGCATAGGTGATACCCCCTTGTGTTTTACTAGTGTGTTTGCCTTATCCCTTTCCCCTCTACGTGCCTAACCCTAACATAAACATTTCAATACAGAGAGAAAGTGTCAGGATCTTGAGTAGAAGAAACTACTTGTTAAATGACCATCAAAATGGAAGGGTGTGTGTTGTGTGGGCATGTGGGTATGTGTGTGTGATAGCAGCTACATGATAGCAGCTGTCTTGTGTTTTAGGCACAGGGCTCAGAGAGGACAGAGGTCCACGTTTGTCACACACAATAAGGTCAAAATACTGTTTTTTGGGGAAGTCCACCAGATCAGTTAGTTCTGTTGGGTTTTCCTCCACTCTCCAGTCATCAGAACCTGGGGTGAGTTGACTGTTTCAGCCATTATTGATTGATCACATTAACCCTGAGAGGAAACAAAGAAGTGAGTAGGGCCTGGCCCAAATGGGCTCTGGTCAAAAGTAGTACGCAACATAGGGAATAGGGTGGTATCAGGGATGCAGACTCCATGGTCCTTGAGTTGTATGGCTCTGTGCAATAGAGGTGTAAACTCTGTGTTTACTCTTTCACAATGAGGGACCACACTCTCAGTAACAGGCTCGGTCACTCTTTAACTTCACTGTGTTTGAAGTGAATGGCAAAAGGGCATAGATAGGCTATTGTGGGCATTGGTTATGCAGAATGGCATATATATAGTGGTCCATTAACTAGCACAGAGGAGAAACCAAAGATCCTGACTAAATACTAGCCATTTTGAGTCCGTTTGAATGTCGCTACATAGACATAGGGCGAAGATATGATCAGCCTTACGAGACATTATAAAGGCTCATATATTCTTATAACAAGTTATAAAGCGTAAAACTTTAACTAAAGTGAAAGTTTAAACATGATAAAGTACATGTGTACAGGCAATGACTACTGGAATACCAACTGAACACTGTTTTTCAGAATATAAAATCATAGCATTGGTGTCCACACTCTAACAATGGATACAGTGTCTGGTATTAACTAACGACTCACTGGCTGATTCTCAGGCTGTGTCCCAAATGGCGCCCTATTCCCTATACAGTGCCTTTAGAAAGTATTCATACCCTTTTTGACTTATTCAACAGGTCAGGCTGTTGTGTTACAGCCTGAATTCAAAATGTATTACATTCTTATTTTTTTCTAACCCATCTATAAACAATACCCCATAGTGACAAAGTGAAAACATGTTGTTTGTTTTAGCAAATGTATCGAAAATGAAATACAGAAATATCTCATTTACATACGTATTCACACCCCTGAGTCAATATTTTGTAGAAGGACATTTGACAGTGATTACTGATTTGAGTCTTTCTGGGTAAGTCCACACCTGGATTGTGCAACATTTGTTCATTATTCTTTTCAAAATTCTTCAAGCTCTGTCAAACTGTAACTCGGCCACGCAGGAACATTCACTGTTGTGTTTTAGGTTATTGTCCTGCTGAAATGGCTAGTACACCATCCACCGCTTCTGAGTATATTACTCGCTAATGTTCAGTCTCTGGACAATAAAGTAGACAAGCTCAAGGTGAGGATCTCCTTCCAGAGAGACATCAGGGACTGTGTAACATACTCTGTTTCACGGAATCATGGCTCTCTCAGGATATACTGTCCCCGTCCATACAGCCAGCTGGGTTCTCAGTTCATTGTGCAGACAGGAATAAAGAACTCTCCGGGAAGAAGAAATGCGGCGTTGTATATTTCATGATTAATTACTCATTGTGTGATTGTGATAACATACAGAAACTCAAGTCCTTTTGTTCACCCGACCTAGAATACCTCACAATCAAAATGCCAACCGTATTACCTTCCAAGATAATTATCTTTGGTTATAGTCACAACCGTGTATATTCCCCTCAAGCCGATATCACTACGACCCTCAAGGAACTATAATGGACTTTATGCAAACTGGAAACCACATATCCTGAGTCAGCATTTATTTTAGCAGGGGATTTTAACAAAACAAATTTGAGCAAAAGGCTACTGAAAGTCTATCAACACATTGACTGTAGTACTCGCTTAGGAAAAACAATAGACCACTGCTACTCGCCTTTTCGAGATGCCTACAAGGCTCTCCCCCGACCTCCCTTCGACAAATCAGATCACAACTCCATTTTGTTCCTCCCTTCCTATAGGCAACAGGAAGTACCCATGCTAAGGTTTATTCAACGCTGCTCTGATCAATTGGAATCCATGCTTCAGGATTGTTTTAATCACGCGGACTGGGATATGTTCCAGGTAGCCTCTGAGAACATTGACGTATACACGGACACGGTGACTGAGTTCATCAGGAAGTGTGTAGGGGATGTTGTTCGCACAGTGACTATTAAAACCTACCCAAACCAGAAACCGTGGATAGATGGCAGTATTTGCATAAATCTGAAAGTGCGAACCACCTCATTTAACCATGGCGAGGTGAATGGGAATATGGTAGAATAGAAAACAGTGTACTTATTCCCTCCTTAAGAAAATCAAACAGGCAAAACGTCAGTACAGAGACAAAGTGGAGTCACAATTCAACGGCTCAGACACGAGACGTATGTGGCCGGGTCTACAGACAATCACGGACTACAAAGGGAAAACCAGCAAAGTCGCGGACACCAACGTCTTGCTCTCAGACAAGCTAAACACCTTCTTCGCCCGCTTTGAGGATAACACAGTGCCACCGACGCGGCCCGCTCCCAAGGACTGTGGGTTCTCGTTCTCCGTGGCCGACGTGAGTAAGACATTTAAGCGTGTTAACCCTCGCAAGGCTGCCGGCCCAGATGGCATCCCTAGCCGCGTCCTCAGAGCATGCGCAGACCAACTGGCTGGAGTGTTTACGAACATATTCAATCTCTCTCTATCCTAGTCTGCTGTCCCCACTTGCTTCAAGATGTCCACCAGTGTTCCTGTTCCCAAGAAAGCTAAGGTAACTGAACTAAATGACTATCATCCTGTAGCACTCACTTCTATCATCATGAAGTGCTTTGAGAGGCTAGTTAAGGATCATATCACCTCTACCTTACCTGACACCCGAGACCCACTTCAATTTGATTACCGCCCCAATAGATCCACAGACGATGCAATAGCCATCGCACTGCACACTGGCCTATCCCATATGGACAAGAGGAATACAACAAGCTCAGTCCGATGATGCTGTGACACACCGCCCAAGACCATGACGAACCATCCACCTCCAAATCGATCCCACTCCAGAGTACAGGCCTCGGTGTAACGCTCATTCCTTCGACGATAAACGCGAATCCGACCATCACTCCAGACCCACCCATTGGGGAGCCAGGCCAGAAATACTCCTCAGTCTCAGACGATCCCATAGGTGAAGAAGCTGGATGTGAAGGTCCTGGGCTGGCGTGGTTACACGTGGTCAGCCATTGACAGTTATTTTTAGCCTAGGACCATAGGCTTAATCTGGGTCTGGGAAACTGACCGTTGGAGCATGAGAGTTAGAGAGAGCAGTATGGTGTGGTGGGCTTGCTGAGCTATGTGGCATCTCGTAGTGACAGGCCAAGCGTGGCAGAAGAGCCTCTCTCCATCCTCCCTCCATCCACCTCCTCTTTTCCCAGGAGAAGCCGGTGAATGGAGGAAAGTAGGGCAGGGGAATCACCACCACTCTGTCCCCTCCTCATCCCTCATCCTCCCTCCCTCTTCCTCTCTCCTCCAGCCCCAGAAATCAGATTCAGTGCTGGGGAATGATTCATTTCTGTGTCATATGGAATTTTAATGTGGTGTTTTCATTTTCCACAGCGAGGACATGCCATATATATAATTTTTGTATTATGTTTGCCGACCTCGCTGTGTGTGCGTGCGTGTGCGTGCCTACCTACCTGCCTGCCTATGTGTGTGTGTTTGTTCGTGCAATGTGTGTGTGCATGCATGTGTATGTAGGCTTTGTCAGCTTCATTTTTTTCAAGCTTAATTCAAATTGGCAAGCAGCTCTATTAGGGCCAGAACAGAACATACTCTGGTTATGTGCGTTTCAATAGACTCTCTGTGTTGTGTGGGTTCGGTTTGCAGTAGGCTAGTAGTAGTAGCCAGGTGAGGAAGAGGGAGAAACATAATTACCATTGTGTTTTCTCTCACACTCTCCAGGCCAGGGTCAGTACTTTTGAAAATCTTTTATACTTTGAGTGTATGCCTAGAGTGCCAGGTGGGTAGGGTTTGCTCTGTGGGGACTTTTGTTATTGGTTCCATTGCGCCAGGCAAACTCAATCAAACACTGATAAAGAATTTCAAATATTTCAAATATTATTGGAACCCAGGTCTGACTCTCCCTCTACTCGCCCCTTCTGTCAGAGACTGTACTGTTGCTCTGCTGAATGTGAAAACCTGTTAATGTTGCTCCATTGAGGCAGTATAGGGCCATAACTCACCACTGTCTAACCCCACCACTGGTCACACACACTCACGCACACACGGACACACACCACCAGTCTAGCCCTAATGTCCATGGACCTAATGATGTTCCCAGAGTTTGTTTGGGATGCGTTACAGTAATAGTTTACCCTCAGTCCTTTTACAGATGCCCATTCTCCCCCCTATTCTACTGTATTCTCCCTCATCAATCTACACACAATACCCCATGATCACAAAGAATAAACAGGTTTTTTTAAATGTTTGCAACAGAAATATGACATTTACATAAGTATTCAGATCCTTCACTCAGTACTTTGTTGAAGCACCTTTGGTTGTGATTTCAGCCAGCTTGGCACACCTGTATTTGGGAAGTTTCTCCCATTATTCTCTGCAGATCCTCTCAATCTGTCAGGTTGGATGGGGAGCGTCGCTGCACAACTATTTTCAGGTCTCTCCAGAGATGTTAGACCGGATTCAAGTGACTGGGCCTCTCAAGGACATTCAGAGACTTGTCCCGAAGCCATTCCTGCAGTGTCTTGGCTGTGTGCTTAGGGTCGTTGTCCTGTTGGAAGGTGAACTTTTGCCTCAGTCTGAGGTCCTGAACGCTCTGGAGCAGGTTTTCATCAAGGATCTCTCTGTACTGTGCTCCATTCAACATTCCCTCGATCCTGACTAGTCTCCCAGTCCCTGCTGCTGGAAAATATCCCCACAGCATGATGCTGCCACCACCATGCTTCACCATAGGGATGGTGCCAGGTTTCCTCCAGATGTGACGCTTGGCATTCAGGCCAAAGAGTTCAATCGTGGTTTCATCAGACCAGAGAATCTTGTTTCTCGTGGTTTGAGAGTCCATTTGGTGCCTTTTGGCAAACTCCAAGCGGGCTGTCATGTGCCTTTTACTGAGGAGTGGCTTCCATCTGACCATAAAGGCCTGATTAGTGGAGTGCTGCAGAGATGGTTGTCCTTCTGGAAGGTTCTCCCATCTCCACAGAGGAACTCTGGAGCTTTGTCAGAGTGACCATTGGGTTCTTGGTCACATCCCTGACTAAGGCCCTTTTCTCCCGATTGCTTAGTGTGGCCGGGCGGCCAGCTCTAAGGAAGAGTCTTGGTGCTTCTAAACTTCTTCCATTTAAGAATGATGGAGGCCACTGTGTTCTTGGGGACCTTCAATGATGCAGAAATGTTTTGGTACCCTTCCCCAAATCTGTGCCTCGACACAATCCTGTCTCAGAGCTCTACGGACAATTCCTTTGACCTCATGGCTTGGTTTTTGCTCTGACATTCACTTTCAATTGTGGGACCTTATATAGACAGGTGTGTCCCTTTCCAAATCATGTCCGATCAATTGAATTTACTCCAATCAAGTTGTAGAAACATCTCAAGGATGATCAATGGAAACAGGATGCACCTGAGTGCAATTTAGAGTCTCGAAGCAAAGGATCTGAATACATATAGAAATAAGGTATTTGTTTTTCTTTTTTATACATTTACAAAATGTTTTAAAAACCTGTTTCCACTTTGTCATTGTGGGGTATTGTGTGTAAATAATTTCATCCCTTTTAGAATAAGGCTGTAACGTAACAAATTGTGGAAAAAGTCAATGGGTCTGAATACTTTCCAAATGCACTGTATGATATGTGATGCAGAAAGAAGCTCTGTGTGTGTGTGTGTGTGTGTGTGTGTGTGTGTGTGTGTGTGTGTGTGTGTGTGTGTGTGTGTGTGTGTGTGTGTGTGTGATGCAGACAGGAGACAGCAACTTCATGGCTCAGCTATTGATGGAACGCTGTTATTCCTTTTTCTCATTGCTGTTCCTTCTTACTCCTACTTACATTTAGACATTTGTACAGAATAACACAAAAATAGTTCACACTTTATTTCCATTGTGGCCCTAGTTCAAACATCAAACGTTACACATTTACAGCTAACCCAGATGAAAAAAGACTATAGCATACCATGATCTAAATACTGTAGTATTACTATATTTATGTACTATAGTATTTGCGGTAGTGTTTTTGCAGACTTTATTGTAGTATTCACTCGTGTTTTTGTAATGTTTTTGCGGACATGACTGTATTATACTTTAGTATTCCCTGTAGAGTTTTTGCGGACATTACTGTAGTATACTATAGTTTTCACTGTCGTGTTTTTTAGGACTTTACTGTCGTATTTGCTGTTGTGTTTTTGACTACATTACTGGAGTATACTGTAGTATTAACTGTCGTGTTTTTGGCACAACTACCAGATAACGAGGGGATTAATGAGGGGAACACCTCAACCAGAACATAAGGCACAGGTTCGTGACAGGCCAACTGTTGAGTTCGGTCAACAGTTCTGAGCAATGCAACGGACCAGACCAACACCTTAGTGTGGCAACCCGGGGGCCAGCAGGGAGCTACAAAGGAAGGTGCAGGACCTTTGTCAGCTCCAGAGGGCTAGAGAGGCCAAGGTGAGTCATCACCGTGGACAGCTCTACAGGCACCAGCTGGTGATTCAACACCCAGTGCAGGTTCTGCAACCAATTGGCACCTGGAATTGGTCGCACCTGGAATTGGTCCCACCTGTCCTTCATTACCCCAAATGAATATAAGTAGAGGTCCAGTCACTCAGGCAGTTGGGCAGACAGGCAGAGGGTACGCCTAGACCTTAGAAGAACCGGAGTGAGTGTGATAAGCACCTCGATCAGACACCAAAAAAGATACTAGGCAATGTTTGACTCACTTGTCTCTCCCTCTCTTTCCTTTCTTTGCCCCAAAGGAAGAGGACCCTTTCCTGGGACTCATCGCTCTCTCTCTCTCTCTCTCTTTTTTTGTCCATTACCACAGGCGGTCCGAGAAGCCACCACGCCGGACACCGAGTGACCCACCCGTTACCTGAAAGAAAGGTGTTTCAGTTGTATTTCTCCCCTCCAACCTATATTAAAGAACAACTTTTGTTTGAGCACTGCAAAACAGTCTCCCACTGTCTAATATTATTGTGAGTTTCACCTCTGACTCCCCCTTTTTATTACAATTGTAACATCTAAACATTAGATACCGGTTCTAGGCCCATTAAAGGGAAACAGTACAGAGGCAGATATAAAGAACAAGCTAAGTTTATTAAAACTCAGAGGATTATGTTTGCTAGTTTAATGACTTAGAGCTGTTATTTCCACTAGATAGCTTTGTGAAATAGTGCTTTCACCGAGATTCAGCTGACCAAGTTCACAAGATGATGAAAAACGGTATTTCTGATGGTAGAAAAGGAAGAACAATTAGCTACTGCATACACATCAAATCAATGCAATTTATATAGCCCTTCGTACATCAGCTAATATCTCGAAGTGCTGTACAGAAACCCAGCCTAAAACCCCAAACAGCAAGCAATGCAGGTGTAGAAGCACGGTGGCTAGGAAAAACTCCCTAGAAAGGCCAAAACCTAGGAAGAAACCTAGAGAGGAACCAGGCTATGAGGGGTGGCCAGTCCTCTTCTGGCTATGCCGGGTGGAGATTATAACAGAACATGGCCAAGATGTTCAAAATGTTCATAAGTGACAAGCATGGTCAAATAATAATCAGGAATAAATGTCAGTTGGCTTTTCATAGCCGATCATTAAGAGTTGAAAACACCAGGTCTGGGACAGGTAGGGGTTCCATAACCGCAGGCAGAACAGTAGAAACTGGAATAGCAGCAAGGCCAGGTGGACTGGGGAAAGCAAGGAGTCATCATGCCCGGTAGTCCTGACGTATGGTCCTAGGGCTCAGGTCCTCCGAGAGAGAGAAAGAAAGAGAGAAGGAGAGAATTAGAGAGAGCCAAGATTTTCAAAATGTTCATAAATGACAAGCATGGTCAAATAATAATCAGGAATAAATGTCAGTTGGCTTTTCATAGCCGATCATTAAGAGTTGAAAGCAGCAGGTCTGGGACAGGTAGGGGTTCCATAACCGCAGGCAGAACAGTTGAAACTGGAACAGCAGCAAGGCCAGGTGGACTGGGGACAGCAAGGAGTCATCATGCCCGGTAGTCCTGACGTATGGTCCTAGGGCTCAGGTTCTCCGAGAGAGAGAAAGAAAGAGAGGAGAGAATTAGAGAGAGCATACTTAAATTCACACAGGACACTGGATAAGACAGGATAAGTACTCCAGATATAACCAACTGACCCTAGCCCCCCGACACATAAACTACTGCAGCATAAATACTGGAGGCTGAGACAGGAGGGGTCAGGAGACACTGTGGCCCCATCCGATGATACCCCCGGACAGGGCCAAACAGGAAGGATATAACCCCACCCACTTTGCCAAAGCACAGCCCCCGCACCACTAGAGGGATATCTTCAACCACCAACTTACAATCCTGAGACAAGGCCGAGTATAGCCCACAAAGATCTCCACCACAGCACAAACCAAGGGGGGGGTGCCAACCCAGACAGGAAGATCACGTCAGTAACTCAACCCACTCAAGTGACGCACCCCTCCTAGGGACGGCATGAAAGAGCACCAGTAAGCCAGTGACTCCTGTAATAGGGTTAGAGGCAGAGAATCCCAGTGGAGAGAGGGGAACCGGCCAGGCAGAGACAGCAAGGGCGGTTCGTTGCTCCAGAGCCTTTTCGTTCACCTTCACACTCCTGGGCCAGACTACACTCAATCATATGACCTACTGAAGAGATAAGTCTTCAGTAAAGACTTAAAGGTTGAGACCGAGTCTGCGTCTCTCACATGGGTAGGCAGACCGTTCCATAAAAATGGAGATCTATAGGAGAAAGCCCTGCCTCCAGCTGTTTGCTTAGAAATTCTAGGGACAATTAGGAGGCCTGCGTCTTGTGACCGTAGCGTACGTGTAGGTATGTACGGCAGGACCAACTCGGAAAGATAGGTAGGAGCAAGCCCATTTAACGCTTTATAGGTTAACAGTAAAACCTTGAAATCAGCCCTTGCCTTAACAGGAAGCCAGTGTAGGGAAGCTAGCACTGGAGTAATATGATCAAATTTCTTGGTTCTAGTCAGGATTCTAGCAGCCGTATTTAGCACTAACTGAAGTTTATTTAGTGCTTTATCCGGGTAGCCGGAAAGTAGAGCATTGCAGTAGTCTAACCTAGAAGTAGATAAAGCACATGAAGCAGCTCTTTCAGTAGTTTAGTTGGAATAGGATCCAGTATGCAGCTTGAAGGTTTAGAGGCCATGATTATTTTCATCATTGTGTCAAGAGATATAGTACTAAAACACTTAAGTGTCTCTCCCGATCCCAGGCCCTGGCAGAGCTGTGCAGATCCAGGACAGCTAAGCCCTGGAGGAATACGCAGATTTAAAGAGGAGTCCGTAATTTGCTTTCTAATGATCATGATCTTTTCCTCAAAGAAGTTCATGAATTTATTACTGCTGAAGTGAAAGTCATCCTCTCTTGGGGAATGCTGCTTTTTAGTTAGCTTTGCAACAGTATCAAAAAGACATTTTGGATTGTTCTTATTTTCCTCAATTAAGTTGGAAAAGTAGGATGATCGAGCAGCAGTGAGGGCTCTTCGATACTGCACGGTACTGTCTTTCCAAGCTAGTCGGAAGACTTCCAGTTTGGTGTGGCGCCATTTCCGTTCCAATTTTCTGGAAGCTTGCTTCAGAGCTCGGGTATTTTCTGTATACCAGGGAGCTAGTTTCTTATGACAAATGTTTTTCGTTTTTAGGGGTGCAACTGCATCTAGGGTATTGCGCAAGGTTAAACTGAGTTCCTCAGTTAGGTGGTTAACTGATTTTTGTCCTCTGACGTCCTTGGGTAGGCAGAAGGAGTCTGGAAGGGCATCAAGGAATTTTTGTGTTGTCTGAGAATTTATAGCACGACTTTTGATGCTCCTTGGTTGGGGTCTGAGCAGATTATTTGTTGCGATTGCAAACGTAATAAAATGGTGGTCCGATAGTCCAGGATTATGAGGAAAAACATTAAGATCTACAACATTTATTCCATGGGACAAAACTAGGTCCAGAGTATGACTGTGGCAGTGAGTAGGTCCAGAGACATGTTGGACAAAACCCACTGAGTCGATGATGGCTCCGAAAGCCTTTTGGAGTGGGTCTGTGGACTTCTCCATATGAATATTAAAATCACCAAAAATTAGAATATGATCTGCTATGACTACAAGGTCCGATAGGAATTCAGGGAACTCAGAGAGGAACGCTGTATATGGCCTAGGAGGCCTGTAAACAGTAGCTATAAAAAGTGATTGAGTAGGCTGCATAGATTTCATGACTAGAAGCTCAAAAGACGAAAACGTCATTTTTTTTTTTGTAAATGGAAATTTGCTATCGTAAATGTTAGCAACACCTCCGCCTTTGCGGGATGCACGGGGGATATGGTCACTAGTGTAACCAGGAGGTGAGGCCTCATTTAACACAGTAAATTCATCAGGCTTAAGCCATGTTTCAGTCAGGCCAATCACATCAAGATTATGATCAGTGATTAGTTCATTGACTATAACTGCCTTTGAAGTGACGGATCTAACATTAAGTAACCCTATTTTGAGATGTGAGGTATCACGATCTCTTTCAATAATGGCAGGAATGGAGGAGGTCTTTATCCTAATGAGATTGCTAAGGCGAACACCGCCATGTTTAGTTTTGCCCAACCTAGGTCGAGGCACAGACACAGTCTCAATGGGGATGGCTGAGCTGACTACACTGACTATGCTAGTGGCAGACTCCACTAAGCTGGCAGGTTGGCTAACAGCCTGCTGCCTGGCCTGCACCCTATTTCATTGTGGAGCTAGAGGAGTTAGAGCCCTGTCTATGTTGGTAGATAAGATGAGAGCACCTCTCCAGCTAGGATGGAGTCCGTCACTCCTCAGCAGGTCAGGCTTGGTCCTGTTTGTGGGTGAGTCCCAGAAAGAGGGCCAATTATCTACAAATTCTATCTTTTGGGAGGGGCAGAAAACAGTTTTCAACCAGCGATTGAGTTGTGATACTCTGCTGTAGAGCTCGTCACTCCCCCTAACTGGGAGGGGGCCAGAGACAATTACTTGATGCCGACACATCTTTCTAGCTGATTTACACGCTGAAGCTATGTTGCGCTTGGTGACCTCTGACTGTTTCATCCTAACATCGTTGGTGCCGACGTGGATAACAATATCTCTATACTCTCTACACTCGCCAGTTTTAGCTTTAGCCAGCACCATCTTCAGATTAGCCTTAACGTCGGTAGCCCTGCCCCCTGGTAAACAGTGTATGATCGCTGGGTGATTCGTTTTAAGTCTAATACTGCGGGTAATGGAGTCGCCAATGACTAGGGTTTTCAATTTGTCAGAGCTAATGGTGGGAGCCTTCGGCGTCTCAGACCCCGTAACGGGAGGAGTAGAGACAAGAGAAGACTCGGCCTCAGACTCCGACTCGCTACTTAATGGGGAAAACCGGTTGAAAGTTTCTGTCGGCTGAATGAGCGACACCAGTTGAGCATTCCTACAGCATTTCCCTCCAGAAGCCATGAGAAAGTTGCCCGGCTGCGGGGACTGTGCGAGGGGATTTGTACTAATGTTACTATCTGTACTTACTGGTGGCACAGACGCTTTTTCATCCTTTCCTACACTGAAATTACCCTTGCCTAACGATTGCGTCTGAAGCTGGGCTTGCAGCACAGCTATCCTCGCCATAAGGCGATCGTTCTCCTGTGTATTATGAGTACAGCGACTGCAATTAGAAGACATCATGTTAATGTTACTACTTAGCTTCGGCTGTTGAAAGTGCTGACGAACCATGTCCAGATAAAGCGTCCGGAGTGAAAAAGTTGAATGAGGGAAAAAAGTTGTGATGGAAAAACTAAAAATATAAACGGTAATTTAAAAAAAATAAAAAAAATAACGTAAAGTTGTCAGCTAGCAAAGTAAGCAAAGTAAGCTAGCAAAGTAAGGTTGGCAACAAAACGCACAGCAACAAAAGGCACAGCAACACGTCTGATAATGTACACATAAACAATCGCTATTTGAGAAATACAAATGACAAAGCTTTTTGGCCCCAGCTTAGCCCTATTTTCATGCCAGAAACGAAGCTCTCCCAGACTCTGTACACAACCCGCATTAGTGTTACTCAAAAAAGAGAAGGACCCTCTGTCCTCCTCGTCCTTCCGGCCCATAAGCTTGTTGGATTTCAATATCATTACCAAATTGCTCACTAAAAGACTAAACACTCTTCTTCCCAAAATAATAAATGCGTACCAAACTAGATTTATTAGAAACAGGTACTCTTCTGATAATGTTCGGTGTCTTTTTGATATTATAGAACAAGTAAACACACAGAAGACCCCTGTCCTGCTGGCTTCACTGGATGCTGAGAAGGCATTCGACAGGATGGATTGGAGTTTTCTGTTCTCAGGCTTAGAAAAGTTCAATATGGGCCCAAACTTTGTTAAATGAATGAAGTCCCTATATTCTCATCCAAATTCCATGATGACTACTAACAGTCTGAATTCTGACAGATTCCCTTTGGGACGTGGCACAAGACAAGGATGCTCGCTGTTCCCCCTGTTCTACTTGTTGGGGGCGGAGCCTCTGGCAGAGTTGATAAGGAGCAATCCAAGAATTATGGGTGTTTCTGCAGGCAGACTTCAGCACAAGATTTCACTCTACGCAATTTTTATTTATTTATTTAACTAGGCAAACCAGTGAAGAACAAATTCTTATTTACAATGACAGCCTACCGGGGAACAGTGCCTTGTTCAGGGGCAGAACAACAGATTTTTACCTTGTCAGCTCGGGGATACAATCCAGCAACCTTTCGGTTACTGGCCCAACGCTCTAACCACTAGGCTACCTGCCGCCCTTTCATAATGTCTTGCTCTACATATCCAACCCTGAGAAATCCCTCCCATTTTAGACACACTTGCTCAGTACGGCAAGTTTTCATGATATAAGATACATTTGGGATATTTGTAACGTCAGATCTGAATTGCCTTTTCAAAGAAAATTATCTCCCACTCCTGGATTGAATCAAGAATGATCTCCGAACCGGGATCTCCCTCCCAATTAGCTTAGTCCGAAGAATCAATGTTATCCGTATGAACATCCTCCGTAGATTGAACTATTTATTTCAGATGCTGCACAGATATGCTGTGGATGTATTGGTTGTCTTGGTAGTCTGTAGGCCATTTTTATTGCTATGTTTTGGCTTGTTTTGTTGGACCATTTCTCAATCTGCAATAGACTGGTGTAGCTTCTTTGCTGCTAGCTGGGGACATTTAGAGCTGGTCCAATAGCAAAGGTCATACGCTAATTGGGAGACTTGATCAATGATAGGTTGGGGGGTAATAGATGTCAGATGTAGAGGAGGCAGAGTAATGAACTAAGGACCGCCCCCTCCAGGACACCTGCTTGGGGGTGAATAATGGGGAGATTGCTGTGGAGACCTTTCATTTTATTGTGCGGCTGTGGAGGAAGCTGGTGATATATGTTTCTGGTGGGAGTTTGAGGCTGGAGTCAGAGCCTGTAGCACAGCCCATTGTGCCGCAAACGCTTTCTCTATGTAAAAGAAGACAGCCAGGGTGAATTCGATCTTTTTACAGTTACTCAGAATATCTTCAGAAAGTCTTAATATATTTCCTGTTGTCCTTTTCTTTCTGAAGCCAGCCTGGTGGGTTCCAAGGAGGCCCATGACTTCTATATGATTGCTGAGGGTTTGGGTGAGTATTCATTCAAAGAATTTTCCGACATGGCTGGGGAGGCTGATTGGTCTATAGCTTGTGACGTTGCCATGCTGGAAAAAAAGCATAGACCAGCATGGTCTAGAGACCAGCCTTCGTTGTGTTTTCTCTGGATACCACCTTTCGTTGTGTTTTTACTGGTGACCAGCCTTCGCTGTATTTTCGCATACCAGCATGTGCTGGTCACCTGCAAAACCAGCATCACATTATGCTGGTGTGTAAAGTGATATCTAATTCCTATTGGAATCCAGCCTGACTGGGGATATCAAAAACATTTGAACTTGTATTCACCCACAATCTGCATTCAGAATGACTGCCAGGGTTAGAAAGATTCATAAATTAGACTACCTAAACCATCTAGACTGGAACAGCCATTTCACTAATGGAACAGCCATTTCACTTTATTTAACCAGGTAAGCCAGTTGAGAACAAGTTCTCATTTACAACTGCGACCTGGCCAAGATAAAGCAAAGCAGTGCGACACAAACAACAACACAGAGTTACACATGGAATAAACAAGCATACAGTCAATAACACAATAGAAAAAAAAGAGTCTATATACAGTGTGTGCAAATGGCGTAAGGAGGTAAGGCAATAAATAGGCCATAGTAGCGAAGTAATTACAATTTAGCAGATTAACACTGGAGTGATAGATGAGCAGATGATGATATGCAAGTAATGACACTGGTGTGCAAAAGAGCAGAAAAGTAAATAAAAATAATCCGGGGATGAGGTAGGTAGATTGGGTGGGCTATTTACAGATGGACTATGTACAGCTGCAGCGATCGGTTAGCTGCTCAGATAGCTGACGTTTAAAGTTAGTGAGGTAAAAGTAAGTCTCCAGCTTCAGCGATTTTTGAAATTCATTTCCAGTCACTGGCAGCAGAGAACTGGAAGGAAAAGCGGCCAAAAGATGTGCTGGCTTTGGGGACGACCAGTGAGATATACCTGCTGGAGCGCGTGCTACGGGTGGGTGTTGTTATCGTGACCAGTGAGCTGAGGTAAGGCGGAGCTTTACCTAGCATAGACTTATAGATGACCTGGAGCCAGTGGGTCTGGTGACGAATAAGTAGCGAGGGCCAGCCGATTGGAGCATACAGGTCGCAGTGGTGGGTGGTATAAGGGGCTTTGGTAACAAAACAGATGGAACTGTGATAGACTGCATCCAGTTTGCTGAGTAGAGTATTGGAAGCTATTTTGTAGATGACAACGCCGAAGTCGAGGATCGGTAGGATAGTCAGTTTTACGAGGGTAAGTTTGGCGGTGTGAGTGAAGGAGGCTTTGTTGCGAAATATAAAGCCGATTCTAGACTTGATTTTGGATTGGAGATGTTTAATATGAGTCTGGAAGGAGAGTTTACAGTCTAGCCAGACACCTAGGTATTTGTAGTTGTCCACATATTCTAGGTCAGAACCGTCCAGATTAGTGATGCTGGTCGGGTGGGCAGGTGCGGGCAGCGAACGATTGAAAAGCATGCATTTGGTTTTACTAGCGTTTCAGAGCAGTTAGAGCCACGGAAGGAGTGTTGTATGGCATTGAAGCTTGATTGGAAGTTAGTTAACACATTGTCCAAAAAAGGGCCAGATGAATACAGAATTGTGTCGTCTGCGTAGAGGTGGATCAGGGAATCACCCGCAGCAAGAGCGACATCGTTGATATATACAGAGAAAAGAGTCGGCCCGAGAATTGAACCCTGTGGTACCCCCATAGAGACTGCCAGAGGTCCGGACAACAGGCCCTTCGATTTGAAACAATGAACTCTGTCTGAGACGTAGTTGGTGAAGCAGGCGAGGCAGTCATTTGAGAAACCAAGGCTATTGAGTCTGCCGATAAGAATACGGTGACTGACAGAGTCGAAAGCCTTGGCCAGGTCGATGAAGATGGCTGCACAGTACTGTCTTTTATCAATGGCGGTTATGATATCGTTTAGTACCTTGAGCGTGGCTGCACCCATGACCAGCTCGGAAACCGGATTGCACAGCAGAGAAGGTACAGTGGGATACGAAATGGTCGGTAATCTGTTTATTAACTTGGCTTTCGAAGACTTTAGAAAGGCAGGGCAGGATGGATATAGCTCTAAAACAGTTTGGGTCTAGAGTGTCACCCTCTTTGAAGAGAGGGATGACAGCGGCAGCTTTCCAATCTTTAGGGATCTCGGACGATACGAAAGAGAGGTTGAACAGACTGGTAATAGGCGTTGCAACAATGGCAGCGGATAATTTTATAAAGATTGGGTCCAGATTGTCTAGCCCAGCGGATTTGTACGGGTCCAGGTTTTGCAGCTCTTTCAGAACATCTGCTATCTGGATTTGGTTGAAGGAGAAGCTGGGGAGGCTCGGGCAAGTAGCTACGGGGGGTGCGGAGCTGTTGGCCGGGGTTGGGGTAGCCAGGAGGAAAGCATGGCCAGCCGTAGAGAAATGCTTATTGAAATTTTCGATTATCATGGATTTATCGGTGGTGACTGTTTTACCTAGCCTCAGTACAGTGGGCAGCTGGGAGGAGGTGCTCTTGTTCTCCATGGACTTTACAGTGTCCCAAAACATTTTGGAGTTAGCGCTACAGGATGCAAATGTCTGTTTGAAAAAGCTAGCCTTTGCTTTCCTGACTGACTGCGTGTATTGGTTCCTGACTTCCCTGAACAGTTGCATATTGCTGGTCAAGAGCAGTCAGGTCTGGAGAGAACCAAGGGCTATATCTGTTCTTAGTTCCACATTTTTTGAAAGGGGCATGCTTATTTAAGATGGTGAGGAAATTACTTTTAAAGAACGACCAGGCATCCTCTACTGACGGGATGAGGTCAATATTCTTCCAGGATACGCGGGCCAGGTCGATTAGAAAGGCCTGCTCGCAGAAGTGTTTTAGGGAGTGTTTGACAATGATGAGGGGTGGTCCCATTGCGGATGCAGGCAATGAGGCAGTGATCGCTGAGATCCTGATTGAAAACAGCAGAGGTGTATTTAAAGGGCAAGTTGGTCAGGATAATATATATGAGGGTGCCCATGTTTACGGATTTAGGGTTTTACCTGGTGGTTTCCTTGATCATTTGTGTGAGATTGAGGGCATCTAGCTTAGATTGTAGGACTGCTGGGGTGTTAAGCATATCCCAGTTTAGGTCACCTAACAGAACGAACTCTGAAGATAGATGGGGGGCAATCAATTCACATATGGTGTCCAGGGCACAGCTGGCAACTGAGGGGGGTCTATAACAGGCGGCAACAGTGAGAGACTTATTTCTGGAGAGATTCATTTTTAAAAATTAGAAGGTCCGGAACTGTTTGGGCATAGACCTGGAAAGTATGACAGAATTTTGCAAGCTATCTCTGCAGTAGATTGCAACTCCTCCCCCTTTGGCAGTTCTATCTTGACGGAAAATATTGTAGTTGGGTATGGAAATCTCCGAATTTGTGTGGCCTTCCTAAGCCAGGTTTCAGACACGGTAAAGACATCAGGGTTGGCGGAGTGTGCTAAATCAGTGAGTAAAACAAACTTAGGGAGGAGGCTTCTGATGTTAACATGCATGAAACCAAGGCTTTTTCGATTACAGAAGTTAACAAATGAGAATGCCTGGGGACACGCAGGGCCTGGGTTAACCTCCACGTCACCCGAGGAACCAAGGAGTAGTAGGATGAGAGTACGGCTAACGGCTAGCAAAACTGGTTCTCTAGTGCGTTGGGGACAGAGAATGAAAGGAGCAGATTTCTGGGTGTGGTAGAATAGATTCAGGGCATAATGTGCAGACAGGGCACTGAGTGATAATCAGAAAAGGTTGCATCTCTGGACACGCTGGTTATACTGGGTGAGGTCACCGCATATGTGGGAGGTGGGACAAAGGAGGTATCTGAGGCTTGTAGAGTGGGACTAGGGGCTCCGCAGTAAACTAAAACAATGATAACTATCCTAAACAACAGTATACAAACCATATTGACATTTGAGAGAGACATAAAGCGAGGCATAAAGCAATCACAGGTGTTGATTGGGAGAGCTAGCTAAGACATCAACGTGTAAGACAACAACAGCTAATCAGCTAAGTCAACAACAACAGGTAAAATGGCGATGAATGGGCAGGGAGGGTCGGTTAACTACACACAGGGCCTGTGTTTGGGGCCGACAGATAAACAAAAGTAAACAAAGTGGGGTACCGTGATAAATGAACAGTCCAGCAGGCATCAGCTATGTAGCCAAGTGATCATAGGGTCCAGTGAACAGCAATAGATGGAACAGGGAAGCCGCGGAAGCCGCAAACTAACAGATTGTATTCGTTTAGAAAAATGTGTGCTATTTATCTTTGTGTAGCATGAAAGGTAAAATAAATACAGTTGTGGACATGTATAGCAGTTATGTCTAGAATTTTATTTTAAGCCCTGGATATCCTACAGATACTATAAACATGGTCGCTTGTTAGACCGCAATTGCTTTGCAGCATGTTCAGTATTTATTTCAAAAGCGAGTGAGTATACCGAATAAACTAAATAACCTGAATAGTGTTGTGTTTGCATTTGATCAAATAGGCAATATAGCACTAATTCAGCCAGCCAGGAGTATACTTAGGTGAGGATGGGGGACGAGTGACTGATCAATTGTTTCATCCAGGAGAGAGGTTTCATCTGAGTAGGAGTTCAAAATCATCAATAAAATATAAAAAAGGAATTATTCAAAAAGCTCCAAAAATTCCATAAATGTGTGGTAGTGTTAGCCAGATAACATAACAACAACATGTTATGGGGAAGAGAGAAAAATGTGCTTTTTTATAGCTATTTTATCAATTTTGCCATGAGACTGAGCAAAACTTTTGCAGTTTTAAAGCAAATTTCCTGTAAAAAGCTAAATTATGAAACAAGAGAAAGTTGTCTGGTTTCAGAAAATATCTCTCAATAGAATTTAATAAACATAGTCATCCGGAGCTTAAAAATATTTATAACATCACAAAACATGCAATTTTGTTAGGTTCACCTCCATGTTAAATCCTATAATGGGGACAGCATTTTCTAGCTTGGACAAAAACAAAAAAATGCACCTTAAACATCACACAACCCATGAAATAGTTAGCGAAATATATATTTTGTTTAGTTATACATTACAAACCTGTAAAACAGTGTGAAGGGCCACTAACCAACAGATCTGCTGGCCATGCAGGTTAAATAATAAATGGGAAGAGATTTCCGATGTACCGATTCCATGGCACATGGTTAATAAACTGATGTAAAAAACAACACTTGATTCAACACTTCCAGTTTTTCAATTTAAATTATACAAAATTATTGCCACCAACAGAATACTATATATATGGGCCATACCACAATCTCAGCGCTGTAGATGTAGCTGCGAAGAGACAGAATCACTAGATCATTTATTCTGGTATTGCCCCATGTAGCTGGTTTCTGGTCACAGGTTCAGGAATGGTTAAAAAAAATCACAACATTCACTTAAAATTAACCTTACAAGTAGCAGTGTTTGCTGATCTGGAAAGCCATAGTCAGTCAATAAATAATATAATAATAATAATGGTAGGAAAGGTTTTCATCTTTAGCTCACAATCTGTGGATACTATACGATTGTAAAGGTTCAAAATGTATGTTAAACATCACAGCACAAATGAAAAATATATGGCACATGGGAACCAAACGGTTTGGTGATAGGTGGGATGGGCTGAGAGTGGCTGAGAGGTGGGATTAAAGAGCTTATGTTCGGTAACGTATTATTGTTATGTGATTGCGGTATATTAAAGTACCATGTATGTAAAATGTATATGGAAAATGTATATGCAAAATGTATGTATATGTAGCAGAAAAGCTGTAAAAAAAAATCAAAAAAGGTATGTGTCCTCCGAAGAGGGGTGGTGGTGGATCGGTTAATAATAAAAAAAATATTAAAAATAAACAGATCTGCTGGCTCCACTTAGTGGTACCAATATCTTTCAGGGCATATTAATGCATAAACCTGGAGGACTCCAATAAAGCAATTGTACACGAGACGGCTGCGGTCATTGGTACGAGGCGGAGCTGAGTATCATAGTTGTTTCCTAGGTGAGCAGGACAATTATGAGGTTGTCTACACTTGACACATTACATGCGACTTCTGCTATCAGAATACAAAGATTGCATTGAAAAGACGGGTCTAGATGCACAAAAGTTGCTTTGTGGTCTGATTGTGTTCAGATCTGGCTGACCACTTCAGGATGCATTGTGTGTGGATTTCTCCTCAGTCTGGATGGAACCGAGAAGCACCTTTTCATTAAGGTGTTGAAGGAAATACGTTCCTAGCATCTGAGGAACGTGTTTGCTGGATTCAAATGCTAGCTAGCTAATATTTACACTTTTTTGGGGGGGCTAGAGTTATGCTAACCCATTTTCTATCCCTTTAGCGTTGCTTGCTAGCTTGCTGGCTAGCTACAGAGGTTTGCTGGATAGTTAGCGACAGTAGTTAGCTACTGCCATCAGTTGTGTTATCATATTTTGCCTTTTCCAATGTTTTTAGAATGCATACTGAATACATATGTAAATAAGGTATATTTTTTAAATTATTTTTTTAAAGTTGCAAACATTTCTAAAAACCTGTTTTTGCTTTATCATTATGGGCTATTGTGTGTAGATTGATGAGGAAAAACATTTATTTAATCCATTTTAGAATAAGTCTAAAACTTATAACAAAATGTGTGGAAAAAGGGAACGGGTCTGAATACTTTATTTTACCAGGTAACACCCCTACTCTTACGATAAGTTCCATGGGATCTTTAGAGACCTTAGGACACCCGTTTAGTGTCCCATCTGAAAGACGGCACCCTACACAGGGAAATGTCCCCAATCACTGCCCTGGGGTATTGGGATATTTTTTTAGACCACAGAAAAGAGTGCCTCCTACTGGCCCTCCAACATCACTTACTTTAGTCACCAGTGTCCAAAACACAACCAAGGCTGGTCACCAGCAAAAACACAATGAAAGCTGATCACCAGCAAAAACACAACGAAGGTTGCCAGCATAACCAGCTAGACCATGCTGGTCTGCCACCATAACTAGCTAGCCCATGCTGGTCAGACAAGCTTGACCAGCATCAGATCAGTTCTGACCAGCATAAGCCAGCATGGACCAGTTTGAAATCTATGCTGTTTTTTCAACAGGGTGTATGGGTCTTTACTGGGTTTGTGGATCATGGTAACAAGTGCAGATTTCCGGGGTTGGGGTAAGTGGCTGTGGGTGAGACATGAGGTGAAGATGTTGGAGAGGAGGTGTAGATATTCATTGGGTGCTTGTTTTATGAGTGTGCTATCAATATGGTCTTGCCTATATGCTTTGTTGAAAAAAAATTCAGGTGGATCTTTGTTTCTTCGACGGTGACGGACAGGATGGTCAGCTGGTGCCGGGAGAGAGGTAAGTGTTGTGTTTTCTATTTCTCTGTCAATGTTTTTCCAGTCTTGGTCAAAGTGTGGCTCGCTGGGGCAAGGGTCGACATTTTGTAGCTGGTTTCTGAATAGTATTGCTTTGTCTTTGTTGTTTTTTTATGAGTTGACGATGGGATTTATGTACAGGTATGATGTTGTTGGCCTTGTCTTCGGTAAACGCTTTAGATTTTTTGCCAGAAGGTCCGGGGGTTGGTGTCGGTGTCTAGCTTGTGGTAGAAGGCAGTCAATTGTTTCTGTTTATGAAGGGGTGAGTTGGTGTCTGATATTGTTCTGTAGCTGGCTGGGGTGCTCTTGTTCTGATGAAACCTCTCTGTATCTTTTTATTCTGCTTGATAAGGCTGAGGATGTGTGGAGGGAGTTGTTGCGGTGGTGGTAAGGGGAATAGTCCCTTCCCGGGCCTGAATGAGGACACTTCCCAGCCTCTCTGCCAGCTGGGCCAGCTCCTGGGGTTCCTGTGTTGTTGCGGTGGTGGTAAGGGGAATAGTCCCTTCCTGGGCCTGAATGAGGACACTTCCCAGCCTCTTTGCCAGCTGGGCCAGCTCCTGGGGGTCCTGTGTTGTTGCGGTGGTGGTAAGGGGAATAGTCCCTTCCTGGGCCTGAATGAGGACACTTCCCAGCCTCTCTGCCAGCTGGGCCAGCTCCTGGGGGTCCTGTGTTGTTGCTGTAATGTTAAATATATTTTTTCTATTTATCCCCGTTTGCTTTTTGTAGTTGTACTTTAGTTTGGCAGGTGCTTGTTTTAGTTTAAGGCAAAAGGAGGCAAGGAGGGGAAGGTAGTCACTTCATAGCTGATGGAGAAGCTCAGGAGTTTGGCAGCCAGGTCCGGAGAGCAGAGGACAAGGTCGAGGGTGTCTGCAGTGGAGGTGGAGGAGTGGATGTGTGTGGTTGTGTATTGTTGTTGAGAATGTCCCTTATTAATGTTCTTCTCGAGTGGTTTGTAAGTGTTGCTGTTAAAATTGGTGTGATTGGCATTAAAATCATCCATGATGACAGTATGTCAGTGATCGGCTTTTCTGAGGGTTTTATTGAAGGTGGACAGGAGAGGGGTGTATGCGTTTAAATCGATTCTGTCTGCTATGTACTCATTCTTATCGCATTTTCTTCTGTGAGGTTAATAACTGTTTCTGAGTACTCAATGCCTTCCTTTAAGAGCAATGCGACACCCTCTGAATCCCCCTGGCCGTTCATTTCTTAAAATGTTACAACCAGGGAATGCGAAATCTTATATTTTTTTGGTCTCATCGATGGAGGCGATCTTCACTTGATTTTCTTCGAGTAGCGGGATCAGCTCCTGCATGTGCCCCCTTATGCCTCTGATGTATGCATGTAAACAGGTGGTTGGAGAAGCCATCTAATAAAAAAATGTATAAACTATGTAGGATGGGTAAAAGTTAAGAAGTTAAGACTGTTTAAAATGGTTGTATGTCTTTTCTAAGACTTTCAGCATCTCCCCATCAGCACATATCTTCTTCAGGTGGGCAATGTTCTTAGAGGTGGCTGTGGAGGCTAAGAGCTGGAGAGGCTTGGTGTGATGGTCTTTTTTTTGGTGGTGGGGAGGTCTGGTTGGTGATGATGGTGAGGGGTAAATAGGTGTGGCAGTGTCTGGAGGCCGATGAGTGAGAGCCACCACAGTTGGCAGAGTTTGCATCTTGTTTTTCTTTGGGACATTCTTTGTAGTGGTGGTTTTCTGCACATCGGAGACATTTTACCTTATTGCAGTGTGCGGATTTGTGGATGAATTCTAGGCATTTGTGGAACTGTTTGATGCTGGTGGGGGGTGGTTGTGCTCTTTCCACCCTGAAGTGGAAATAATCCATGTAGAACCCTGCAAGTGGTAGGCCAGCTTCTTCATCCTAAAGTGAATTACAGATGAAGGTAGTGCGTTGCTGTGTGGCTAGGCTGATGATCCTATGTGCTTTGGTAGTTGTGACACACCACCTGGATTCGGTCTTATGTATAAAAATTAGATTTTTTTTTTTTTACATTGGTAAAAAGTAGAGACTCAGAGCTACAAAATGGTATATCATACACTGCATTTTTGAGGAACAATGGGAAAGTAATTCTGCTTTGAAAGTTGATACACTTGTAAACTCACATTTGAGAAAATGGCCCTTGAATGTGTTGGTACACCTACTGGAGAGCTCTTCTTTGTCTACGCCCATTGTTCACACCCTCTTAAGCCAGCCCCACCCATCTCTTTAAGGATTCACATGTGAGGTCATGTGCTAAACAGTGAGTAGTGTAATAAAGATTAAGACTAAAAGTGGTAGTATCAAAAGTAAATGGAATTGCTCAAATGTACTTAAGTATCAAAAGTAAAAGTATAAATAATTTCAAATTCCTTAAACCAGACAGACGAATCTCTTTTTATTGACGGATAGCCAGGGGCACACTCCAACACTCAGACATCATTTACATATGAAGCATTTGTGTTTAGTGAGTCTGTGTGGTATGTAACAAAATCATGTTACGAACATACATGTCGAAATTCATTTTATATATCAATATATTGGTAAGCCTTGCTAAGTGGATGGGTCTTTACAGAAAGTGTGAACGGTACAGCAAATGGGTTCTTGCATGGTAGCAATATCAGAAATACAGTTGAAGTCTGAAGTTTACATACACTTAGGTTGGAGTCATTAAAACTCATTTTTCAACCACTCCACAAATTTCTTGTTAACAAACTATTGTTTTGGCAAGTCGGTTAGGACATCTACTTTGTGCATGACATAAGTAATTTTTCTAACAATTGTTTACAGACAGATTATTCCACTTATAATTCACTGTATCACAATTCCAGTGCGTCAGAAGTTTACATACACTGCCTTTAAACATCTTGGAAAATTCCAGAAAATGATGTCATGGCGTTAGAAGCTTCTGATAGGCTAATTGACATCATTTGTGTCAATTGGAGGTGTACCTGTGGATGTATTTCAAGGCCTACCTTCAAACTCAGTGCCTCTTTGCTTGACATCATGGAAAAATCAAAAGAAATCAGACCTCCACAAGTCTGGTTCCTCCTTGGGAGCAATTTCCAAACGCCTGAAGGTACCACGTTCATCTGTTCAAACAATAGTACGCAAGTATAAACACTATGGGACCACGCAGCAGTCATACCGCTCAGGAAGGAGACGCGTTCTGTCTCCTAGAGAGGAACGTACTTTGGTGCGAAAAGTGTAAATCAATCCCAGAACAACAGCAAAGGACCTTGTGAAGATGCTGGAGGAAACAGGTACAAAAGTATCTATATCCACAGTAAAACGAGGCCTATATCGACATAACCTGAAAGGCTGCTCAGCAAGGAAGAAGCCACTGCTCCAAAACCACCATAAAAAACAGACTACGGTTTGCAACTGCACATGGGGACAAAGATCGTACTTTTTAGAGAAATGTCCTCTGGTCTGATGAAACAAAAATAGAACTGTTTGGCCATAATGACCATC
Organism: Salvelinus namaycush; assembly: GCF_016432855.1. NCBI lineage: Eukaryota > Metazoa > Chordata > Actinopteri > Salmoniformes > Salmonidae > Salvelinus > Salvelinus namaycush. The sequence goes on from NC_052315.1 coordinate 54,761,161, forward strand.
GTTATTTTTGGAGGAAAAAGGGGGAGGCTTGCAAGCCAAAGAACACCATCCCAACCGTGAAGCACGGGGGTGGCAGCATCATGTTGTAGGGGTGCTTTGCAGCAGGAGGGACTGGTGCACTTCACAAAATAGATGGCATCATGAGGGAGGAAAATTATGTGGATATATTGAAGCAACATCTCAAGACATCAGTCAGGAAGTTTAAGCTTGGTCGCAAATGGGTCTTCCAAATGGACAATGACCCCAAGCATACTTCCAAAGTTGTGGCAAAATGGCTTAAGGACAACAAAGTCAAGGTATTGGAGTGGCCATCACAAAGCCCTGACCTCAATCCCATATAGAATGTGTGGGCAGAACTGAAAAAGCGTGTGCGAGCAAGGAGGCCTACAAACCTGACTCAGTTACACCAGCTCTGTCAGGAGGAATGTGACAAAATTCACCCAACTTATTGCGGGAAGCTTGTGGAAGGCTACCCGAAACGTTTGACCCAAGTTAAACAATTTAAAGGCAATACTACCAAATACTAATTGAGTCTATGTAAACTTCTGACCCACTGGTGATGTGATGAAAGAAATAAAAGCTGAAATAAGTCAGTATCTCTTCTATTATTCTGACATTTCACATTCATAAAATAAAATGGTGATCCTAACTGACCTAAGACAGGGAATTTTTACTAGGATTAAATGTCAGGAATTGTGAAAAACTGAGTTAAATGCATTTAGCTAAGGTGTATGTAAACTTCCAACTTCAACTGTAGATAGTGTCAATTTAAATAAAATAATATACAGTATGTACATAAACAATAACGATAGTGAGACGAGGTAGTTGTATGCATACAATCAGGGGTAAAGTGGCTGAGCAGCAGGATAAAAAAATAATAGTAGCAGCAACGTATGGTGTTTGTGTTAGGAGAGAGTCATTTGAATAGAGGCACTGCAGATAGTGCTGATGACTGGTCCGTCCGAGAGCCTGTTCCCGTCCTGTCCTTGACGTTGGTGTCCATAGCCTCTTTGTTGCAAAACTCCCTGATCTTCTCAAAAAGATAAGTTTGTCTAGCTGTGTCAAGTCCAGGTGGTGCTTGTACAGGCAGATCGTCTATGGGAGGACGGATGAAAGCGTTGCGCAGCAGAATTTAAGAAAACACTCTATTAAAACGGGGCTAAAACTCTACTCTATAAAACCAAGCTGAGAGAGCATGTTAGATGGAACAGTATAAAACCAGTAATTAGTTATAAAATCCTGCCGGGAAATGTATTTTAAAACTGTGCGGTTAAAATGAAACTTTACAAGATGTGGGCTGGTCGGAGGGTAAGCTACGGTGTGAATACGTTATTGATTTATTGCTGGGACCAAGTGCTAATGGCTATGCTAAATTGCCAGGTGACAATAATGTTCTTGGGAACGTGACAATATGGAAGTTAGGGGACTGGCTTTGTGCTAGGTGCCGAAAGTGAACTAGGAGGTGCTTCGGTGCAAAACAGTGACTGTGATTGCACAAGTCCCATGAATCAACCACGCTCCTCCATACCTCTTGCCCGATAACTCAAACTAATTATTTCGCTGGTTCATGTTCGGTACATACTTTAATCTGAGACTGCTATCGTTGAAGTTGTTTGAGGTGACGTCAAAATTAGGGGATTTGTACAAAACAAATCAGCGATTGGATCATCTCTAACCAATCAGAGTATCGAAGCCAATGACGAATTTTCAAAACACTTCTTGACGCCATGTGTTCGGGCTCAACCCATCGGTTTCTGGGACCAATCAGAACAGTTAGAATGTGTTTGCATTCTAGAAATCGTCAGGGAGGTACTCAGATCCAGGCTCATTGCGGAGAAGAAACCGGACATGGGCGTGGTGTAGCCTTTGGCCAGAGCAAGGACTTTGGGTAGCCAGGCAACCATACCTTGCGCAAAAGTAGATCAAATCAAGCGCCTTGTGGCTGGGTTGAGGTGGCTTGAGGTCGCTCAGGTACAACACCGAGAGTTGTAAGTTTGCAGTAGCTTGGATGGCTGCCCCAAAGGAGAAAGGAACTAGGAATTACTCTTAAATGGTTGCTCTTTTAGAATGACGGATAGCTGTCGCTCCTCTTGCTCTCTGTCTATGCTACTTTGATTCACATGACCAAGGGATTATTTAATATATTTCCTGCAACTCTGTCACTAATGAGGGTGCCCAGTGAAACACTGACCAAAACTTTGGTTCCTAGGCTGTCACACAATATCCTTCAGTTAAACGATTGTAACAGATTGCGGTGTAGGTGAGGGTTATGGTGATGTCCATCTACTGTGGGACTCCAGTTGAAGAGCAGGCGGACGCAGAGAAAGAGTCTTTATAGATTTAGGTAATGGAGATGATACATGGCAGGGAATGATTGACAGTTGTTGACATGACTCGTCTTGATTTGAGACTTGGTTGGCTTTGTATGTTCATCTAAAAGGAGACACGGAAAAGTGAAAATAATAATAACAGCAATTGATCATATATAATTAATCAGCTGTTAATGGCAGTAATCCATGACAATATGCAAATGCAGTAAGCATATAAATAGGTAAAGCTAATCATAAATATCGCAGCAGTTAACAATGAATGGCCAGAAAGGGGGTGCAACAGCAGGTGGCATGGATTTATCAATGGCTACAAAGCATAGCATGGCAAACAAATGAACACTATAAAACTAACAAAAGTTGCAGGCATAGCCATAAAGTATGCCTACTTAGCATAACAAAGGCAATGCACAAAAAGTGCACCAATTAACGTGTTGCCATTAACACTACGAGTACCAAAGAGAACAGATCAAAAGACTCAAAATGGATGTTTAACTGATCCATTAGCATTTCGCAGTCATTAGTGGCCGATATCAACTATACAAAGCAAACAATGGTGAGGGAATCCTTTTATTTTCCTCTTCTATTAAATAAAGGCTTCTACTCATATTTCAATGACACATACTGGTTGTTGTTTGTGAGAGTTGTTTGTCGTGCATAACTACTCAGCTCTGTCTGGGTGAAGGACACGGATTGAAAGGAAGTACACTCGAACCTACCCATATAAATACCTTGCCATAGAGTTATATAGATGGCACACCTGCCACGAGTGCCTTCTGTCCTCAGGTGACCATAGAGATGGGTAGAGTGCACACCTGCCACGAATGCCCTCCCCTGCATCCACGTCACCGAGCAGAGAATTCTGTACAAAGATTAAAAACCAACTGGCACTTCCTTTTGGCTTTACCAGTATAAATTATCTACAATCATCAGACAATTGATAATACATACCTAGATAGGGGATTGCTCTAGTCAGACAATCATAAACACTTAGGACTTCATGTCACATATCATACCGTCAAAGAGGATAATTTCTTATTGGTTGTCTGAGGATTGTTGATGATTTATACTGTTAAAGGTGTTGTCTAACTAACTGTCTCTGCTACAGTGTTGTCTTGTCTATTGCATTGCTCAGAACTGTTGACCCAACTCAATAGGTGGCCTGTCAAGAATCTGTGTGTCTAATGTTCTGGTTTAGATGTTACCCTCATTAAACAGTACAGTTGCTTGTGAAATATTATTCACCCCCCTTGGCATTTTTCCTATTTTGATGCCTTACAACCTGGAATTAAAATAGATTTTGGGGGGGTTTGTATCATTTGACTTACACAACACTTTGAAGATGCTAAATATTTTTTGTGTGTGAATAAAAACAAGAAATAAGACAAAAAAATGAAAACTTGAGCGTGCATAACTATTCACACCCCCAAAGTCAATACTTTGTAGAGCCACCTTTTCCAGCAATTACAGCTGCAAGTCTCTTGGGGGATGTCTCCAATTAGATTGGCACATCGAGCCAATGGGATTTTTGCCCATTCTTCAAGGCAAAACTGCTCCAGCTCCTTCAAGTTGGATGGGTTCGGCTGGTGTACAGCAATCTTTAAGTCATACCACAGATTCTCAATTGGATGAGGTCTGGGCTTTAACTAGGCCATTCTAAGACCTTTAAATGTTTCCCCTTAAACCACTAGAGTGTTGCTTTAGCAGTATGCTTAGGGCCATTGTCCTGCTGGAAGGTGGACCTCTGTCCCAGTCTCAAATCTCTGGAAGACTGAAACAGGTTTCCCTCAAGAATTTCCCTGTATTTAGCACCATCCATCATTCCTTCAATTCTGACCAGTTTCCCAGTCCCCACCGACGAAAAACATCCCCACAGCATGATGCTGCCACCACCATGCTTCACTGTGGGGATGGTGTTCTTGGTGTGATGAGAGGTGTTAGGTTTGCGCCAGACATAGCATTTTCCTTGATGGCCAAAAATCTCAATTTTAGTCTCATCTGATCAGAGTTCCTTCTTCCATATGTTTGAGGAGTCTCCCACATGCATTTTGGCAAACACCAAAAGTGTTTGCTTATTTTTTTCCTTATGCAATGGCTTTTTTCTGGCCACTCTTACATAAAGCCCCGCTCTGTGGAGTGTACGGATTAATGTGGTCCAATGGATAGATACTCCAATCTCCACTGTGGAGCTTTGCAGCTCCTTCAGGGTTATATTTGGTCTCTTTGTTGCCTCTCTGATTAATGCCCTCCTTGACTGGTCCATGTGTTTTGGTGGGCGGCCCTCTCTTGGCAGGTTTGTTGTGGTGCCCTATTCTTTCAATTTTTTAATAATGGATTTAATGGTGCTCAGTGGGATGTTCAAAGTTTCTGATATTTTTTAATAACCCAACCCTGATCTGTACTTCTCCACAACTTTGTCCCTGACCTGTTTGGAGAGCTCCTTGGTCTTCATGGTGCCGCTTTCTTGGTGGTACCCCTTGCTTAGTGGTGTTGCAGACTCTGGGGCCTTTCAGAACAGGTGTATAAACTCAGCAAAAAAGAAACGTCCTCTCACTGTCAACTGCGATTATTTTCAGCAAACTTAACATGTGTAAATATTTGTATGAACATAACAATATTCAACAACTTAGACATAAAATGAACATGTTCCACAGAGATGTGCCTAACAGAAATTGAATAATGTGTCCCTGAACAAATGGGGGTTCAAAATCAAAAGTAACAGTCAGTATCTGGTGTGGCCACCAGCTGCATTAAGTACTGCAGTGCATGTCCTGCTCATGGACTGCGCCAGATTTGCCAGTTCTTGCTGTGAGATGTGAAATTGTTAGATTACTTGTTAGATATTACTGCATACCATGTGTATGTGACAAATAACATTTGCTTTGATTTGATTTACTACAGTCATGTCCGTAAAAACACTACAATGAATACTACAGTAAAGTCTGCAAATACACTACAGTGAATGCTATAGTATACTGCCATCATGTCCACAAAAACACTTCAGTAAATACTACAGTATACTACAGTCATGTCCACAAAGACACTACAGTGAATACTGTAGTATACTAGTCATGTCTGCAAAAACACGACAGTGAATACTTCATTAAGTCCACAAAAACACTACACTAAATATAGTAAAACTACAGTATTTAGACCATAGTAAACTATTGTATTTTTTCATGTGGATATGTGGTGCAGCAGGTAGCCTAGTGGTTACAGTGTTGGGCCAGTAACTGAGCCGACAAGGTGAAAGTCTGTCGATGTGCCCTTGAACAAGGCACTTAGCCCTAATTTGCTCCAGGGGTGTCGTTCTACTATGGCTGACCTTGTAAAATAACACATTTCACTAAACTTATGAGAGTGTTTGGGCTCGTTTGAGTGGTAAGGCTGAAGCAACCGACTGTAGATGAAAGTCGAGGAGTAAAGTTGGGGAGGTGCATCTGCAACAGCCGAAAGTTGGACACTAATGTGGTTTTTCCAACCAGCTCAGATCAGCTCAGATTTTCTTTATGATATCTAAATAAACATGCCTCCAACCCCCATATCACACACTCACAAATTGAAATCAAATGTGTGTATTCAATTAGTGATACAGAGTTTCAAATATCACATTCATTTGTATATGTCCACTGTATACATTAATGCCAGCAAAGTTGGTTCCAGTTTCAGTCACGTCCTTGGTCACATTCGTTTAGGTCAAACAAAAACACCCTAATGATTGGTTGACGATAGAGCCTCCCACATCACAGCCGATTTCTGCAGGATGAAGTTGGCGAAGAGCGACTGCAGAAACTTGCGGTCAAAATGTCATGAGCTTTGATCACATGATTTATGTAAAGTTCACGCAGTCGACATGTAGGCGCACGTCGGATCATTCCGGTCCCGATAATGCAACACACTTTGAAAGGTGGTGACCAAAGACGGTCACTGACTTGACAAAAGTGATCCGCTCAAACGCAACCACTGTGTGTGGGCAAGAACGACACCGACAAAAGTTCTGCTCATCAAACTGAAGCACAGCTGTCTTCTCACGACCGGAAACACTTTAATGAAGAGAAACTCCAGCACACTGGTGATATTGAAGCTCTACAGATTAAACAGAACTTTATACCAACACTTTGAACTCAATAGACCATCAGGATGTAAATACCTTACCACAGACAAAGGATACACCACAAACATCCCTCGAGAATAGTCATGGATATAGTCATCTGATTGCAATGACAAAACAAAGTTTAATTGCATATCAACATGAACTCATAAACTCACTGCATGAGATATTTTGCTCCTCTTGTGCGATGAATGTATATAAAATCATCTGGATTATAATCGTAGCACACGTTTAATTGCACATGACTGAAATGATGACTCTATTGTGTTGCAGTTGAGATACAGCTGTGCTATTGGAGGACGATACAAATAATAATAAAATAGAAGAGGAAGAAGGTTAACTTGTCTATACAGTCACGGGAACTGTATGGAAAGGAAAGGGATGGTGATGTCATACCTAAAGTCAGTGACCAAGAAATAAGTCTAGGACACAGCTGCTTCCCTTAAGGGTATGAAGCATTACTAATGATGATCATGTTGATATGGGGATAATGGATCATGACTACCAGCTCCAGGGGAGCTGTTGACTGTTTCTTGAAGGTTATGACTCCTTCTCTTCCTATCATTGAGTGACAAGATGGACAGGACCTCCACACAATTGGCGATTATGTATCCACCAGAACACAGATGACTCCCTATGTCTGATGTGTCTGTGGCACATTCATTAACAACTGGATCTGTGGCCAGCCTATACACACACGGTGTGTAAACATTCCAATTTCCAAGGTAACGTCCTTGATTGATTAAAACGACGTCACAGGCTGCGAGAGTTTGTCATTGTAATGAGTTTGGTAGAGGAAATGTGCCACAACACAAAGGACTAATTATGAACAGGACAGAGACAGGCAAGGTGAAGGTGTGAGAGTCTGAAATGAGCAGTTATCCTTCAGTTGGATCAGTGGTGTCGAAGTTGGAGTCCTTAATGTTGAAACTGCCATGCCAGCTTGTGATATTAACAAAGAAGTGAATGCAAACAACAAACACAGGTTTTTTCCCCTCGGACGTCATTGCACGCGTGTAAGAACAGAGATAGAACAATAGAATATGTACTGCAATTTCTTTTAGCACGTTACACGACACTTCTCACCTCCGCTACACCAACAAAACCACAAAAATAACAAAGGTAATGGGGTCGGACAATGGCGCTGTTTTCCCTACTCCATCTTTAAGACTCGCTTCCACACACTAGTATGAATCATAGTGTTGTTGACTATGCAAGCTTTCAAAATGAAAATCTATGATAAAAGGAGGAGGAAAATAAAAAATAAAAAAAAGCTTTCGTTTACTATATCTCTGTGTTGGAACCATTCGAACCCAGTAGGGTAGTTTCACGGGAGTCACCTGACTGGATCAGTTTAAGATAAATAAAGGTTCATTTTAGCATCAAAGGTAGAGACCAAGACCCCAGAGCTCATCATCAAGTCACAGATTTTGGCACAAGCACAGAAAAACCTTTCTGAACTGAAACGATCTTTCTATCTTTCTTTCTTTTCAGTTTTACCAGGAAGACATGTTTTCGTAAATCCTAGTCCGCCTTACAGTTTGTTACCGTCTTGTTGCCGTTTCTATTACCATCTCCTGTTTCCTTCCTCCTGCTAAACTGTTTACCCTCAAGGAACACTCCATTGTTAATTACTGCTAACAACACACACAGTCACACAGTCAGACAGACAAACATGCAGACACACTGCTGTGTCGCCAGAGGGGTTTGTTTAATAATGGAAGCCGGTTGGTTTCCCCTCCTCTCCTGGAGGGTTTGGGCAAGCTGGCAAACTGGAACACCTACTGTACTGAACACAAGACCACCCAGGAGTCTACATCAGCTACCAGATTTAACTTGAGAAACAGGCTTATAGAGGCTTTGATCATGACCCTAAAAAATACACAGGATGTATTTTAGCCTGGTCCCAGTTTAAGTTGTATAGCCAACAGTTGGCTAGAAAACCTCAAACTGATCATAATTGTTAAGTTTAATTGTTTAGTTTCACAGGCCTCTATGCTAAATCACTCACCCCAAGTCATTGACATTCAGGGTTTAGACACAGAGGATACCTTTAAGCCTGGTCCCAGATCTGTGACTCCTATGTTCGGCTTGTAGAGCGTCAAACAGTTCTTGAACCAGGCTATAAATGCCTTTTATTGTGCCCTCAAATGTTGAATTTCACAGGCATTTGGTTCTCTAGCCTCTCTCATCCCAGAGATCATTGACATTCAGGGCTTGTGACAGTGAACCTTACATTGTAGAAAGTAGCATTGAACCAAAGTGAAATCCAATGGCATTGTTATAGAGACCTTTTGTTTTACAGATGAAAAATGGAACAGAATAGAACATTGATCTCTCAGTGGATAGGGAGAGAGAGATGGTGGGAAGAGAGAGAAAGAAAGAACCGAGAGAGTGATATGGAGAGAGAGAAAGCAAAAGAGGGGGAGAGAGAGAGAGACCACACTATTCAGTCTCATGCCACATCCTCCTTCCTCCACTTCCCTCTCTCAGTGAAATTTGACTAATGTCTATTTAATTCACAACACTAACGGATTATCGAAGACATTTAAATGAGTCATTATGGGAAGGATGTATTGTCAAACTGCCGTAGGAGGCGGGTCATGTTGAAGAAAAAGAGAAAAGAGAGGACCGGGAGGAGAGATGAGGAAAACATGCAAATGAAATAAGCCTCTTTTTTTTTTTTTTTCACACACAGATGGAGCAGACTCCACGGGCTCTGCTTATGATTTAATCTGCCTGAGAAGTGAACACAGCATGAGAGCATTTAGGGGGTGACTCGCTTTCTGCACTCTCCTGTCAAATAATGGAACAGATTTAACTGAGTCCAACAGGGACAGAGGAGACAAAAGAGAATATAGGCCCTGTGTGTGTGAGAGGGCGAGAGGAAAAGTGAGCGAGGAGGAGATGGAAAGAGAGCGAGATAGAGAGAGAGATGAGAAAGAGGGAAAAGGAAAGAGAGAGAGAGAAGGTGGAGGGGGGGGGGAGAGAGGCAAAACCCACTTTTAATTAAGTGTGCAACACATGAAATATAGAACAGTTCACTTGGCTAATCTTGAATGCCCAATATTGGGAGAGGGCACTCTAAATGTGGACTCTATCTGTGTACAAAATAAACGTGGACAGTTTTTAGTTTGTTATTATGCATCGTAAATACAGAGACAAAGAAACAGTGGGAGAGTGAAGATAGGGGAGCAGAGATCTGTATTTACTTATAAAGTGCTAAGAATTATTTTAATCTCTTTATACTCCTTTTTACTTTTGAACTCTGATCACAGATACATTCCAATGTTTGCACTTGCACTTACAAATGGCAATGCAAACACTGAAATGTTGTGCAGCCCTTGGGACTGTGCTATGAGTCCCCATTATAACTGTAAGGTAACAGTAATGTATCCTAATACATCAGGGATGGGTATTCATTTCAACCCGAGGGCCACAGCGCCGCACAGATTTTTATCCAGACTGTTCATGAAAAGCAATTTGAAGGCCAGGAAAACGGCAGTAATTTGAAAAGGTACAGTATAGGTCCATTGTAAATTCGACATACTTTCGATCTAGTTTAAGACATTCAAGAGTGGTCTGGAGTTTTTGTTTAACCTAAAAGAATAATTTCCTTCCAAAGAAACAAAAAACATTTCTATTTATAAATGTTTTACTCAAACGTCCCCCGGGCCGGATTACATGGGCTGTATGTTGCCCACCCCTGAAATAGATACACATGTGCTGCTCTTATAACGCATATCTCTTCAGTACTCTGAGAGAGGCAGGGAGGGTTAGGGCAATCTGAAACATGCACGCACGCACACACACACTTCATTAACTCATCTAAACCAAATAAATATTTATCGACTTGAATAGTAACAAAAACGGGGCAAGTATATGCATAACGCTGCTGCTATGGCAATGATGATGGGTCTTCATTTTTTCTTCTTGAGGAGATGCACTCCAAGTCAGTGCCACGACAACTGTCTCTGTCGCCATGACAACAGAGTTCACTCAGCGAGCGATGGCGCGAGCCAGGCAGGAAGGGGGAGTTGGCCCTGTCACCGCAGAGAGTGACGCCTTGCTCTGATAAAGGATGTGTGAGTGAGATAGTGTGTGTGCGTGTGTGTGTGAGACAAAGGATGTGTGATCCTGTCTCTGAGAGAGAGAGAGAGAGAGAGAAAAAGTAACAACATGTACACATCACAAGCAAAACAAGAGTGCAGCATTTGATGTACTCTACTGTACTTTTAATGTATTTACGTCAAAAACATCTACTTTTAATCCATAGAGACAAGAGGAAAGCACATCAAATACATCCATTCTTTCTTATACTGTATGTTATCTTACTTACTTATTTAGTCCTCTTTGTCCTGATACATAAGGCTGTCCCACATCATGGGAAGATGGAAAGATGATGCTGCAGTGGATAGCTGCTCCTGACCAATTCTGCTATTTTGTGTTTTTTTTTAAGGCAGATTTTTACTTTTTTGTACGTAATGTCTCCGCCATCATTTCCTATGACCGAAAACAGCTTCTGGACATCAGAACAGCGATCACTAATCTCAATTTGGATGAAGATTTCTACTTCAACGACTCAGCAGCTCGGGACATTCTGCTAACCCCCGGAACAGGCCCTGATCCCCAGGACTCAAAAGAGGAAGCAGCGGCGAAAGAGAGGCAAGCAAGGGGGTGTCATGACGAAACTACATCGGCAAGCATGTAGACCACCATTGCCCTCTGTTTTGTTGGCGAACGTGCAGTCACTGGAGAACAAACTGGATGAGCTTCATTTGAGACTGTCCTATCAACGGGACCTGAAATTCTGTATTATCCTATGTTTCTCAGAGTTGTGGCTGAACGAGGACATGGATATACGAACCATCCTTGTTTTTCTATGCATCGTCAAGAACGCACAACAGATTCAGGTAAGGTGAGAGGGGGAGGAGTGTGTCGCTTTGTTAACAACAGCTGTCGCGCGATCTCTGATGTTAAGGACGTTTTTGCTCGCATGAATTTGAATACTTCATGATAAGCTGCAGACCATACTAGCTGTCTACTGTATTTACCACCACAAACCAATGCTGGTACTAAGAACCCACTCAACAAGCTGTATAGGGCCATAAGCAAACAAGAAAATACACATTCAGAGGCGGCGTTTCTTGTGGCCAGTGATTTTAATGCAGGAAAACTGAAATACGTTTTGACTCATTTTTACCAGTATGTCACCTGCTACTATAGGTGACACAACTCTAGATCCCCGTTACTCCACACACAGAAACCCATACAAGGCCCTCCCTCACCTTCCCTTTGACAAATCAGACCATAATTATATCCTCCTGATTTCCTGCTAATAAGCAAAAACTCTAACAGGAAGTTCGAGTGACGCACTCATTACGGTCCGACAAAACAGATGCTAAGCTACAGGACTGTTTCGCTAGCACAGACTGGAAAACAGTATGTTCCCGGAGTTATCCGATAACATTGAGGAGTTTACCACACCAGTCACTGGCTTCATTAATAAGTGCATCGACGACATCCCCCCCACAGTGACTGTACGTACATACCCTAACCAGAAGCCATGGATTACAGTCAACATCCGCATTGAGCTAAAGGCTAGAGCTTTCAAGTAGCGGGACAATAATCCAGACGCTTATAAGAAATCCTGTTTGTCAAGTGTGCTCCGTCTCCGGCCTCTAGGTCACCAGGCTACTCATTAGGGCTCACACCTGTCACCAGCATTACGCACATTTGCACATAATGACACTCAACTGGACTCCATCACCTACTTGATTACCTTCCCTTTATATGTCTTTCCCTTTGGTTTATTCCCCAGTCGTCATTGTTTCTGTTTTTTTCATGTCGGTACACTGATTGTGTTTCTTGTTTTGTTCATTTATTTATTAAATGTATTCACTCCCTGAACTTGCTTCCCGACTCTCAGTGTACATCATTACAGAATGATGACTCAACAAAGGGAAGCATTAGGGAGTGTTTTTTTTGTTTGTTTGTTTTTTGTGTTGGGGGTGATGTCGGGTCCGGGTGTTGGAGCCGGAGCTATCTGGGAGGCCTCAGCCGGTTTGTAGGCTTCCATGCCTCAGCAGGTTCGATAGGCTCCCGTGCCTCGGCCGAGGCAATGGGGAGGTCTCAGCCAGCTCATCAGGTTCACTCCTCAGCCAGTTCGTCAGGTTTCTGCGCCTCAGCGGAGGTGACTGGTCTGCTACGGATCCCCGGGATCGTCCCTTTGGTTGGCGTCCTGCGGCAGGAGCCGAACGCACCGAGGAGGGGGTACTGTCACGTATGCTCTCTCTCCAGCGCTCTAGGTCGTCATGCTGGCACGTTATGTACGTGTCAGCCATTGTTGCCATTAATTCTAGTTAGTGCTAGTTTGACTACCAGAGGGCATCTTTGAGAAGCATTTGACTGTGTATAATATTGGCTGTACTAGAGAATTTAAAACCTTTTTTGTAAGAACATAGTATAATGGGATTGATTTGAAGAAATTTAGCTTAATTAATTTGATTCATATTATGGTATTTCTATTCCAAGAAAAAACTAAACCCTCAGGGTTTCCGTTAGGAAAATATGACTACTAAGTGACTGCGAGTGAAGAGCAAAAATAATCCTAACATTTCCACACCCTAATTGTAGGCTAACCAGTGCCCAAACAAAAATGCAGTGAAAATAAAAATCTAATTGATTTATCAAGACCAGTCCCCATGCTTGTCTCAGAGCAGCACGAAACGGTGCTGAAATAGTTGATCACAGCGGGTAGGCTATTGCTTCAAATTCTATTATACCAATTGCCTACAATAATGTAAAGTAGGCCAGATAATGCTTAAATAAATCAACTGCTGGTCTTTACTGTATGCTGCACATTTTTACATTTACACTATTCAAGCTATCAACTCACTAATGAATGAAGATGATGAGCGTTCAGCAAAGGCCATCTGTAATCTGCTGGCATCATGTCACAACATTAACATCGCTCTAATCACAGTCCGAAGACAGTTGAAGAAACTTGAGTGGACTTATGGAAAGGCTCTGTAAGACATTTTATATATTATATATGTCATTGGTTTCTTCTCCAGAGCATTTTAACCATGTGTGTTCTCTTGTTTTGTACTGTTCTGTAGTTTTCGACCCAATGATTTGTCTGACAAACAAAGAACTTTGCGCGCTGCAGGCCCAGGCATGGATCAAAGAGACATTCAATGACATCATCAAGAGATATGCTGGACCCTATGTCAGCGAGGTGTTTTTCGGACCACATCGGACCACATCGTGTCTATTGTCCTGCTAATAGCCCTTGTGAAAAACAAGTGTTTGAAAACATGTTTTCTCATATCTAAGAGGCTATATAATTATAACGCAGGGTTAATCATAAGTGTAATTATCGTTGGATAACAGATCCGCTCTTGGAATTCATTAAGAGGCGGCTTCAATCTTCAATATAATCATTCCTTCAGAAGGTTAAACTCTTGGCCCTCAACCAAAAACACAGCATCTGCTCTCTACAATCTGGCGAGTGTAGAGAGTATAGAGATATTGTTATCCACGTCGGCACCAACGATGTTAGGATGAAACAGTCAGAGGTCACCAAGTGCAACATAGCTTCAGCGTGTAAATCAGCTAGAAAGATGTGTCGGCATCGAGTAATTGTCTCTGGCCCCCTCCCAGTTAGGGGGAGTGACGAGCTCTACAGCAGAGTCTCACAACTCAATCGCTGGTTGAAAACTGTTTTCTGCCCCTCCCAAAAGATAGAATTTGTAGATAATTGGCCCTCTTTCTGGGACTCACCCACAAACAGGACCAAGCCTGGCCTGCTGAGGAGTGACGGACTCCATCCTAGCTGGAGGGGTGCTCTCATCTTATCTACTAACATAGATGGGGCTCTAACTCCTCTAGCTCCACAATGAAATAGGGTGCAGGCCAGGCAGCAGGCTGTTAGCCAACCTGCCAGCTTAGTGGAGTCTGCCAATAGCACAGTCAGTGTAGTCAGCTCAGCCATCCCCATTGAGACTGTGTCTGTGCCTCGACCTAGGTTGGGCAAAACTAAACATGGCGGTGTTCGCCTTAGCAATCTCATTAGGATAAAGACCTCCTCCATTCCTGCCATTATTGAAAGAGATCGTGATACCTCACATCTCAAAATAGGGTTACTTAATGTTAGATCCCTCACTTCAAAGGCAGTCATAGTCAATGAACTAATCACTGATCATAATCTTGATGTGATTGGCCTGACTGAAACATGGCTTAAGCCTGATGAATTTACTGTGTTAAATGAGGCCTCACCTCCTGGTTACATTAGTGACCATATCCCCCATGCATCCCGCAAAGGCGGAGGTGTTGCTAACATTTACGATAGCAAATTTCAATTTACAAAAAAAAAAATGACGTTTTCGTCTTTTGAGCTTCTAGTCATGAAATCTATGCAGCCTACTCAATCACTTTTTATAGCTACTGTTTACAGGCCTCCTGGGCCATATACAGCGTTCCTCTCTGAGTTCCCTGAATTCCTATCAGACCTTGTAGTCATAGCAGATCATATTCTAATTTTTGGTGATTTTAATATTCATATGGAGAAGTCCACAGACCCACTCCAAAAGTCTTTCGGAGCCATCATCGACTCAGTGGGTTTTGTCCAACATGTCTCTGGACCTACTCACTGCCACAGTCATACTCTGGACCTAGTTTTGTCCCATGGAATAAATGTTGTAGATCTTAATGTTTTTCCACATAATCCTGGACTATCGGACCACCATTTTATTACGTTTGCAATCGCAACAAATAATCTGCTCAGACCCCAACCAAGGAGCATCAAAAGTCGTGCTATAAATTCTCAGACAACACAAAAATTCATATGATTGAGTGTAGTCTGGCCCAGGAGTGTGAAGGTGAATGGAAAGGCTCTGGAGCAACGAACCGCCCTTGCTGTCTCTGCCTGGCCGGTTCCCCTCCACTGGGATTCTCTACCTCTAACCCTATTACAGGGGCTGAGTCACTGGCTTACTGGTGCTCTTTCATGCCGTCCCTAGGAGGGGTGCGTCACTTGAGTGGGTTGAGTTACTGACGTGATCTTCCTGTCTGGGTTGGCACCCCCCCTTGGTTTGTGCTGTGGTGGAGATCTTTGTGGGCTATACTCGGCCTTGTCTCAGGATTGTAAGTTGGTGGTTGAAGATATCCCTCTAGTGGTGCGGGGGCTGTGCTTTGGCAAAGTGGGTGGGGTTATATCCTTCCTGTTTGGCCCTGTCCGGGGGTATCTTCGGATGGGGCCACAGTGTCTCCTGACCGCTCCTGTCTCAGCCTCCAGTATTTATGCTGCAGTAGTTTATGTGTCGGGGGTCTAGGGTCAGTTGGTTATACCTGGAGTACTTCTCCTGTCTTATCCAGTGTCCTGTGTGAATTTAAGTATGCTCTCTCTAATTCTCTCGTTCTCTCTTTCTTTCTCTCTCTCTGAGAACCTGAGCCCTAGGACCATACGTCACGGCAAACCGGGCATGATGACTCCTTGCTGTCCCCAGTCCACCTGGCCTTGCTGCTGTTCCAGTTTCAACTGCTCTGCCTGCGGTTATGGAACCCCTACCTGTCCCAGACCTGCTGCTTTCAACTCTTAATGATCGGCTATGAAAAGCCAACTGACTTTTATTCCTGATTTATTATTTGACCGTGCTTGTCATTTATGAACATTTTGAAAATCTTGGCTCTCTCTAATTCTCTCCTTCTCTCTTTCTTTCTCTCTCTCGGAGGACCTGAGCCCTAGGACCATACGTCAGGACTACCGGGCATGATGACTCCTTGCTGTCCCCAGTCCGCCTGGCCTTGCTGCTATTCCAGTTTCAACTGTTCTGCTTGCGGTTACGGAACCCCTACCTGTCCCAGACCTGCTGTTTTCAACTCTTAATGATCGGCTATGAAAAGCCAACTGACATTTATTCCTGATTATTATTTGACCATGCTTGTCATTTATGAACATTTAGAAAATCTTGGCTCTCTCTAATTTTCTCCTTCTCTCTTTCTTTCTCTCTCTCGGAGGACCTGAGCCCTAGGACCATACGTCAGGACTACCGGGCATGTTGACTCCTTGCTGTCCCCAGTCCACCTGGCCTTGCTGCTATTCCAGTTTCAACTGTTCTGCCTGCGGTTATGGAACCGCCACCTGTCCCAGACCTGCTGTTTTCAACTCTTAATGATCGGCTATGAAAAGCCAACTGAAAATTATTCATGATTATTATTTGACCATGCTTGTCACTTATGAACATCTTGGCATAGTTCTGTTATAATCTCCACCCGGCACAGCCAGAAGAGGACTGGCCACCCCTCATAGCCTGGTTCCTCTCTAGGTTTCTTCCTAGGTTTTGGCCTTTCTAGGGAGTTTTTCCTAGCCACCGTGCTTCTACACCTGCATTGCTTGCTGTTTGGGGTTTTAGGCTGGGTTTCTGTACAGCACTTCGAGATATTAGCTGATGTACGAAGGGCTATATAAAATAAACTTGAAACTTGATTCTTGAACATGGGGTGAGACATTCTAACCAATTTGTAAATAAAGCCAGTTTGTTATTTAGAACTATTTATTTCTGTTTTTAGAGGGAGAGAAACCAAAATCCCACCGTGCTTATTTTTCGAAAATCGTCAGTCCACATGTCAAGTGTAATTACCCCATTGTATTTACCTTTACCTCTTAACTCCAGGAACACTGACAGTTTTTTGTTGTTGTTGCCTGATGCAGGACTCTAGTGCCAGAGGAGACTCTCAGACTGAAAACACATCTATTAATTTAAGAAAAGATAGTCAATTTGTGCCACAGGTTAGACTACCGATAGATCAGAGTTCTAACTCCCCCTTGTGATAATGTGGTGCAATGACAGAATGCCACCATCTACCACTAACAGTCGCGGCATAAGATTGTAACTTTTAAAGGAAGAACCACTGTATGCTCGCTTCGAGGCAAGCAACACTGAACCATGCATGAGAACACCAGCTGTTCTGGATGACTGTGTGATCTCACTCTTCTTAGTTTATTTATTTATTTATTTATCCATTATTTTACCAGGTAAGTTGACTGAGAACACGTTCTCATTTGCAGCAACGACCTGGGGAATAGTTACAGGGGAGAGGAGGGGGATGAATGAGCCAATTGTAAACTGGGGATTGATGTGAGTAAGATCTTTAAAGAGGTCTTCACTGACATTTTCAACCTAAACCCGACCCAGTCTGTAATACCAACTTATTTCAATCAGACCACCACAGACCCTGTCCCCAAGAACGCCAAGGTAACCTGTCTAAATGACTAATGCCCCGTAGCACACACATCTATAGTGGCAGGTACCGTCATCTGCCCCTGAGCAAGGCAGTTAACCCACTGTTCCTAGGCCGTCATTGTAAATAAGAATTTGTTCTTAACTGACTTGCCTAGTTAAAAAAAGGTTAAATAAAAAACGAAAAAAACAAATATAGCCATGAAATACTTTGAAAGTAATGGCTCACATCAACACCATCATCCCAGACACCCTGGACCCACTCCAATTCACATACCGCCCCAACAGATCCACAGAGGAGGCAATCCCTATTGCACTCCACATTGCCCTCACCCACCTAGGCAAAAGGAATAACTATGTAAGAATGCTTTTCATTCACTACAGCTCAATATTCAACGCCACACTGCCCTCCAAGCGCAAATCCATACTCAGAACCTCGGGACTGAACACCTCCTTCTGCAACTGGATCGTGGACTTCCTGATGGGCTGCCCCCAGGCGGTGAGGATAGGCAACAACACATCCACCACGCTGACCATCAACACGGAGGCTCCCTAGGGATACGTGCTTAGTCTCCTCCTGTAGTCCCTGTTCACCCACAACTGAATGGCCATGCACGACTCCAACACCATCATTAAGTTTGCTGACGACACAACAGTGGTAGGCCTGATCACCGACAACGATGAGTTGGACCGCAGAGTGAAGGAAAAACAGCCAACAAGTGCTCAGCATATGTGGAAACTCCTTCAAGACTGTTGGAAAAGCATTCCTCATGAAGCTGTTTGAGAGAATGACAAGAGTGTGCAAAGCTGTCATCTGCGCAAAGGGTGGTACCTTGAAGAATCTCTAATATAAAATATATTTAGGTTACTACATGATTCCATATGTGTTATTTCATAGCTTTGATGTGTTAACTACTATTCTACAATGTAGAAAATAGTACAAATAAAGAAAAACCCTTGAATGAGTAGGTGTGTCCAAACTTTTGACTGGTACTGTAAGTATTCAGACCCTTCTCTCAGTACTTATATGAAGCATCTTTGGCAGCAATTACAACCTTGAGTCTTCTTGGGTATGGCGCTACAAGCTTGGCACACCTGTATTTGGGGAGTTTCTCTCATTCTTCTCTGCAGATCCTATCAAGCTCTGTCAGGTTGTATGGAGAGCGTCGCTGCTCAGAGACCTGTCTCGAAGCCACTCCTGCGTTGTCTTGGCTGTGTGCTAAGGGTCGTTGTCCTGTTGGAAGGTGAACCTTCGCCCCAGTCCAAGGTGCTGAGCACTCTGGAGCAGGTTTTCATCAAGGACCTCTCTGTACTTTGCTCCATCTTTCCCTCGATCCCGACCTCATGGCTTGGTTTTTGCTCTGACATGCGCCATCAACTGTGGGACCTTATATTGACAGGTCAGTGCCTTTCCAAATCGTGTCCAAGCAATTTAATTTAAGACAGGTGGACTTTAATCAAGTTGTAGAAACATCTCAAAGATGATCAATGGAAACAGGATGCACCTGAGCTCACATCATGAGTATCATAACAAAGGGTCTAAATACTTGTGTAAATAAGGTATTTATTTTAAATTTTTTATACATTTGCAAATGTTTTCGGATTGTCATTATTGGGTATTGTGTGTAGATTGATGAGGAAAATGTTTTATTTAATCAATTTTAGAACAAGTGTCTGTAACGTAACAACATGTGGAAAAAGTCAAGGGGTCTGAATACTTTCTGAATGCACTGGATATGTAAATAGCTACCGCAATTACCTCATACTCTTGCAGATCGACTTGGTACTGGTACTCCCTGTATATTACTTTTACTCGTTATTGTTATTTGTTATTCACTGTGTACTTATGTCACTATTTAAATTGTTATTTAATTTGTTAACTTTATCTTAACTCTGCATTGTTGGAAAAGGAACCGTAAGTAACCATTTCACTGTTAGTCTACACCTGTTATTTTTTCAAAGCATGTGACAAATACAATTTTATCTGATTTAATTTGTATATTTTATAGAGGTAAGCTTTATGTTTTAATTGACAGTTGTTTTATTGATGTACAATTGTATATTTTCTGCAGCTATTATTCTGAGAGCTCTGGTGAGTAAGATTTCCAATGTACGTGTGTCACGGCCGTCGAATGAAGAGGACCAAAGCGCAGCGTCGTGCGAGTACATATTCCTTTTATTTAGAAATGACGCAGACAAAAACAATAAACAATACAAAACAACCGTGAAGCTTAAGGTCTATGTGCCACAAACAAAGTTAACCTCCCACACTGGAAGGAGGGAAAAGGGCTACCTAAGTATGGTTCCCAATCAGAGACAACGATAGACAGCTGTCCCTGATTGAGAACCATACCCGGCCAAAACATAGAAAACAAAAACATAGAATACCCACCCCAAATCACACCCTGACCAAACCAAATTGAGACATAAAAAGGCTCTCTAAGGTCAGGGTGTGACAACGTGGTCTTTAAATATGGCAGATAATAAACTTTAACTTACACTAACAGACTTCTTACCTTATCTGGACAATGATCAAAATCAGGGATTGGAACCAAAATATTTTTTACAATTGTTCCTTTCTGAGCAGAACCCCTATTTTTTTTATTACATTCTGGTGTTCCGACCAGGAAATCTAGTTCTGAACCGGTTCAAAAAAAAAAAAGTAACGGTTCATACAGTTTTTTACATTTCTTTGGATAAAAGTGTCTGCTTAAATGGCATATATCGTAATTTTTTTTTAGATAAGTGCAGGTGCGAGATGTGATTGAATTTCACAGGTGGGGAGAGAGCAACATAAGGCACAAGGAGGTGGCTTGAAGTGCAGAGCATCATTACATGACGTGAATTGGAATGTGTTTAGGCTATCACTAGCATTATAACTTCACATAATTACAGAATTAAATACTAGACATTAGGAATATTTTTTTTACTAAAAAGAACAGTCCTGTTCCAGAAGACTAGAGATCACTTTTGTTCCCGCTTCTGTTTCCATTCTTCGGAAAATGTTATTATTTTTTGGTTTTCAGTTCTGTTCCCTGAACCGGTTTCAACCCCTAGTCAAAATTATTACCAATAGTTGCAACATATATTTTCAGACTTATAAATTAATGATATGTACCCATTGATTCTTGAAAAATATAACTTATAAATGCCTCATGAGCTTAGTTCAACTGTCACACTCCATGAAAACCCAAAATATAAACTTGTTGTTCTCCAATGTTTGCAAAGTAAATGTAAATATACACTATATAGCCTCAAAACTATAATTTTGCCATCATGGATGGTCAGTGATGGATAGTGCTGTCAATTAATTTCAAAGTGATTACATTTCTCCTGCCCCATCCCTCAGCTTTTACTGAAACGGGGGAAAACGCTTTGTGAATGTTTCAGATGGGGATTACACTCCAGATTACACTCCAAATACAAAGATATTTTGTCGGTGTTTTCAGTGTATAGCAGATGTAAAGGATTACCAGATATCACCATTACAGTCCACAGCCTAAAGTCTCTCTGTTTGAGTCACAACTCCTAAACATCCTCTTTTCAAGGTGTGGGAGATTTACTGCTGTTCGCCTTTCAGAATATGTAGGGGGGGAATTCGGCCCAAACACATGAGCGCACACACACAGCTCAGTCGGGGTTCCGGAGTGAGCCTGTCAGTCCTGAAGTTTTGTGAACACAGACATGATTTCTCTTTGCTTTTATATCTCCTCCTGGGAGAGAACAGGGATGGGGTTCGCTATGTGGGGTGTGTGTGTTATCAGTGTATGTGTTTCTGATAGAACAGTGCAGCCCCGCTAGGATTAGGATGCTGAGCAGAGGGAGGGGAGGAGAGAAGAGAGGTCTTGAAAGAAAGGCTTACTAATTCCAACTTCCAATTTCACTCGCAAACTCTCAAACCATTGCTCCCCGCACACCGCACACCGCACAGAGCCGCACACCGTCTGCCTGCCGGAGGATTATGGGGCAATTTCCTGTCTGTGTGGAGAAGGAGAACGTCAGCAATCTGCTGCTCTGAAATAGGATACAAAAATAAAAAGTTAATCTTATTACATGAAATGTATTCCAAATCAAATCCTCCTCAGAGCTACTCGCCCACTCCTCCTCCACAACTGACAGCTGACAGAATACAGTAGCAGCAGTGGGGATTATTTATTTATTCTTTCAATGTTGTATTTGACAGATTGCATCCTTTGTTTCCATCATTCACCTAGACTTGGTGTGTGTGGGAGTGGGACTATATGGACGTGCTGCTTTGACCCCTACCCCCCCCCCACACACACATACACTCAGACAGGGCCTCAGACAGGGTCTCACGCGTCGCTCCAGCCGATGCTTGGCATTGCGCATGGTGATCTTAGGCTTGTGTGCGGCTGCTCGGCCATGGAAACCTATTTCATGAAGCTCCCAACGAACATATCTTGTGCTGACGTTGCTACCAGAGGCTGTTTGACTTGGTAGTGAGTGTTGCAACCGAGGACAGACAATTTTTACATGCTTCAGCACTCGGTGGTTCTGTTCTGTGAGCTTGTGTGGTTTACCACTTTGCGGCTGAGCCTTTGTTGCTCCTAGACGTTTCTACTTCACAATAACAGCACTTACAGTTGACTGGGGTAGCACTAGCAGGGCAGAAATTTGACGAACTGACTTATTGGAAAGGTGGCATCCTATGACGGTGCCACATTGAAAGTCACTGAGCTCTTCAGTAAGGCCATTTCTACTGCCAATGTTTGTCTATGGAGATTACATGGTGGTTTGCTCGATTGTATACCCCTGTCAGCAACGGGTGTGGCTGAAATAGCCAAATCCACTAATTTGAAGGGGTGTCCTATATACATACACGATATACAGTGGGGCGAAAAAGTATTTAGTCAGCCACCAATTGTGCAAGTTCTCCCACTTAAAAAGATGAGAGAGGCCTGTAATTTTCATCATAGGTACACTTCAACTATGACAGACAAAATGAGAAGAAAAAAATCCAGAAAATCACATTGTAGGATTTTTAATGAATTTATTTGCAAATTATGGTGGAAAATAAGTATTTGGTCAATAACAAAAGTTTATCTCAATACTTTGTTATATACCCTTTGTTGGCAATGACAGAGGTCAAACGTTTTCTGTAAGTCTTCACAAGGTTTTCACACACTGTTGCTGGTATTTTGGCCCATTCCTCCATGCAGATCTTCTTCTTCTTTAAGAGGCTCCTCTGTCCTCCACTCGTTACCTGTATTAATGCACCTGTTTGAACTTGTTATCAGTATAAAAGACACCTGTCCACAACCTCAAACAGTCACACTCCAAACTCCACTATGGCCAAGACCAAAGAGCTGTCAAAGGACACCAGAAACAAAATTGTAGACCTGCACCAGGCTGGGAAGACTGAATCTGCAATAGGTAAGCAGCTTGGTTTGAAGAAATCAACTGTGGGAGCAATTATTAGGAAATGGAAGATTAGGAAATGTTTTTTTTTAGTTATTTGTAACTTATTTTGTACATAATGTCTCTGCAACCGTATCTTACGGCAAAAAAAGAGCTTCTGGATATCAGGACAGCGACCACCCACCTCGGATTAGACAAAGACTTTTTCTTCAACAAGCAGGACACACAGGACATTCTCCAAACACCTGACAAGGCCAACATCCCCGTTATTTGCAAGAGGAAAAGACGCAGGTACAGAGGACACAGAGCGGGATGCCTCGTAAGGTTCCGCAGAAGGCGAGTGGGAAAGCTGCCGTTACCGTCAATATTACTCGCCAACGTGCAATCATTGGACAATAAATTAGACGAGGTACGATCATGAATATCCTACCAATGGGACATCAAAAACTGTAATATCCTATGTTTCACAGAATCGTGGCTGAATGATTACATGGATATTCAGCTAGCAGGGATATACGCTGCACCAGCTAGATAGAACAGAACACTCCGGGAGAGACGAGGGGGGGCGGTCTGTGCATATTTGTAAACAACAGCTGGTGCACGAAATCTAAGGAAGTCTCTAGATTTTGCTCGCCTGAAGTAGAGTATATTGTGATAAATTGCAGGCCACACTACCTGCCTAGAGAGTTTTCAGCTATACTTTTCATGGATGTTTATTTACCACCACAGACAGATGCTGGCACTAAGACCGCACTCAGTCAGATGTATAAGGAAATAAGCAAACAGGAAACCACTCACCCACAAGCGGCGCTCCTACTGGCCAGAGACTTTATTGCAGGGAAACTTAAATCAGTTCTACCTAATTTCTATGAACATGTTAAATGTGCAACAAGAGGGAAAAAATCGTCGCTAGTGCGAGATGAGCAAGGATATCCCTGCCGGCCAAACCCTCCCCTAACTCGGACGAAGCTAGGCCAATTGTGTGCCGCCCCATGGGCCTCCCGGTCGCGGCCGTTTGCGACATTGCCTGGACTCGAACCAAGAATCTCTAGTGGTACAGCTAGCACTGCAATGCAGTGCCTTAGACCACTGTGCCACTCGGGAGGCCATGCATAGTCACTTTAAGAATACATTCATGTACATACTACCTCAATTGGCCCGGCCAACCAGTGCTCCCACACATTGGCTAACCGGGCTATCTGCATTGTGTCCCGCCACCCACCACCCGCCAACCCCTCTTTTACGCTACTCTCTGTTCATCATATATGCATAGTCACTTTAACCATATCTACATGTACATACTACCTCAATCAGCCCGACTAACCGGTGTCTGTATGTAGCCTCGCTACTATATATATAGCCTCGCTACTGTTATTTTTCACTGTCTTTTTACTGTTGTTTTTATTTCTTTACTTACCTACTGTTCACCTAATACCTTTTTTGCACGTAACAAATAAACTTTGATTTTATATGATTTTTTTTCTCATTTGGAGAGGATCAGGTTAGAGAGAATCAGGTTGGAGAGGATCAGGTTGGAGAGGATCAGGTTAGAGAGGATCAGGTTAGAGAGGATCAGGTTGGAGAGGATCAGGTTGGAGAGGATCAGGTTGGAGAGGATCAGGTTGGAGAGGATCAGGTTGGAGAGGATCAGGTTGGAGAGGATCAGGTTAGAGAGGATCAGGTTGGAGAGGATCAGGTTGGAGAGGATCAGGTTGGAGAGGATCAGGTTAGAGAGAATCAGGTTGGAGAGGATCAGGTTGGAGAGGATCAGGTTAGAGAGGATCAGGTTAGAGAGGATCAGGTTGGAGAGGATCAGGTTAGAGAGGATCAGGTTGGAGAGGATCAGGTTGGAGAGGATCAGGTTGGAGAGGATCAGGTTAGAGAGGATCAGGTTGGAGAGGATCAGGTTGGAGAGGATCAGGTTAGAGAGGATCAGGTTGGAGAGGATCAGGTTAGAGAGGATCAGGTTAGAGAGGATCAGGTTAGAGAGGATCAGGTTAGCGAGGATCAGGTTAGAGAGGATCAGGTTAGAGAGGATCAGGTTGGAGAGGATCAGGTTAGAGAGGATCAGGTTAGAGAGGATCAGGTTAGAGAGGATCAGGTTGGAGAGAATCAGGTTGGAGAGGATCAGGTTGGAGAGGATCAGGTTGGAGAGGATCAGGTTGGAGAGAATCAGGTTGGAGAGGATCAGGTTGGAGAGGATCAGGTTGGAGAGGATCAGGTTGGAGAGGATCAGGTTGGAGAGGATCAGGTTAGAGAGGATCAGGTTGGAGAGGATCAGGTTGGAGAGGATCAGGTTGGAGAGGATCAGGTTAGAGAGGATCAGGTTGGAGAGGATCAGGTTGGAGAGGATCAGGTTAGAGAGGATCAGGTTAGAGAGGATCAGGTTAGAGAGGATCAGGTTGGAGAGGATCAGGTTAGAGAGGATCAGGTTAGAGAGGATCAGGTTGGAGAGGATCAGGTTGGAGAGAATCAGGTTGGAGAGAATCAGGTTAGAGAGGATCAGGTTAGAGAGGATCAGGTTGGAGAGGATCAGGTTGGAGAGGATCAGGTTAGAGAGAATCAGAGAGCTAGTTTATGGTGTCAGAGGCAATCTGCGTGTGTAACAACAGTGTGTAACAATCTTGAGACCATTAGCAAAATAGTAAAGAGGGGGAGGGAAAGGGAGGGGGAGAGGGGCTGGAGAAAGAGAGAAAGGAAGAGAGCAGGATAGAAAGAGTCAGTGGAGGGAGAAGGGGAAATTAGCAGAGGGAGAGAAGATTCTGAATCAAGGAGTATGACAGAGGCGAGTGGTACAAAGAGAGAAAGTAGGAGAAGGAGAGAATGTGGAGGTGGGATGTTCTGAAGGTAAAGGTAAAGTTTTCCTACATGGCTTCTGTGCCAGCCCAGGCATGTGTACTCAGTTAGTGGGCATGAAGATGGAAAGTGCCAGGGGGCACACAATCATACAATCCTATTTAGTCCTATAAACCCTGTGCCAAACTCTGTGCTGTTGTGCTGTCTCGTGTAAGCTCTGTGCCAAACCCTGCGCTGCGTTGATGTCCTTTGTGTTCTAATCTAAGACAGTTCTCCCTTCTCATTGTATCTCAAGGCCTTCTAAAGGGTTTATTCCTGTGGATTCCTCTAAGCACTGTTTGAAAAGCGCCAAGTCTTGTCACAAAGCCTTAAACCCTGCACAAACCTCTGTCTCCATTTCCCTTTTCTCACTCTGCTCTCGTCCTGTATCAATGTTTTTCCATACACTCTCTCTCTGTTTTGCCACTCTCCTCTCCTCCCCCTCCCTTTCCCCATCTCGCTCTCTCCCTTCTTTATCTGTCTTCCTCTCCTTTCTCAGTGAGACAGTGGAGAGCAGGCTGGTCCTAATCTAAGCCAGATGAGTTAGAAAAACACAGGCGTCCTCCACAGAGGTTTCTCTCCCCATTAACCACACACATGCACACAGACCAGAGGAGGCTGGTGCTGAGATTTATAGGAGGATGTGCTCATTGTAATGGCTGGAATGGTATAAATGGAATGGAGTCAAACATACGGTTTTATATGATTGATTTATAATGGATCCCAATTGAGGACACTGACATCTTCTAGTCTAGCGTGTCACTGTGGCCTAGCTTTTGGCAGGGCTATGGCCACTGATCAAGCACTGAACTGCAGTTCCTTCATTCCAAATGGCACCTCAGGGCTCAGGTCAAAAGTAGTGCACTAGGAAATAGGGGGCCATTTGGGCCATAGTGCTAGTCTGTCCTGTCACTGTGCCCTAGCTATGGAATCTGGTCACAAGTAGTGTACTATAAAAAGGGAATAGGGGGCCATTTGGGCCATACTGCTAGTCTGTCCTGTCACTGTGCCCTGGCTATGGAATCTGGTTATAATTAGTGTACTGTAAAAAGGGAATAGGAGGCCATTTGGGCCGTACTGCTAGTCTGTCCTGTCACTCTGGCCCAGCTATGGAATCTGGTCAAAAGTAGTGTACTGTAAAGGGAATATGGGGCCATTTGGGACACATTACTAGTCTGTCCTGTCACTGTGGCCCAGCTATGGAATCTGGTCAAAAGTAGTGTACTATAAAGGGAACAGTGTCTCCTGACCCCTCCTGTTTCAGCCTCCAGTATTTATGCTGCAGTAGTTTATAAGGATTGTAAGGATCCGACGCGAGTGGGTAATCTGCCTCTACCATCAGTCCTATTAGCCAACGTACAATCATTGGATAAAAAAATAGCCGAGGTAAGATGACAAATATCCAACCAACAGGACATTAAAAACTGTAATATCTTATGTTTCACTGAGTCGTGGTTGAACGCCGACATGAATAACATACAGCTGGTGGGGTTTATGGTGCATCGGCAAGATAGATCAGCCGCCTCCGGTAAGACAAGGGGTGGCGGTCTGTGTATATTTGTAAACAACAGCTGGTGCACGAAATCTAATATTAAGGAAGTCTCAAGGTTTGCCTCGCCCGAGGTAGAGTATCTCATGATAAGCTGTAGACCACACTATTTACCAAGAGAGTTTTCATCCATATTTTTCATAGCTGTCTATTTACCACCAAAAACAGATGCTGGCACTAAAACCGAACTCAATGAGCTGTAAAACGCTCATCCAGAGGCAGCGCTCCTATTGGCCGGGGACTTTAATGCAGGGAAACTTTAATCTGTTTTACCTCATTTCTACCAGCAGGTTAAATGTGCAACCAGAGGAAAAAAACCTCTAGACCAGCTTTACTCCACACACAGAGACGCATAGAAAGCTCTCACGCACTCCATTTGGCAAATCTGTCCATAATTCTATCCTCCTGATTCCTGCTTACAAGCTAAAACTAAAGCATGAAGCACCAGTGACTCATTCAATAAAGAAGTGGTCAGATGACGTAGATGCTAAGCTACAGGACTGTTTTGCTAGCACAGACTGTAATATGTTCCGGGATTCCTCAAATGGCATTGAGGAGTACACCACAAGTGCATCAATGACGTCGTCCCCACAGTGACTGTACGTACGTACCCCAACCAGAAACCATGGATTACAGGCAACATCCGCACTGATCTAAGGGTAGAGCTGCCGCTTTCAAGGAGTGGGACACTAACCCGGATGCATATAATAAATCCTGCTATGCCATCCGACGAACCATCAAACAGGCAAAACTTCAATACAGGACTAAGATTGAATCATACTACACCGGCTCTGACGCTCGTCGGATGTGGCAGGGCTTGCAAACTATTACAGACTACAAAGGGAAGCACAGCCGCAAGCTGCCCAGTGACATGAGCCTACCAGACGAGGTAAATTACTTCTATGCTCGCTTCAAGGTAGGCAATACTGAAGCATGCATGAGAGCATCAGCTGTTCCGGACGACTGTATGATCACGCTCTCCATTGCCAATGTCAGTAAGACCATTAAACAGGTCAATATTCACAACGCCGCAGGGCCAGATGGATTACCAGGACGTGTACTCCGCATGTGCTGACCAACTGGAAAGTGAATTCTCTGAGATGTTCAATCTGTCACAGACTGAGTATGTAATACCAACATGTTTCAAGCAGACCACCATAGTCCCTCTGCCCAAGAACACGAAGGCAACCTGCCTAAATTACCACCGAAACGTAGCACTCACGTCTGTAGCTATGAAGTGCTTTGAAAGGCAGAGTTGGGATGCTGGCCTTCCAGGCAGATTTGCAAAGAAAAAGCCATATCTCAGACTGGACAATAAAAAGAAAAGATTAAGATGAGCAAAAGAACACAGACACTGGACAGAGGAACTCTGCCTTGAAGGCCAGCATCCCGGAGTCGCCTCTTCACTGTTGACGTTTAGACTTGTTTTGCGGGTACTATTTAATGAAGCTGCCAGTTGAGGACTTGTGAGGTGTCTGTTTCTCAATCTATGGATATACATGCACTTCAAACGCCTTCCACTAGATGTCAACAGGCAGTGGGAGGTGGAATGGGGTGTCTAGCTTGATCTGAGGTCGAACAAGAGCTCTTGGAATGACGTGACCCCAAATTTCCTTTGTCCAGCAAGGCGTGGGAAGGAACCCTGGATTGCCTTCTGAAAAGCTTTCGGTATAGACGGTATTGATTTTATTTGATACATGTGATAATATCATCGTAAAGTATGTTTTTTCAATATAGTTTTATCAGATTATTGAACGTTTATCGGGAGTTTTGGCGTTTTCCGTTCTCTGCGTTTGGTGAAGATGGACAACTTCGCACCACTTGGCTAGCTTTGGTTGCTAATTCGACAGGAGAAGAGGACATTCTAAAACCAAACAACGATTTATTCTGGACAAAGGACTCCTTGTACAAGATTCTGATGGAAGCTCAGCAAAAGTAGGAACCATTTATGATGTTATTTCGTATTTCTGTGGAAAATGTTTAGTACTATTTTCCGCCCTCATTGCAGGCGCTGTCTCGCTATAACGTAAGCTGTATGTCGTACTAAAGTTATTTTTAGAATTCTAACACAGCGATTGCATTAAGAACTAGTGTATCTTTCATTTGCTGTACAACATGTATTTTTTAGTAAAGTTTATGATGAGTTCTTTGATTAGATTAGGTGAGTGTCAGAAATATATCCGGATAATTTTGTGCAGTTTGGCTACGTATTCACATTGTAAAACCACGATTTGTACCGCTAAATATGCACATTTTCGAACAAAACATATATGTATTGTGTAACATGATGTAATAGGACTGTCATATGATGAAGTTTGTCAAGGTTAGTGAATAATTTTATATTTTTTGCTGGTTTTTTGCGATCGCTACCTTTGCGGTGAATGAATGCGGTTGTGTGGTTGGCTATTGTGGTACACTAATATAATGCTATATTGTGTTTTCGCTGTAAAACACTTAAAAAATCTGAAAGATTGGCTGGATTCACAAGATGTTTATCTTTCATTTGCTGTACACCATGTATTTTTCATAAATGTTTTATGATGAGTATTTAGGTATTTCACGTTGCTCTCTGTAGTTATTCTTGCTGCTTCGGTGCTATTTGTGATTGTAGCTGCAATGTAAAACTATGATTTATACCTGAAATATGCACATTTTTCGAACAAAACATAGATTTATTGTATAACATGTTATAAGACTGTCATCTGATGAAGTTGT
Organism: Salvelinus namaycush; assembly: GCF_016432855.1. Classification (NCBI taxonomy): domain Eukaryota; kingdom Metazoa; phylum Chordata; class Actinopteri; order Salmoniformes; family Salmonidae; genus Salvelinus; species Salvelinus namaycush. Next base: position 54,791,320 of record NC_052315.1, read on the forward strand.
TTCTTGGTTAGTGACTAATTCTATCTCTACGTGGGGGTTTTGTGCAAGCTACCTGTGCTGTGAAAGAAATGTCTGTGCTTTTTTGTATTTGGTGGTGAGCTAACATAAATATACGTGGTGTTTTCGCTGTAAAACATTTAAAAAATCGGACATGTTGGCTGGATTCACAAGATGTTTATCTTTTATTTGCTGTATTGGACTTGTTAATGTGTGAAAGTTAAATATTTCTAAAAAATATTTTTAGAATTTCGCGCGCTGTCTTTTCAGGCAGGGGCTAGAAAGGTTAACGATGTCTGCACTGTATTTCTGATCAAGAAATGTGCTTATCTTTCAAAAACAAGTACATTTCTAAGTGACCCCAAACTTTTGACCGGTAGTGTATATATAAAAACAATTTACATTTTAATAAAATAAACATATATAAAAAATAAAATAAAAATTTATTTTTTGTTTTGTTCATCAATCAAATTCAATCAAATGTATTTACAAAGCCCTTTTTACATCAGCTGATGTCACAAAGTGCTGTACAGAAACCCAGCCTAAAACCCCAAACAGCAAGCAATGCAAATGTAGAAGCACACCTTTCATGCTCCTGATTACGCTAAACAATCCACCAGAAAAGCAAAATAAAGACATTCACCTGTTATAACAAATGCAACAACACCTGAGGATTGTAACATCAGTGCATCCGCAAGTCTGTCATATTGGTTTACCCTCATGATACAGCCAGCCTGAGAAATGGAGGAGGGGAGGCATCTGACCTGACTTGGTGTGAACTCCTCTTGAGGTGAGAAACCCCCACCATAGCTGTGAAACACACACACATAAACACACACGCAAACAGAGGCTGATGAGAACCGCCTGCTGAGCCTGTGAAACAAACACATTGACGCAAAAAGTTGAAAAAGAGGCTGTAATGTCTGGCATCATTTACCCTACTGTAGCCTACAATCTGCAATGAAAAGCTCAGCTACCTCTCTTGTTCTTGCTCTCTCTCTCCTTCCTTCCATCTCTTCCTCTCTCCCTCTCCTTTCTGCCTGTGATACACCACAGCTGCAGTGCAGTAAAGACAGTGACATTTCAATCAGCCGCCTGCAGATTCAAAAGCAAGAAAAAAATTAAATGATACGTTGCTCACAATTTATAACTTCCATTTTACCCGCTCCCCCAGAGAGGGGTACAGGGAGGTACGGGGGAGGGTGGGCCCCAGACCCCCACATGAATCAAAGTGACAAGGCCAATCAAGTGGAACATTCTACTTCTTACTCCCTGGGAAGGAGACTGGGTCCTTGATGTGCGTAGGCACGGGCAGGTACATGAAGGACTGTGTGGTTTGGCTTTAAAAGGAAAGAGGGAGGAGAGGGGGTGAAGGGGGGTGGGGGGGGGGGGGGGGTGAGGAGGGGAGGGGTTCTTGGCTAGGTAGCCAAGGGCAGGTTTGAATATGACAAAGAAGAATAACTATATAGAGGAATAATAGCTGTCAAAATTCATTTAGTTTTAAAAGCTAAGAACCCAATCAGGTGTACTGTCCAGCTGTCTAACCTCTTTTTCCCTGTCAGAGGGTTAGAGTTTATAAAGTCCATGAGGTTTAACTGGACCATGTGTTCCTTCAGAGGAAACAGACTTAACATTTTATGGGCACACGTGTGTCACATAAAACACAGTCAGTGGAAAGAGAGGCGGTGGAGGTCGGGAGGGTCAGTAAGATCAGCTGTGCTTACTTATCATCTCCACTCACTGTGACCACAAGGGAACCTCAAGCCAACTGACCACTACAGCCAGTAACCAACTAATCTAACCAACACATTACCACAAACTCCAGATTAAAGAGTGGCGGCCATTCATTCGCCACAATAGCCAGACGGAGAGGGGACAGGGGAGATGGGATGGGACGGAGGAGAGAAAGGGTGGGTCAATTTCTCAAGTCAGAAGGCCATGGAGCCAGACCCCAGGTCCAGTGCTGTCCCGACCGAGGCCAACCACTAACCAACTAAGGGGCTCTTTACCCTACACTACTTTGACGACACATACTAGTTCCTGGACAAAATACTTTTATAGTGTAAAGTGACGGATCTACTGGAGTTTCACATTTCTCTTTCCCAGGCCACCTTCGGAGGTAGTATGGGACACTAACCAACACATCACCATAATAGCGATGGCCAGAAAAGGAGAGAAAGGGTTAAGTCCAGTCTCAGAGAGTCAGACCCCAGGTGCAGTGTGGCCCCGACCCAGGCCTTGAGAGCCTGCCTGGGGAAGACTTTAATAAGGTTGGGATGGAACACCACTATCTTCCACACTATCCCCCAAAAATCTATAAAAACCTGTCTGCCTTGGTTCCATTCTCCCTGTCTGTTTGGTCTGCACTCATTAAAACAGTTAACAAGCCTCACATGATAGGCTGGCCTCCAGAAGTCTTCCAGGCCAGCGATTGGGCAGATCTCAGAGGAACTGGCTTCTGATTGCATGCCTTTCAGAGGAACTAGTTTGTGATTGGATGGCTTTGACAGGAAAGTGTTTGTGATTGGATGGCTTCAGTGCTCCAGCAGACTGTGAAGGACATACATGGTAAAGAAGGGAAAGAGTGACTGGTGACCTAAGAGATGAGCTTATCGTTTCCTCTCCTGTCATTCAGAGGAGAGGCCCACATCACACCTCTCCTAAAACAGATCAACACCTCGCCTATAACCTTGCCGTTATAATAGACCATCTGGGATAGGAATAAGGTTCATTAGGGAAAACGTTAAGGTATAGTAGTTCATACGTGTTTCAGTCCATTTTCTTCCCTTTTGTGCCTATGACCCAAGCCAGGAGATATCTGAGCTGCATTCTATTATTTTTGGTGGTATGCAGTTGTATAATATAGTGTAGCACAATGTATAATATAGTGTAGTAGAATAGAATTGCCACTGAATGCCTAACCTGGTCTCATTGCAAAACATGATTTGGGGGGGTTCTTATATTTGTTAAGGGCCTTGCTCAATGGCACAGCAATTGTGTTTGAAACAGAAACCTTACGGTTACTGGCGCAACGCTGTAACCGAGGCTACCTGGTTGTAACGTTCATAATTTGGTTGTAATTCCATTGGTTACCTCTAGGCAGATGCCACAGGGGCAGAGTGGCCCACACTCACTGAATATGGCACTTTTAAATGTAAGAGCAATCACTACAAAAACCTTTCTCGTGAATGACCTCATTACTGAGTGCAGTTGATTGCATGTTTCTCACTGAAACATGGCTGTTTTCAGACTGTAATGCTGCTCTTATTGAAGCCTCCTCCCGGACTAAGTCTTTTTATGCACAGAAAAGGGAAAAAGCGTGGGGGGAGATCCTCTATTTTTACTAATGCTCTCAGCTGTAAGGACATTTCATTTTGGCAACTTTGGGTCTTTTGAGCATCGTGCTATACTGTTTAAATGTCAGCCACCAGTGCTGGCCTTTAACCCTTTGTCGCCACTGCCTCACTTTCTTTACTGATTTCTCTGAACTATTGTCTATTGAGAATTATGATAAAATCATTGTGTTGGGTGATTTTAATATTCATGTTGACAAAGAGACTGACTCCAAGGCCATTGAATTTCGTAATCTTTTGAGCTCTATGGACTTTATCCAACATGTCACTGTGCCCACCCATAACCGCGGCCATACTCACCCCTCATTAACTGAAGCGAAGACTGGGGGTCAGCCTGAAGAACCAAACTACTCAGTAATCTCCTCCATATAGCCTAACTCTCACACACTCACATGCACACACATATTTAAACAAAACAAATATATATTTTTTAATGATAACTGATCAATTAATTTATACATTTATAATTATTATTTTTTGTTATCTGTTTTAACAAGCATTTAGTAAAACAATTTGTACTTATCTATTGTATATAGTTTTTATGTGGTGAGGTTTTCATATAAGCCTTTCAACCACACCTGCACACCGTTTTTTTTTATTGTTATTTGCTTTTATCTGTATTGTTGTTTATCACTTGTTTTCTTTAGTGGAATAAATTAAACTTAAAACTTCTTAGGGCTGCAATGCCGTTAACGGGATCGATATGACAACAGCCGGTGAAAGTGCAGGGTGCCAAATTCAAACAACAGAAATCTCATAATTGAAATTCCTCAAGCATACAAGTATTTCACAGCATTTTAAAGATACACTCTTGTTAATCCCACCACAGTGTCCGATTTCAAAAAGGCTTTACAGCGAAAGCACCACAAACGGTTATGTTAGGTCACCGCCAAATCACAGAAAAACACAGCCATTTTTCCAGCCAAAGACAGGAGTCACAAAAAGCAGAAAGTGCTTTTTTTATTTTTATTATTATTATTTATTTTTTTAGGGGTGGATCAGCTTAATATTGCGGAAAGAATGTTGCTTCCAATGTAATTGTCTGCATCATTTCCAATCCCCCATATTTTTTTGGGTAAATATATATATCCATACACGTATGCATACATATACACATATATACATACACATACCTATATAGACATACATACTTTTTTAAAGAGTATACCTTTATTATTATTCCCCGCAAACCCTACCACCGATCCCCCAATTGGAGTAAACTGATAAACATTTCTGTTTTTACCTTCAATTTATACATCTTATACACATTTTACAGACACAGTCTAGTTTATAATAGTTCTCTCTTGTTTGTTCTTAGTCCTTCCTCTATTTCTGTTGTCCATCCAGTTTGATTTCCACTTGTAACTGTGCTATTTCACAAAAGCTCCGCACCTATACACATTTCACAGATCCCGTATGCCCTACATTGTTTATCTTGTCCCACCCTTCAGCTCCACTCAACTCTTCCCATCTATCTTCCAACATCATCCATTTCGGATTTTTATTTGCCATATATTTTTCAACTGTGCTGTGATGCTTCACAAAAGATTTGAATCTTCCTATTCTCATAGTTTCCACGGATTGTAAATTAAAAATAAACATTTTTGCTAAAATAATTATTATATTATTGATTGATTGACTATGGCTTTTCAAATCCCCCAGTATTGCTATCTGTAGCGTTAGTTCTACGCAAATGTTGCAATTCTTCAGCCATTCCTGGACCTGTGACCAAAAACGAGCTACATATGGACAATACCAAAATAAATGATCTAATGACTCTGCCTCCTCACAGCAGAATCTGCAGAGCTGGGAAGATTGTATCCACCATATATATAACATTCTATTAGTTGCAAGAATTTTGTACAGTAATTTAAATTGAAAAATTCGAAGTTTTGAATCCGGCGTTGTTTTGCGTATCAATTCATAAACCATGTGCCATGGAATGGGTACATCGAAAATCTCTTCCCAACTATTTTGCAATTTATATGGCACAGCTGTCAGTTTTTTGGTCCTTAAATTAAATTGGTATATGTTTTTATTTATCACACTTTTCTTTAACCATTTATGTTCTTTAATATAGGGCCGACATACAAGTTCCTTACTTTTTTCCCCTTCTACTTGCCTCTTCCATTTTTGTGGTAATGCTGCAATTAATTGGTTGTAATTTTGGGTAGAGCAGACATTTCCATATGTCTGTGTTAGCTGCATGTGTGACATTACTCCACCAGTCCTATTTATGATATCATTCACAAAAATTATACCTTTTTTAAAAATTTCTTTGATAAATACAGTTTTTTTTTTTTAAATAAAGATATTTTGGAGATGATTTCCTTTTCAAACAACCGAAAGTGAGCAGGTGTAATCTGAATAAAGGGAAAAAGGCCCTTCTTGAACATAGGATGAGACATTCGTACCAATTTACTAGAGAACCAGTTTGGATTTAAGTATAACTTTTGTATGACTGATGCCTTTAGTGAGAGGTCTAATGCTTTAATATTTAATAATTTCTGCCCTCCGAATTCATATTCGTTATATAAATAGGCCCTTTTAATTTTATCTGGCTTGCCGTTCCAAATAAAATGGAATATTTTTTGTTCATATAATTTAAAAAGCAGGTCACTAGGTGTAGGCAAAACCATAAGCAAATAGGTAAACTGTGATATGATTAAAGAGTTAATCAGGGTGATTTTCCCACAAATAGACAGGTATTTTCCTTTCCATGGTAGCAAGATCTTATCTATTTTTGCTAACTTTCTATAAAAATTTATTGGAGTGAGATCATTTCTTTCTTTTGGGATTTGTATACCGAGTATGTCCACATCTCCGTCAGACCATTTAATTGGTAAACTACATGGCAATGTAAAATGTGTATTTTTTAGTGATCCAATACGTAATATGGTACATTTATCATAATTTGGTTTTAATCCAGAGAGGATAGCAAATGTATCTAGATCCTCTAAGAGTCCGTGGAGAGACTCTAGTTGTGGTTTTAAAAGAAAACATGAATCATCAGCGTACAATGACACCTTAGTTTTTAGGCCCTGGATTTCTAATCCCTTAATATTAATGTTTGATCTAATTTTAACAGCTAACATTTCGATGGCAATAATAAATAGATATGCCGATAGTGGACAACCTTGTTTTACTCCTCTAGATAGTTTAAAACTTTCTGAGATGTAGCCATTATTTACTATTTTACATCTAGGGTTACTATACATAATTTTAACCCATTTTATAAGAGATTCCCCAAAATTGAAATATTCTAGGCATTTATATATAAACTCCAGTCGTACTTTATCAGAAGCCTTTTCAAAATCAGCTATGAAAACCAGGCCTGGTGTCCCCGATATTTCATAGTGTTCTATTGTTTCCAGTACTTGCCTTATATTATCTCCAATGTATCGTCCATGTAAAAAACCTGTCTGATTAGGATGAATAATATCTGACAAAACTTTTTTTATTCTATGCGCCAAGCATTTTGCTAGGATTTTTGCATCACAACACTGAAGTGTAAGAGGTCTCCAATTTTTTAAATGGACTGGATCTTTATATATACCACTTGGGTCCTGTTTCAGTAATAATGATATCACACCTTCTTGTTGCGTGTCTGATAATCTATCATTTATATAGGAGTGGTTAAAACAAGCTAATAATGGTCCTTTGAGTATATAAAAAAAAAATTGTATACTTCCACTGGTATGCCATCCAGCCCTGGAGTTTTCCCATCCTTAAAGGCCCCAATTGCATCAAGTAGTTCCTCCTCTGTAATTAGGCCTTCACATGAGTCTTTCTGTACGGATGTTAATTTTACATTATTATTAGGAAAAAAATCCATACAATTAGTTTCAGTTAGTGGAGATGGAGGAGCCTGAAATGAAAACATATTCTTAAAGTACTTTACTTCCTCTTTCAAAATATCATTTGGTGAATCATGCGTGACGCCATCATTTGTAACAAGTTTTAATACGTTTTTTTGGTAGCATTTCTATATTGAAGATTGAAAAAGAATTTGGTGCATTTTTCCCCATATTCCATCCAGTTCGCTTTATTTTTATAATATATTACACTGGATCTTTCTTGAATAAGTTCCTCCATTTCTTTTTGTTTTTCCTCTAACTTATTCTGTGCCTCTATGGTACCGTTTTTATTGTTATCTAACTGTATTGTTAGTCCTTCAATTTCTTTTGTTAATATGGACTCTTTTGATCTAAATTGCTTTTGTTTTATAGATGAGTACTGAATTGCATGGCCTCTAAAGGCACACTTAAAAGTGTCCCATACAATAAGGGGATCTGCTGTACCTATGTTATGTCTAAAAAAGTCAGTTATAAATTCTTCTGTCCTAGTTCTAAACAATTTATCATCTAGTAGGCTTTGATTAAATTTCCAATATCCTCGCCCACGTGGAAATTCTGTAAGAGTAATATATATGCCAATTATTGTAACGGCTGTTTATTAAACAAGACGAAAACTAAACACACTTGAGAATTTACAAAATAATAAACGAAGTCAACAGACCTGAACAAACGAACTTACAATAGACGAAGAACGCACGAACAGGAACAGACTACATACATGAACGACAAAACGAAACAGTCCCGTGTGGTAGACATACGGACACGGAAGACAATCACCCACAAACAAACAGTGTGAACAACCTACCTTTATATGGTTCTCAATCAGAGGAAACGTCAAACACCTGTCCCTGATTGAGAACCATATAAGGCTAATTACCACTGACCTAAACATAGAAACACAAAACATAGAATGCCCACCCCAACTCACGCCCTGACCAACTAAACACATACAAAAACAAGAGAAAACAGGTCAGGAACGTGACATAACCCCCCCCTCAAGGTGCGAACTCCGGACGCACCACCAAAAGTCTAGGGGAGGGTCTGGGTGGGCATCTGTCCACGGTGGCGGCTCAGGCTCTGGGCGTGGTCCCCATCCCACCATAGTCAATCCCCGCTTTTTTAGCCTCCTCCCAATGACCACCCTCCAAATTAACCCCACTGGATTAAGGGGCAGCACCGGACTAAGGGGCAATACCGGAATGAGGGGCAACACCGGAATGAGGGGCAACACCGGAATAAGGGGCAACACCGGACTGAGGGACGGCAGCTCCGGACTGAGGGACGGCAGCTCCGGACTGAGGGACGGCAGCTCCGGACTGAGGGACTGCAGCTCCTGGCTGGCTGACGGATCTGGCTGCTCATGGCTGGCTGACGGATCTGGCTGCTCATGGCTGGCTGACGGATCTGGCTGCTCATGGCTGGCTGACGGATCTGGCTGCTCATGGCTGGCTGACGGATCTGGCTGCTCATGGCTGGCGGACGGATCTGGCTGATCCTGGCTGGCGGACGGCTCTGGCTGATCCTGGCTGGCGGACGGCTCTGGCTGATCCTGGCTGGCGGAAGGCTCTGGCTGATCCTGTCTGGCGGAAGGCTCTGGCTGATCCTGTCTGGCGGAAGGCTCTGGCTGATCCTGTCTGGCGGAAGGCTCTGGCTGATCCTGTCTGGCGGAAGGCTTTGACTGCTCCTGTCTGGCGGAAGGCTCTAGCGGCTCCTGTCTGGCGGACGGCTCTGAAGGCTCATGGCAGACGGGCGGCTTTGCAGGCTCAGTACAGACGGGCGGCTTTGAAGGCTCAGTACAGACGGGCAGTTCATGCGGCGCTTGGCAGACGGACAGTTCAGACGGCGTTGGGCAGACGGGCAGTTCAGGCGCCGCTGGGCAGACGGGCAGTTCAGGCGCCGCTGGGCAGACGGGCAGTTCAGGCGCCGCTGGGCAGACGGCAGACTCTGGCCGGCTGAGACGCACTGTAGGCCTGGTGCGTGGTGCCGGAACTGGAGGTACCGGGCTAAGGACACGCACATTCAGGCTAGTGCGGGGAGCAGCAACAGGGCACACTGGACTCTCAAGGCGTACTATAGGCCTGGTGCGTGGTACCGGCACTGGTGGTACCGGGCTGAGGGCACGCACATCAGGGCGAGTACGGGGAGAAGGAACAGTGCGTACAGGGCTCTGGAGACGCACAGGAGGCTTGATGCGTGGTGCCGGAACTGGAGGCACTGGGCTGGAGACACGCACCACAGGGAGAGTGCGTGGAGGAGGAACAGGACTCTGGAGACGCACTGGAAGCCTGGTGCGTGGTGTAGGCACTGGTGGTACTGGGCTGGAGCGGGGAGGTGGCGCCGGAAATACCGGACCGTGCAGGCGTACTGGCTCCCTTGAGCACTGAGCCTGCCCAACCTTACCTGGTTGTATGCTCCCCGTCGCCCGACCAGTGCGGGGAGGTGGAATAACCCGCACCGGGCTATGTAGGCGAACCGGGGACACCATGCGTAAGGCTGGTGCCATGTAAGCCGGCCCGAGGAGACGCACTGGTGGCCAGATATGTAGAGCCGGCTTCATGGCACTTGGCTCAATGCTCAATCTAGCCCGGCCGATACGAGGAGCTGGTATGTACCGCACCGGGCTATGCACACGTACAGGAGACACCATGCGCTCTACTGCGTAACACGGTGTCTGCCCGTACTCTCGCTCTCCACGGTAAGTACAGGGAGTAGGCGCAGGTCTCCTACCTGACTTCGCCACTCTCCCTTTTAGCCCCCCCCCCAAGAAATTTTTGGGGTTTACTTTCGGGTTTCCTACCGCGTCTTCGTGCTGCCTCCATTCGCCGGTATCCCTCCTCGCACTGCGCCAGAGAATCCCAGGCAGGCTCCGGCACTCGCCCTGGGTCGATCGCCCACCTGTCGATCTCCTCCCACGTAGTGTAGCCCAGATCCTTCTCCTGCTTCCGAGCTAGCTCCTCAAAACGCCGCCTCTCTGCTTTCGCTGCCTCCAGCTCAGCTTTGGGGCGGCGATATTCTCCTGGTTGAGCCCAGGGTCCTTTTCCGTCCAATATTTCCTCCCAAGTCCACGAGTCCTGTTTTTTTGGCCGCTGTTGCTGGTTCCTCTCACGCTGCTTGATCCTTGTTTGGTGGGTGGTTCTGTAACGGCTGTCCTCCTCCTCTTCGTCCGAAAACAGTCCCGTGTGGTAGACATACGGACACGGAAGACAATCACCCACAAACAAACAGTGTGAACAACCTACCTTTATATGGTTCTCAATCAGAGGAAACGTCAAACACCTGTCCCTGATTGAGAACCATATAAGGCTAATTACCACTGACCTAAACATAGAAACACAAAACATAGAATGCCCACCCCAACTCACGCCCTGACCAACTAAACACATACAAAAACAAGAGAAAACAGGTCAGGAACGTGACAATTATGTGATGGTCCGACCGCATTCTGTCCCCTATCAAACACTTTTTAACTTTTGGTGCCAGAGAGAATGATATAAGAAAGTAGTCAAGGCGACTAGCTTGATTAAGCCTCCGCCATGTATATCTCACTAGGTCAGGGTATTTAAGTCTCCATATATCCACTAATTCCAATATATCCATGACATTCCTGATTTCCTTAAGTGCCTGAGGGTGATAGTTTGTAGTGTGATTTCCTTTCCGGTCCATAGAGGTATTTAAGACCGTATTAAAATCTCCCACTATAATAATAGAGTCTAGTGTTGCTTGTAGAGTTGATACATTCTTATATATATTGTCAAAGAAGCTTGGATCATCATTATTCGGACCGTATAGGTTAAAATATTGTCCAATAATATATTTAAAATAATCCATCTACCTTGAGGATCTGTTTGGACAAGTTGCACATTTGGATCAAAATTATTGTTAATTAAAACCATCACCCCTTTTGAATTTCTTTGCCCATGGGAGAAATATATTTCGCCCCCCCAGTTCTTTTTCCACAAAACTTCATCTAAAACTGTTGAATGGGTTTCCTGTAAACAATAGATATTATAATCCTTCTCTTTTAGCCAGGTAAATACTGATCGTCTTTTCTTATTATCGGCTAAGCCATTACAATTGTAACTGGCTATACTTATTTCACCACTTACCATAATGAGACACACCTTTCAATTATTTTTATCAAAATATATGTTTGTAAACGTCCTATTAAAAAGTAACATAATGATTGAGTGTCTATATAGTTGTACCATGATATTTGCATTTCTACTAAGTAAACCTCCAATTGGTCCCTACTATTCCACCCGCTAAAAGCCCTCATCTCGAGTTGGGTTGTCATCCCAATGCCCGGCAGACCACCCTCGACCCCCTGTATCCCATAGCCCTGGACCGACTGGGATCCATCCTTTGAAAAGAGCACACAGTGCCATTTACCGAATTGAAGTAGATCCATTGCCAAATGCATTTCCATCGCCCTCACCTCGATTTGTATTATATATAGCTGTGGATCATCCTCTATTGTCCCTAACATCTTTTACTTCTTCCTTCGCAACAGTTGTGGGATACACACATACACCCACACACATTCAGCCCTTACCCCCACACAACCATAAACTCACTTTCTCAACAATTGCACCATCCCAGAGCCCAACTCAAGATAGGTCATGATTTACAAATGTACTTGCAGTTGCAGCTGCATGAGAAGGCCTGCAAAACCGCGCAAAAAATGAGCATAAATGTAGAGATTTATTTACCATTGTCACATCCTAGATGATGGAGGTCAAATGTACACCTTCTTCCTGAAACACCCACAATACGGTCACCCGTATTGACCATATTCCCAAGCATCTCCATGCAGTCCGACTTTGATTTCGTGCCACCAGGGCCACAATAATATACCCCCTCTCTGAATGTCCGAGTGTGACCCCCTCCCCATGGGTTACTGCAGCTAGTGTTGCCAGCACTGCCACTGCCTGGGTGGGGGCACCCCACCGGAATCCCCACCGGCTAGGTACAAGGTCGTCAAGGTTCTCATTAGCAGCTTTGAGAATTTCCTTGTTTATTATGCTCTCCCTTTAGGGGGCTTTGGCTTTGCAGGACCAACCCTGCCAAGCAGGCTCAGAATCTTGAGGGGGCAGTGCTGCTCTTGGTCTCTGACCTCATTTTGGCTGCATACTCACCGCTTACAGCATGCACATAAAACAGTTAGGGACTTCTCCTTAGTATCTGGGCCATTCATGTGGGTGTCTAGGGTATAGGGCCATGGACCGTACCATTAAAATAGGATAATAAATAATTAGATATAATTTATTTTAAAAATGTAGTTCCCCATGATAGGACAATAAATAAATAAGACGTATAATTCATTATAAAAGTATATCCATCATCTGAACAACATTGAAAGCCCTCACATACCCGGCTCACAGCAATACATTGGCTCTGGGATATGCAACCATTTCATTACTCACTCACTCAACTTTCCAAACATAACAAATAAAATAAACACACACCACACCATCCACACATACTGTGCCTTCTGTTTACTTAGTTTTTATCTTCACTATGTAGAAATAGTGCTTGTGTGTTCAATTAGTTATATGTGAAGATTTATAGAAAAGCTATATTTTTTATTGTATTGTTACAATCAATAACCGGGCTTGAATTGTGTTTATTTTCCTCATCTATGAGAACTTTGTAATTTTTAAAATAACCATGGAGTAGTCTTTGTGTCTCTGAACAACTGGTTATCAATATATAGTTTATCAACGACGAGAGCTACTCGTTTCGCTTTTAATCTATTTTCTTTGAAAATTGGATACAGAACTTTGCGCCGTTCTGCAATTTCCTTCGGAAACTGATCATTCATGCCAATTTTGGTCCCAGCAAGTCTTTTACCCAGGCTTTTAACCATTATTTTATCTTTAAATGAAGCAAATTTGGCAACGATTGGGCGTTCGTACCTCTGCCCTCTCTGTCCGAAGCGGTGTACACGTTCAAGTTGGATCTTGTCGATAACTTCGCGTGGAATCTGAAGCGCTGTAAGAAGGAACTCTCTAACTACAGATTCAGGAACTTCTCCTTCTTTCTCTTGGATATTTGTAAGTACCAAATTCTCTCTCATGGATCTAGTTTGTATGTCCAGTAAGGCTTCCTTCAGAACGGTGTTCTCCTTTTTAATTTCATTCATTTCGGTTTCAATCTTATTGACTGTCCCTTTTAGCTTGTGTGTTTCCTTCTCCAATGTCGCAGCTTTTTCATCACTCATCTCTAGGCTTGCCTTCAACTCTTTTATATCCTTACTAACTAATTCAAGTATACCCAGTTTGTCATTTATTGATTTTAACAGATCGGTTTCGACCTTTACCATTCCCGGTGGTGAGAATATTAAATCATCAGTGTCTGTTGAAGAGTCACGTTTTCGTTTTTGAATCGGTTCCCCTGTCTTACTCTCCGTCATGTTTGGGTGTTGCTTGTTTTCGTAATATTTGTCGATAAATGTCTCTAGTCTTAGGATTTGTTTTGTGTTATTATCCAGATTGAAGGTTATCACCCACCAGATTATTTAGTGCTAATATTTTAGTCTAATTTAGCAGATATTTCGAATATTATGTTTTATCTTGAGGTGCTCTACATAACTTCGTTCAGTCCGCCATTACCTTTACGTTACCTTTTTTTCACAAAAAGCAGAAAGTGCTTTTTGTGACTAGTTAGTCACAAAAAGGTTAGTGATAATGAATTACTAACCTTTGATGGTCTTCATCAGATGACACTCATAGGACTTCATGTTACACAATACATATATGTTATGTTCGATAAAGTTCATATTTATATCCAAAAACCTCATTTATATCCAAAGTTTACATTGGCGCCACGTTCAGAAATGCCTCCAAAATATCCGGAGAAATTGCAGAGAGCCACATCAAATAACAGAAATACTCATCATAAACTTTGATGAAAGATACATGTTTTACATGGAATTAAAGATAAACTTGTTCTTAATGCAACCGCTGTGTCAGATTTCAAAAAAGCTTTACGGAAAAAGCAAAAACCATGCAATAATCTGAGGTCGGCGCTCAGAGCCCAATCAAGCCATACAGATACCCGCCTTATTGTGCAGTCAACAGAAGTCAGAAATAACATTATAAATATTCACTTACCTTTGATGATCTTCATCAGAATGCACTCCCAGGAATCCCAGTTCCACAATAAATGTTTGATTTGTTTGGTAATGTCCATCATTTATGTCCAAATAGTTACTTTTGTTAGCGCGTTTGGTAAACAAATCCAAAGTCACGAAGCGCGTTCACTAAAGCAGACGAAATGTCAAAAAGTTCCGTAACAGTCAGTAGAAACATGTCAAATGATGTATTGAATCAATCTTTAGGATGTTTTTAACATAAATCTTCAATAATGTTTCTTTGTCTTCAATAGAATTTCTTTGTCTTCAGAAATGCGATAGAACAGAGCTCGCTCTCACATGAACGCGCATGGTCAGCGCATGTTCAGCTCATGATAGACCTTACTCAATCCCCTCTCCTTCGGCCCCACTTCACAGTAGAAGCATCAGACAAGGTTCTAAAGACTGTTGACATCTAGTGGAAGCCATAGGAAGTACAAAATGACCCATATCCCACTGTGTATTCGATAGGCGATGAGTTGAAAACCTACAAAGCTCAGATTTCCCACTTCCTGGTTGTATTTTTTTCTCAGGTTTTTGCGTGGCATATGAGTTCTGTTTTACTCACAGACATCATTCAAACAGTTTTAGAACCTTCAGAGTGTTTTCTATCCAATACTAATAATAATATTCATATATTAGCTACTGGGACTGAGGAGCAGGCAGTTTACTCTGGGCACCTCTGGGCACCTTTTCATCCAAGCTACTCAATTCGGCCCCTGCAGCCTTAAACTAAACAGCAAATTAAGGCCAACCATTGATGCCACAGTGAAGTTGAAAAAGGTCACATCCAAACAGAGGATGGATGAGTGAGGAAACTAATCAATTAAAGAGAAATTGCAGAAAGGCAGAGCGGAAGTTGCTGGTCCATTATGATATTCTGAGAGAGTAACTTGGCATATACAGCATAACAAAGCAAATTAGAAATGGGCTAATTTTTATAACTTGATCTCTAATAATCAGAATATTTAGAGAGTACTCTTCTCGACCATTAATGGCCTGATAAATCCTACCCCCGCATTTCAGAGATAAGATAACACACATTAGGCTGGGTATCAGTCAAGCAAGACCTGATGAGAAGTTTGATGATATGTGCTAAATTAAGTGCTGTATTTTGGAAAAATTGTATTTTGAAATTTTCCAATCTGGTTTTCAGGCTCACCACAGCACAGAAACAGCTTTAGTTAAAGTGGTAAGTGATCTTAGAGCCAACACAGGTGCCAAACAGCTCTCTAAGTGTTGCATTCAACACTTTTGACCATGATGTCCTTCTGGACAGACTGGAGAGGTGGGTTGGCCTCTCCGGTCCAGTTCTAAATTGGTTTAGGACCTATTTAGCCGGTTTAGGACCTATTTAGGACCTATTTTTTCCCTTGGTGAACATACTGTAACTCGGAGAAAATACATATCCCACAAGTTTCGATTTTGGGTCCGGTACTATTCAGGTAATATACAGTATGTTACCCCTTGGCAGCGTTATCAGAAAGCTCAGCATTGATTTTCACTGCTACACAGACGATACACAACTTCAAATGTTGAGGATTTTAGCTCCACGGATGAATTATTAGACTGTATTAGTGATTTAAATAATTGGATGGAGACAAGACCGAGGTATTTATTGTTGATTTCTTAAATGGCAGGCTATAGCCTTTAAATAATAATAATATAGCTTAAATAATACATTTCCGTTCTTCTTAGGCTACCTGGATTGCTCCTGACTAATTTAGAGTTAGTATGTGGTTTAATAGCCTTTTTGTAATTTTGATAGTGACAGAATCACACATTACTTCCCAAGCAAAGTCAAATTTTTGTCTCCCCGGCCATATAAGCTTGTAGGGCAGCATCTGAATGTCGTAGAGACAAACCAAAGATATCCCATATGCACCGGAGTCACATCTTTTCCCAGCATTTTCCAGCTTGTTTCCAGCTTCGGCATTGCGAACTGAAGCATTGTGATACATCGCTTTATACAATCAGGTTTCTTTACAATCAAAATCTTAAGCTAACAAGGGGTATGCATTTTCTTTAACAAAACCCACACGACCCTCACATATCCCCTCATTTCGAGCCCTGGTTTTAAGAGTGCATGGTAACTGAAGGAATGGGCTGACAAACAGGTAGGCTTACCTCTTATTTCTTGAATAGGAAAGAAATAGGCTCCTACACAAAGCCCTCTTGTTGTTAGTAGCCCAAAGTCAAATTAAAATGAAGACTGTTTAAATGAATTAGGCCTTCTCGAATTAGCCTACTTTCAGCAACCATGCATGTCCATCTCTGCGGCTGCCGCTTCATTGTAAGGTATGTAACTTACTCAAATATGGCTTATGGTGAGGTCAAATACTCTGATAAATAGCTTCATTATAGCAGTAGCAAGCTTACCTCCGGACCTCCTCATCTCCGCGCTCTCCCTGTCAAACTGAATAGGACATCAGTAGGCCTAGTCCACACACACAGATATTGTTTTTAAAAAAGAAGCCAAAGAAGCCTTTAACTCGCCTCTTGAAGTGCCACCGTACACAGCACAGCCATTGGTTAGGCAGCACAAAAGGGTTTACATCTGCAAGAGCAGGGGAGGCCAGGGAACATGATTGGGATAGCCTTTGTGTAGAAGCCTAGTCTTAAATAAACTCACCTTCTGCACCTGCTTCCTGACTCCCGGCGTATACGTTACAGAATAACACCTCAACAATATCGAAAGAGCAGAGGATAAAACCATCTTCCAGTCGGTCAACGAACAGGGTCATCTACTCCACCAACACAACGACCAGCTGGCGCAACTGAGTATGGCCATGAAGGAGGTCCTTCGCATTCTCCAACGCATTCTCCACCGCCTCCACCACCAGCGAGGTTCTCCATAACCCTATCAGAAGGCCTCCTAACACGGGGCTGTCACAGCGAGCCAATCCCCCAGCCTACCCAGCCGTCCGCCCAGGTCAGCGATGTGTGACTATCCCTTCCGGAAAAATATGACGGAACTCCATCAAAATGCCGTGGTTTCCTAATCCAGTGCTCCCTCTATTTCACCTATCAGACGGGAGCCCCCACCACCGAGAGGCCCAAGTTTGCCACGGTCATTTCCCTGCTGACCGTGGGTTACGGCCGTCTGGGAGAGAGGAGAGGAGGAGCTGGGCTCCTATGAGAGGTTCATAGCTCTGTTCAGAGTGGTCTTCGACCATCCTCCAGAGGGCAGAGAGGGAGGTGAGCGACTTTTCCTGCTCTGGCAGGGCGCCCAGACAGCTGCGGAGTACGCCCTCACCTTTTGGACTGTGCCAGCTTCCAGTGGATGGAATGAGCCGGCACCCCGCACTCTATTTCGCAGTGGACTGCGTGAGGAGGTTGGCATGTCGGGATGACAATATTTCCTTGGACGCTCTCATCTCGATGGTCATCCGTCTGGATAACCTTCTGCGGGAGCGCTGGTGTCCACCTTGCCACTTGCCTGCTTTGGCTGTCCTGGGACAGAGCCTGAACCCATGGAGGTAGGGCCACACACCACTCCGCAGCAGACAGCTGGGGCTCTGTCCCTATTGCGGCCAGGAGGGGCACCAGCTTCAGTGGTGTACGGTGCACCCTAGCCTGGGGTCCACTAGAGCAGAGGGGCGGCCCCATGACCTACCATCTCCCAGGGTAGGCGTGAGTATCCCATTTTCATTGTTTTCCGCCAAACCCTTCACGATTCCTATTTCACTGGCTGTCTGTCCCTCAAGTGTTGTCTCTACAGCTCTAGTGGACTCCGGTGCCACTGGGAACTTCATCGACCAGGCCCTTGCCTCCCCCCTGAACTTAACCTCATATTCGCTCTCCTCTCCTTTTCCTATCCAAGCTCTGGACACACGACCATTGGAATCCGGTACAGTTATGCACATCACCGCACCACTCACCCTCACTGTGAGACCCATGCACAAGGAAAGGAAAGCCTTCCCTTCTTCATCAGCTCCACACCTGCACACAAGGTAATCCTCGGCCTCCCGTGGCTCCAACGTCACAATCCCACCATCACAAGGTCGAGTATGACAACTTCTGCCTGGGGACCAGGATGGCGGAGGACCTGCTTTCCCGTACCCTGTGGTTCCACGCCGGTTGAGGGTCCACCAGCCCATCAATTGGTCCTGCCGTATCATTGTGTTGGATGTAGATGTGTACATCCGCCAGGCTCTGGAGCGGGAACACACTCCTGCCACCTGCCCTCCGGAGTGCATCTACATTCCCATAGGAGTAAGAGAGCGGCTGTTGACCTGGGCACACAGGACACCCAGGTATCACCCGCATTATCCAATCCCTCTCCGAAAAGTACTGGTGCCCTACCTTGGCGCAGGACGTCACCTACAATGTCAACTCATGCTCCATATGTGCTCAATCCAAATCTCCCCAGCACGCTCCAGCAGGGAAACTACTTCCTCTTCCCGTGCCTCAGCAGCCCTGGTCTCATTCGCCCATAGACTTTGTAACTGATCACCCCCTTTCTGATGGTTGTACCACTATGGTCATTATTGACAGATTCTCTAAATCCTATAATTTTATCCCTCTCTCTGGTCTACCTATCGCTCTCCAGGTCGCTGAGGCCCTATTCCAGCAGGTCTTCCGGTACTATGGCCTTCCGGAGGACATCGTTTCCGACTGTGGTCCCCCGTTTCACGTTGCGGGTCTGGAATGCCTTTATGGATAAGCTGGGGGTCACAGTCAGCCTCCAATCCGGGTACTGGCAGAGTCACTGCCAGGACCGGCAAGGTGAGTGGGCCCCTGTTCCTTCCCTGGGCGGATTACACCCAGAACTCACTTCGTCACTCCTCCACTGGACTGATTCCCTTCCAGTGCGTCCTGGGATATCAGCCGGCCCTGGCTCCATGGACTCCGAGCCAGACTGACGCCCCTGCAGTGGATGAGTGGTTCCGCCGTCAGAAGGACCACCACCGCAGTGAGGCTCCGGTGTTCCATCCTGTCTGGCTCTCCACCTCCCTCTCTGCCTGCCCTGCCGGAAGCTGAGCCCCCGGTTTGTGGGGCCTTCACGGTAACCTGGGATCTACTTACACATTCATAAATACACATATATATATATTCTGCACATCTACCATTCCAGTGTTTAATTGCTATATTGTAATTACTTCGCCACCATGGCCTATTTATTGCCTTACCTCCCTTATCCTACCTCAGTTGCACATACTGTATATAGACTTTTTCTACTGTATTACTGACTGTATGTTTGTTTATTCCATGTGTAACTCTGTGTTGTTGTATGTGTCGAACTGCTTTGCTTTATCTTGGCCAGGTCGCAGTTGCAAATGAGAACTTGTTCTCAACTAGCCTATCTGGTTAAATAAAGGTGAAATAAATAAAAAATACATCAACCTATCGTCTCAATCTCCCCACCAACTACCGGATCTCACCTTCCTTTCATGTTTCCTTCCTCAGACCGGTGGTGTCAGGTCCCCTGGCTGATGCCGTCCCCCATGACACCCCGCCGCCTCCCATGGACATCGAGGGGACCCCTGCCTATGCTGTTATGTCCCTCTTGGACTCTCGACGTCGTGGGGGTCGGCTCCAGTACCTAGCAGACTGGGAGGGGTACGGTCCCGAGGAGCGCTCCTGGGTCCCGGTGGCGGACATCCTGACCCCAACATCATCCGGGATTTCCAACTCTGCGTCTGGACCGGCCTGCTACTCGCCCTCGGGTCCGTCCTAGGAGAGAGAAAACATCTAGTTTGTCCCCTCTTCATTTACACCTGCATTCCACTTCGCTCCTCTCACCTATCTTACAGGACTTCACCCATCAAACATCTGGGTTCTCCTCTCCCTCTTTCCCCCATAAATCTACACACAATACCCCATAATGACAAAGCAAAAACAGTTTTTTTGAATTTTTTGCACATGTATAATACAACATTTACATAAGTATTCAGACACTTTACTCAGTACTTTGTTGAAGCAGCTTTTGCAGCGATTACAGCCTCGAGTTTTCTTGGGTATGACGCTACAAGCATGGCACACCTGTACAGTGGCTTGCGAAAGTATTCACCCCCTTGGCATTTTTCCTATTTTGTTGCCTTACAACCTGGAAATAAAATAGATTTTTTTGGGGCTTTGTATCATTTGATTTACACAACACGCCTACCACTTTGAAGATGCAAAATATGTTTCTTTGTGAAACAAACAAGAAATAAGACAAAAAAAACTGAAAACTTGAGCATGCATAACTGTCAATACTTTGTAGAGGCACCTTTTGCAGCAATTACAGCTGCAAGTCTCTTGGGGTATGGCTCTATAAGCTTGGCACATCTAGCCACAGGGATTTTTACCCATTCTTCAAGGCAAACTGCTCCAGCTCCTTCAAGTTGGATGGGTTCCGCTGGTGTACAGCAATCTTTAAGTCATACCACAGATTCTCAATTGGATTGAGGTCTGGGCTTTGACTGGGCAATTCCAAGATATTTAAATGTTTCCCCTTAAACCACTCGAGTTTTGCTTTAGCAATATGCTTAGGGTCAATGTCCTGCTGGAAGGTGAACCTCCATCCCAGTCTCAAATCTCTGGAAGACTGACACAGGTTTCCCTCAAGAATTTCCCTGTATTTAGCACCATCCATCATTCCTTCAATTCTGACCATTTTCCCAGTCCCTGCCGATGAAACACCTCTCCACAACATGATGCTGCCACCACCATGCTTCACTGTGGGGATTGTGTTCTCGGGGTGATGAGAGGTGTTGGGTTTGCGCCAGACATAGCATTTTCCTTGATGGCCAAAAATCTCAATTTTTGTCTCATCTGACCAGCGTACCTTCTTCCATATGTTTGGGGAGTAATTTCCTTAAGCAATGGCTTTTTTCTGGCCACTCTTCCGTAAAGGCCAGCTCTGTGGAGTGTACGGTTTAAAGTGGTCCAATGGGCAGATACTCCAATCTCCGCTGTGGAGCTTTGCAGCTCCTTCAGGGTTATCTTTGGTCTCTTTGTTGTCTATCTGATTAATGCCCTCCTTGCCTGGTCCATGCGTTTTGGTGGGCGACCCTCTCTTGGCAGGTTTGTTGTGGTGCCATATTCTTTCCATTCTTTAATAATGGATTTAATGGTGCTCAGTGGGATGTTCAAAGTTTCTGATATTTTTTTATAACCCAACCCTGATTTGTACTTCTCCACAACTTTGTCCCTGACCTGTTTAGAGAGCTCCTTGGTCTTCCTGGTGCCGCTTGCTTGGTGGTGCCCCTTGCTTAGTGGTATTGCAGACTCTGGGGCTTTTCAGAACAGCTGTATATATACTGAGATCATGTGACACTTAAATAAAGTCCACCTGTGTGCAATCTACTAGTTATGTGACTGCTGAAGGTAATTGGTTGCACCCAATCTTATTTAGGGGCACACGGCACTTCTCCGTATTTTTTTTGAAAACAACAATTTTTTTCCATTTCACTTCACTAATTTGGACTATTTTGTGTATGTCCATTACATGAAATCAAAATAAAAATCAATGTAAATTACAGGTTGTAATACAACAAAATAGGAAAAACACCAAGGGGATGAATACTTTTGCAAGGCACTGTATTTAGGGAGTTTGTCCCATTCTTCTCTGCAGATCCTCTCAAGCTCTGTCAGGTTGGATGGGGAGCATCGTTGCACAGCTATTTTCAGGTCTCTCCAGAGATGTTTGATTGGGTTCAAGTCTGGGCTCTGGCTGGGCCACTTTAAGTACATTCAGAGACTTTCCCCGAAGCCAATCTTGCATTGTCTTGGCTGTGTGCTTTGGGTTGTTGTCCTGTTGGAAGACTAACATTCACCCCAGTCTGAGGTCCTGAGCACTCTGGAGAAGGTTTTCATCAAGGATCTAGCTGTACTTTGCTCTGTTTATTTTTCCCTCTATCCTGACTAGTCTCCCCAGTCCCTGTTGCAGAAAAACATCCCCACAGCAGGATGCTGCTACCACCATGCTTCACCGTAGGGATGGTGCCAGGTTTCCTCCAGACGTGACGCTGGGCATTCAGGCCAAAGAGTTCAATCTTGGTTCCATCATAGAGTCTTTAGGTGCCTTTTGGCAAACTCCAACCGGGCTGTCATGTGCCTTTTACTGAGGAGTGGCTTCCGTCTGGCAAATCTACCATAAAGGCCTGATTGGAGTAGTGCTTCGGAGATGGTTGTCCTTCTGGAAGGTTATCCCATCTCCACAGAGGAACTCTGGAGCTCTGTCAGAGTGACCATTGGGTTCTTGGTCACCTCCCTGACCAGGGCCCTTCTCCCCCGATTGCTCAGTTTGCCCAGGTGGCCAGCTCTAGGAAGAGTCTTGGTGGTTCCAAACTTCTTCCATTTAAGAATGATGGAGGTCACTGTGTTCTTGGGGACCTCCAATGCTGTGTTGGTACCCTTCCCCAGATCTGTGCCTCGACACAATCCCGTCTCGGAGCTCAACGGAAAATTCCTTCGACCTCATGGCTTGGTCTTTAGTGTGGGACCTCCAAATCATGTCCAATCAATTGAATTTTCCACAGATGGAAGGACTCTATTTAAGTTGTAGAAACATCTCAACGATGATCAATGGAAACAGGATGCATCTGGGCTCAATTTCGAGTCTCATAGAAAAGGGTCTGAATACTTACGTAATTAATGTATTTCTGTTTTAGTTTTTTTTTTATAAATGTGCAACATTTTCTAAAAAACTATTTTTGCTTTGTCATTATGGGTATTATGTGTAGATTGATGAGGGGAGAAAATCGATTTAATCCATTTTAGAATAAGGCTATTATGTAACAAAATGTGGAAAAAGTCAAGGGGTCTGAATACTTTCCTAATGCACTGTATGTTAGGCAGAGCTTCCCATGCTCTTATTTAGACCTGGGGTGGCGTAAGATCGGCCACACTTATCTACCGCCTCGCAGAAGTACTTTATCCTTCAGTTTTTTACCAAGCATTCCTTTGGTAAAATTCCTGTAGCTCAGAGCACACTACTCCGCTCCGTCGACAGTCAGTACTTGGGTGTACCATAATGCATTGCAGCATTAGAGAGAACCAATATGGTGACACGTTTGTCATTCCATTTAATGTGGCCCAGCTGTCTCCCTATCACATGGCTCTGCTCCAAAATACCCAGAGTACAGTGCTGCTGGTTGTGTCCGGTTGCACCCCAAACGGCACCCTATTTCCTATTTAGTGAACTACTTTTAATCAGGGCCAATTAAAAGTAGTGCACTACATAGGGAATAGGGTGCCATTTATAAAGCATCCTCTGTTCCTCACTCCCCTGCTGGGAGAAGTAAAGACGGGGGCTCAGTGTAGTGTGGGGGACTAAAGGTGACATCGCTGTGAACCAGGGACGGGAACACAGAGGACAAACACACACCAAGACAGACGAACGCACGCACACATGCAAACGCCTCCGCTGAGAGGACGGGGATGTGGCAGCAAGGATCCCCTGGTGGTTTAGTCAGCTGTAAACATGATGCGCCACTGAGAAAGGGAGAAGCGAGGGAGAGAGAGAAAGAGGGATTAGAGAGAGCCATAAAGGGGGGGATAGAGGGCGCATGGATAGAACAAAAGCATGAGACAGAAAGAGAAAGAGAAAGAGAAAGAGGGATCGAGGGAAGAGAAGGGGGCAGAACAGATGGAACAAACAGTCACAGCAGGGACCATTCTGTTCATATTAGATTGTGCCAATGAATATCATTAACATCTTCTCTAATCAGTCTCCAGGAATATTCTACGAACTCATGGCTGCTCCTCCCCAATCGCTCCAACACCCTTTCTATTCCGCTTTCTTCCCCTTTTCATTTAGAAGTCACTAATGCATAAATTCATAAAATGCAAATGATAAGAAATGTCCCCTGAAGAAAGCTGCTGTTATGAATGGCGTCTGTTACATACTGTTGTATACTGTTGTCAGTCACAATAACCTGTCCTTATCTTACTAGGAAACACCCATACCCGTGTTGCATACTCACATACCTCCATTATAAACGCTTGGTTGATAATTGAGGGGAATTGTTTTCCACCATTTTAGGCCTGCAAATGAGCATTTGAAATTGTTACGCAGTCAAGCTCAAAGCTGGGCTCTCCAAATTGCAGTTTACGAGATTAAGGGAACCAAACCACTCATGAACATTATTATCTGTGACACTCAAATGTGGCGGTACAGTCAGAAATCAAGTTATAGCAGTTTTTTGGGAAACAGTTCTTGCCGTTTCACTCATCAGAATTAATTGGCTTTATTCAACCAGGTAAGTTATTGAGAACAAATTATCTTAAACAATAACAACCTGGAACAACCTTCTCTTTGTGAAGATGTAGCCTATATCCTGTCACAAAACAAGAGATGACAGGATGTGTGCACTCAGAAACACAGGCTTCACAGAAGAGAGTAACCTTGATTAGCCCAAGCCAGGACAGGAAGACAGGTTTATTTCCCTAAAACATCCAGGACAAAGGAGGGTCAATAGGTTGTCTGTCAGATGTGTCACATTATAGGGGACAACAGGAAGTGAAGCGTGGGTGAAGGCAGGAAGCTCTGTCTCTGTGAAACAAGGATGTCCTTTTCTTTATGTGTACCGACTGTCCTCTCTCCTTTTCCTTTATGAGGACAGCACAGCCTTGACACACCTAAAGCCCCAAGCCATTGTGACAAGACTTCAAAAAGAAAGCATTGAGAAAGAGACCACATGCTCTGTACCCTTAGCACATATATAGTATGTTCTACTTTCCTCCTGTCTCTCCTTCTGTCTCTCTTCTGTGATATGACAAGCTGTTGGAAGACAAGGAGGATATGGCGGACTCACTCAATATCCTCAGTGATGTACCGTAGAGATACATACCTACAGTATGTGTCCTATTTAATTCTGTGTGATGTACTGACTCTCTGATAGGCACTGCACCTGGTCCCTGTCCCCACCATTAACATGGAATTCCCATGGTCTTGTCTGCTCCCAGCCTGGGTGTGTTCCTGGCACTGTGCGGATGGGATAAATAAATCACACAGTCCCCCTGGAGAAGAGAGAAGAGGGAAATGGAAGACATCTGGTGATGACAATGAGGCTGGAGCTTCTCTATTAGAGCCTGTTGGACAGTCACAAATAGTTTCAACTGCAGTCAAATATTGGTCAAAGGGTCTTTGTCTATTTTTACAGGACAGTCTATGTTCAGACGTATTACTCCTTCCAATCATCACATCAACACCGAGCACTGATTCCCTCTCCTCGGTGTTGAGATGCCACTGTATGTGGTGTAGTCTCCTGTGACAGACTGTTAACGTAATGTCAGAGGATGTCGGGAGATGACGTGGAAACCAACCACGAGGGGCAACAGTGAATGCTGTCACCTTCAAGTAGGTTTAGGTTTTGCTGTACAGGGATGGTGGATGGGCGTAAGCATCTGCCTCTGGTGTCAAATGTTGCATGTTTGAATTCAGCGATATAATATTTTTTTTATATATTTTTTAAGCCCATCCTCAGATCCTTGAAAGGTTCTACAGCTGCAGCACCGAGAGCATCCTGACTGGTTGCATCACTGCCTGGTATGGCAACTGCTCAGCCTCCAACCGCAAGGCACTACAGAGGGTAATGCGTACGGCCCAGTACATCACTGGGGCTAAGCTTCCTGCCATCCAGGACCTCTATATCAGGCCGTGTCAGAGGAAGGCCCTAAAAATTGCGAAAGACTCCAGCCACCCTAGTCATAGACTGTTCTCTCTGCTAACGAACGGCAAGCTGTACCGGAGCGCCAAATCTAGGTCCTAAAGGCATCTTAACAGCTTCTACCCCCAAGCCATAAGACTTCTGAACAGCTAATCAAAGGGCTACCCAGACAACTCTTTTACGCTGCTGCTACTCTCTGGTTATTATCTATGCATATCACTTTAACTTGACCTACATGTACATATTAACTAAATTAGCTCGACTGTGCCCCTGCACATTGACTCTGTACCGGTACCCCCTGTATATAGCCTCACTATTGTTATTTTACTGCTGCTGTTCAATTATTTGTTACTCTTATTTAAAACATTTTACATCTATTTTTTTACTTAACACTTATTTATCTTCTTAACATCATCTCATACCCGCTCTCCTCTCCTTTTCTGGTTCAGGCCCTCGATAGTCGGCCATTAGGATCCGGAACCATCACACACATCACACAACCACTCACCCGAACCGTGGAGTCCATTCATCAGGAGAACATCCCCTTCTTCATTACCAGAGCACCAGTTCACTAGATCATCCTTGGCCTCCTTGGCTTCAACGCCATAACCCTCCCATCTCAAGGTCGATGATGAGAATCACAGACCGGTCACCCGAATGCCGGAGGATCTGCTTCCCTGTCCCCTGTGGTTCCACATCAGTTGAGAGTCCTGTGGTTGCCCTTCAGCCCAACATCCCGGAGGTATACCAGGACCTGTGGGAAGTATTCTCCAAGACCCGCGCCACCTGTCTTCCTCCTCATCACCCCTGGGACTGTGTCATTGACCTGCTTGCAGGTTCAGCATCTCCGTGCAGACGCATCTGCCCTCTGTCGGTGGCTGAGACCGAGGCCATGGAGGAATACATCCAACAAGGTTTCATCCGCACGTCCACTTCTCCTGCATTGGCTGATTACTTCTTCATGGCCAAGAAGGATGGAGGGTTGCGTCCATGCATTGACTACAGAGGACTCAATGAGATTTCCACGACGTATCGGTATCCTCTCCCGTTGGTGCCGGCAGCCATCGAACAGCTCCGCGGGCCCGCTTCTTTACCAAACTGGACCTACGGAGTGCTTACAATCTCATCCGCATCCGGGAGGCAGATGAGTGGAAGACTGCATTTATCACGATGTCTGGTCACTACAAGTACTTCGTAATGCCATTTGGCTTAGTCAATGCTCCGTCAGCGTTCCAGGCATTCGTTAACGAGGTGTGGTTGGACGCCAGGTCGGTTGTGTATATTGATGACATCTTGATCTACTCGGCTACCCTGAAGGATCACATCACTCCTGTTCGTGCCAATTTCATCAGAGGGCTGTCTCCTTCTTAGGCTACCAAATCAGCCCGCAGGGAGTGAAGATGGACTATAAGAAGGTAGATGCGATCAGGTCATGGCCAGTACCAACCACCATAAAAGGGTTACAACGGTTTTTGAGGTTTGCCAACTTCTACCGCTGTTTCATCAGGAAATTCAGCACTGTTCGCACTCCTCTCACCTCTCTCCTTAAGGGAGGCCCCCGTTGGTTGGTGTGGAGCCCAGCTGCCGACGAGGCCTTCTGTCTGCTCAAGGGACATTTCACCTCAACCCCATTGCTCAAACATCCAGATCCCACGATATCCTTTGTGGTGGAGGTGGACGCTTCAGAGGTAGGATTGGGGGCAGTTGTATTGTGTGCTTTTTACTCTAAGAAACTTTCCCCTGCAGAGAGGAATTACAACGTCGGTGATCGTGAGCTCCTGGAGGTGAAGTTGGCATTAAAGGAGTGGAGACACTGGCTGGAGGGCGCCAAGGAACCATTCGTCATTTTCACCGACCATCGGAACCGAGAGTACATAAGGACAGCGAGGAGGCTGAATCCGTGCCAAGCAAGGTGGGCCAAGGTTTGACTCCACGCTGACCTATCGCCCAGGTTCAAAGAACTCCAAAGCCGATGCCCTGTCCCGTCTCTACGATTCGGGAGAGGGTCCTGTCCAGAATGCTCCTATAATCCCATCCTCCCGAGTCGTAGCTCCTGTGGTCTGGGACATAGATGTGGACATCCACCAGGCTCTGGAGAGGGAGCCCGCACCCACTAACTGTTCTCCCGAGCACATTTAAGTTCCTACAGGGATAAGGGACCGGCTGCTGCCCTGGGCACACACAGCTGTCATCGCTGGACATCCAGATATTTCTCGCACTACCCAATCCATCTCTGGAAAACACTGGTGGCCCACCTTTGCTCGGGATGTCACTCGCTACATCAACTCCTGTTCTGTATGTACCCAAACCAAATCCCCACGGAACGCTCCAGCAGGGAAGCTCCTTCCCCTTTCCGTGCCTCAGCATCCCTGGTCCCATCTATCTATTGCCTTTGTTACCTCCTCTGATGGTTTCACCACCATTTTAGTGGTTGTGGATAGATTTTTCAAAATCCTGTCGTTTCATCCCTCTTTCCGGTCTCCCTACTGCTCTCCAGGTCGCTGAGGCACTCTTCCAGCAGGTCTTCCGGAAATATGGCCTTCCGGAGGACATCGTCTCTGACCGTGGCCCCCAATTCACATCACGGGTATGGAAAGCCTTTATGGAGAAGCTCGGGGTCATGGTCAGCCTCACTTCCGGGTACCAGCCTCAGTCCAACGGGCAGGTGGAGAGGATGAAGCAGGAGCTGTGGAGGTTCCTGAGGATTCACTGTCAGGACCGGCAGGGAGAGTGGGCGCGATTCCTTCCATGAGCAGAGTACACCCAGAACTCGCTAGATCACTCCTCCACTGGGTTGACCCCCTTCCAGTGTGTTCTGGGTTTTCAGCCGGCAATGGCTCCTGCTGTTGATGAGAGGTTCCGGCGCGAAGAAGAAGTGTGGAGCGATGCTCACGTGAGACTCCAGCATGCCATCCACCGTCAAAAGGAGCAGGCAGACCACCACCGCAGAGCGACCCATGTGTTCCACCCTGGGGATCGTGTCTGGCTTTCTACCAGGAACCTCCCACTCCGCCTGCCCTGCAAGAAACTGAGCCCCCGGTTTGTGGGGCCGTTCAAGTTTCTCCGGAGGGCCAAGAGGTGACGTATAGGTTACAGCTTCTCGGTGACTACCGTATCTCACCTTCTTTTCATGTCTCCCTTCTCAGGCCGATGGTTCCTAGTCCCCTAGCTGATGTTGTCCCCTATGACACACCTCCATCCCCCCTGGACATCGAGGGGAAACCAGCATATGCCGTCAGATCCCTACTGGACTCCTGATGTTTTGGAGGTCGGCTCCAGTACCTGGTGGACTGGGAGGTGTATGGCCCAGAGGAGCGGAGTTGGGTTCCAGTGGAGGACATTCTGGATCACAACATCATTGGTGATTTCCACCTTTGCCACCCGTACCGGCCTGCTCCTCGTCCTCGGTGTCGACCCTTCTGTTGGTGTCATACTGCGGAGGGAGCCGCCCATCAGAGTGGGGGTAATGTCACGTCTACTCCAGCTCCTCTCCTCCGGCGTTCGATGTTGCCGGTATACTAACCACCGGTCCTGGGATCCATCATTACTCACACATGGCATCCATCATTACGCGCACCTGCAGATCATCATGACACTCACCTGGACTCCATTACCTTCCTGATTACCTCCCGTATATCTGTCACTCCCTTGGGTTCCGTCCTCAGTCAGTATTGTTCCTGTGTTCATGGGTAAACGCCACTGTTATGTTGTCTCGTTTCATGTTGTTGTTTTATTAAATGTTTCACCTGCTTCTCGACTCACGGCGTTTCCGTTACATAAACTTAAAAAATTACGTTAATGAGTTGATGCCTAAACTTAACCTTAAACACTTCGAAATTTGACCTTTGGAGCAACATCAAACATGGATGAATGTCTAATTCTAACACAAGACTGTGAGTACTAGTTGTAAAATACATTTTAGCTAGCTAGTACATGCAAGATTTGGATCTGGGTTCTAAGATATTACTGTATGTGGTGTAAAGGTATGTACGCCACTTTGGTGAGGCCCTGTTGTAACTTAAGTCCATGAGCAAACAGGGTCATGTGTTCATGTGGACTGCTATCTACAGGTTATAGTTGGTCTGGCACCATGCAGTCGTACTATTCTCTCATTGGGTTACAGTGTTGGGACCAAGGCTGGAATCTCATTTGGTTACTGAGTACAGATTACATTAGAATCTGCAGCTGCTGCTGTGTTGAGGTGACCTGGGAATATAGGGGATACACACACATGGATGCATGCAAATGCAGACACACACACTGCTCGGAGAAGAACTGGGGATATAGGGATATGTGTGTGTGTGCGTATGCAACAGAGCGAGAGAAAGACACACACGCACACAGAGACAGAGCGAGACAGAGACAGATAGATAGATAGATAGATAGATAGATAGATAGATAGATAGATAGATAGATAGATAGATAGATAGATAGATAGATAGATAGATAGATAGATAGATAGATAGATAGATAGATAGAGACAGACAGACAGACAGACAGACAGACAGACAGACAGACAGACAGACAGACAGACAGACAGACAGACAGACAGACAGACAGACAGACAGACAGACAGACAGACAGACAGACAGACAGACAGACAGACAGACAGACAGAGATACACACACACACAGAGAGAGAGAGACACACACACACACACACACACACAGAGAGAGAGACACACACACACACACACACACACACAGAGAGAGAGACACACACACACACACACACACAGAGAGAGAGAGACACACACACACACACACACACAGAGAGAGAGACACACACACACACACACACAGAGAGAGAGAGACACACACACACACACACACACAGAGAGAGAGACACACACACACACACACACAGAGAGAGAGACACACACACACACACACACACAGAGAGAGAAAGACACACACACACACACACACAGAGAGAGAGACACACACACACACACACACACAGAGAGAGAAAGACACACACACACACACACACACACAGAGAGAGAGACACACACACACACACACAGAGAGAGAGACACACACACACACACACAGAGAGAGAGACACACACACACACACACACACAGAGAGAGAGAGACACACACACACACACACACAGAGAAAGACAGACAACTGAAGCGTAGATAGCTGAGCGTGGATAGCCATCCCCTACAACTGTGCTGTGAGGCTCGATCAGCCGATCAGATCAGTGTGACAGATGCATTACCATAGGTTAATGAGAATCCTAACACTGCTGCCTGTAGCGGCAATCAACTCTACTCTCACAAGATACTCTCTACTCTTTCTACACCCACCTCCATCAATCAGTGTCATGTGGTTGGAGTTGTACAGAAGAGATAGACACACACACACTCCCTAACTGCGAGCGATCACATCACATTACAGTTTAAATAAACTTTTATGAAGTTTAAACACATCTAGGGTGTAATCTGAGCCATACAAATGAATCGACTTCTTTAGCGCTGGTGAGATAAGCAGGAATAACAACACCCAGCCGCTATGTCAATCCATCAGAAGCGACAGACTTATCCAGATAAAGTCACATGTAAATCGTGCACATGTGTCACTCTGTATGGGATCTATAGGAGAGGAGGAGTGTTCATTTGGACCTGGCTCCAAATCTCTTTCTCTGTCTCTCACCCTCTCTACAGCGTGAGGCTGGAAACAGCATGCTTTCACAGACTCATATTCCTGATGTTCCCTGATCTCTGGCAGGGCTGGAGCTGCACCATATTCATTTCGGGATGGGGAGGGTGTTGTGAGTCATTTTGAGCTCCGTGCTAGGTGATGGTGGGCTGCTGAGCAGGAAATTAGGCTTATGGAGCAGCCACTAATCTGGGACCCGAGACACGATGCCGCACTGCCTATCAGAGGAACAATTTAAACATCTAATGGAATGAGACTGATCCCTCTCTCTGTTCCTCTCTCCATCCCTCTCTCTCTCTTTTTCTTTCACTCTATCTCTCCTCCCTCTTGCTCCCTCCTCAGACTCCTCTTCTCTCTCCCTCTCCTTCTCTCCCTGGTATGTGAGCTCAGACAGTGACTCAGAGCACATCTCTGTTACCTCCAGGCTTAAGGCAATCTAAATCTGGCAAGGGAGTGATTCTTGGACAACTAGAGTATATGTGTGTGTGTGTATGTTTGCATATGAGTGTGTGTGTTTGAGGCTAATGTGCTCCTGAGTGTGTGTATATGTGTTAGTGGTGTGCCACCCTCAGTTGCTAATAACCCATCAGCAACCGCCCGACTATATGTGATACATTTATACCCTGATGCCCGTATGTGATAAAGTGAAACTCTGACTCCCACACCCGGCCCTAACAACAAATATATGCTACACTCAGAGATGGCGCTACAATATTTTGACAGGGTGCAGGATTTAGATGTTTCTGCTTCTTTTCTGTCATTATATGTTGCCCTAGAAGACTAAATATACCCTTGCTCACCTGAATAATGCCATGCATTTTTGAATGCTTCACTCTAGTTGACATCGGTAAAGTTCTCTGTCAGCTCTGCTTCTTTCGCAGAGCCAAGATGTTTTAGGGACCGGGAATGCAATAACGAAAAGAAAACGGGAATGATGGTTTGTGCAAAATGTTCAAGTTACATCAGTTTGACTGGTTGTAAGGAAATAGCAAGCTGTTAAAACGAGCCAACATGTTTCTGATTTCAGTTTGGCTTGGATGCATATTTTATGTGGTTGAAATACTATCAGCTTTTATTGACGGTGATAAAGATAGTTAATATTAAGGCTTTGTGCGAGGTTATAGACCTACAGTCAAGTGTCCAGATTTCAGTTTCCATTTTACCCTTCTGAACAGTAGGCTACAGTTCACTTGACGTGCCATAGGCCTATTTGAAGCCCCCGTCTTGTGACTGTCGAATTTGAATAGCGCCTCATCACACGCAACATTCACTGCTATCATCCTCTTCTACCACTTCACTAAATCATTCCCAAACATTGCTTTTCTGTCCCTCCCTTCTCTCTATATTAAAATCTCAATTTCACAGCTTTTCTCTTATTGAATTAAACTCTGACACTAGCTAGGTTTCCATCCAATTGGCAACAGATTTATAGAATATTATAAAATCCGCATAAAGACACTATGCTAATTTGCCCACCACTTGCCATGTTTCCATTCGACCATTTCATGCGGATGAATTACATTACGCATAAAAAAAAGTCACGACCCGGCTGATGGAAACATGAAATGGTGGTACAATGTTATAAATGCCGACAGACAATTTGTTCATTGTTGGGACATGGTAGGATCTTTTTTTGTCGGTAAAATAAATGATGTGAGAAATGGCGGTGGAAACTACGACTCAGGAAAGCATGCAGTTTATTAGGCTACTGATTAAATCAATGACGATGAATTCCACAGGGTGGCGAATGTGCAAGGTGATGAGCTTGATGCTCTTTTACAAAAATGATTGAGGGTCTTATTCTGGTGACATGATGATCGATGCTTCCCGAGTCGTAGTGGGAGGACCACACACCATATCATCGAGTGACTCCAAGATTTTATTTATTTATTTTATTTCACCTTTATTTAACCAGGTAGGCAAGTTGAGAACAAGTTCTCATTTACAATTGCGACCTGGCCAAGATAAAGCAAAGCAGTTCGACACATACAACAACACAGAGTTACACATGGAGGAAAACAAACATACAGTCAATAATAAAGTAGAAAAATAAGTCTATATACAATGTGAGCAAATGAGGTGAGATAAGGGAAGTAAAGGCAAAACAAATTAATAAAAGGCCATGGTGGCGAAGTAAATACAATATAGCAAGTAAAACACTGGAATGGTAGATTTGCAGTGGAAGAATGGGCAAAGTAGAAATAGAAATAATGGGGCGCAAAGGAGCAAAATAAATAAATAAATAAATAAATACAGTAGGGGGAGAGGTAGTTGTTTGGGCTAAATTATAGATGGGCTATATACACGTGCAGTAATCTGTGAGCTGCTCTGACAGCTGGTGCTTAAAGCTAGTGAGGGAGATAAGTTTTTCCAGTTTCAGAGATCTTTGTAGTTCATTCCAGTCATTGGCAGCAGAGAACTGGAAGGAGAGGCGGCCAAAGGAAGAATTGGTTTTGGGGGTGACCAGAGAGATATACCTGCTGGAGCTCTTGCTACAGGTGGGTGCTGCTATGGTGACCAGCGAGCTGAGATAAGGGGGGACTTTACCTAGCAGGGTCTTGTAGATGACCTGGAGCCAGTGGGTTTGGCGACGAGTATGAAGCGAGGGCCAGCCAACGAGAGCGTACAGGTCGCAGTGGTGGGTAGTATATGGGGCTTTGGTGACAAAACGGATGGCACTGTGATAGACTGCATCCAATTTATTGAGTAGGGTATTGGAGGCTATTTTGTAAATGACATCGCCGAAGTCGAGGATCGGTAGGATGGTCAGTTTTACAAGGGTATGTTTGGCAGCATGAGTGAAGGATTCTTTGTTGCGAAATAGGAAGCCAATTCTCGATTTAACTTTGGATTGGAGATGTTTGATGTGAGTCTGGAAGGAGAGTTTACAGTCTAACCAGACACCTAGGTATTTGTAGTTGTCCATATATTCTAAGTCAGAACCGTCCAGAGTAGTGATGTTGGACGGGCGGGCAGGTGCAGGCAACGATCGGTTGAAGAGCATGCATTTAGTTTTACTTGTATTTAAGAGCAATTGGAGGCCACAGAAGGAGAGTTGTATGGCATTGAAGCTCGTCTGGAGGGTTGTTAACACAGTGTCCAAAGAAGGGCCAGAAGTATACAGAATGGTGTCGTCTGCGTAGAGGTGGATCAGAGACTCACCAGCAGCAAGAGCGACATCATTGATGTATACAGAGAAGAGAGTCGGTCCAAGAATTGAACCCTGTGGTACCCCCATAGAGACTGCCAGCGGCCCGGACAACAGGCCCTCCGATTTGACACACTGAACTCTATCAGAGAAGTAGTTGGTGAACCAGGCGAGGCAATCATTTGAGAAACCAAGGCTATCGAGTCTGCCGATGAGGATGTGGTGATTGACCTGGCCAAGGCTTTCGACTCTGTCAATGAATACGGCTGCACAGTATTGTTTCTTATCGATGGCGGTTAGGATATCGTTTAGGACCTTGAGCGTGGCTGAGGTGCACCCATGACCAGCTCTGAAACCAGATTGCATAGCGGAGAAGGTATGGTGGGATTCGAAATGGTCGGTAATCTGTTTGTTGACTTGGCTTTCGAAGACCTTAGATAGACAGGGTAGGATAGATATAGGTCTGTAGCAGTTTGGGTCAAGAGTGTCCCCCCCTTTGAAGAGGGGGATGACCGCAGCTGCTTTCCAATCTTTGGGAATCTCAGACGACGCGAAAGAGAGGTTGAACAGGCTAGTAATAGGGGTTGCAACAATTTCGGCAGATCATTTTAGAAAGAAAGGGTCCAGATTGTCTAGCCCGGCTGATTTGTAGGGGTCCAGATTTTGCAGCTCTTTCAGAACATCAGCTGACTGGATTTGGGAGAAGGAGAAATGGGGAAGGCTTGGGCAAGTTGCTGTGGGGGGTGCAGTGCTGTTGACCGGGGTAGGGGTAGCCAGGTGGAAAGCATGGCCAGCCGTAGAAAAAGGCTTATTGAAATTCTCAATTATAGTGGATTTATCGGTGGTGACAGTTTACTTCCATATCATGGTTATTATATCAATATTTGCACATAAAGGCATTTCCAAAACCATTAGTCACATAATGTATTATATCGACACGAAACGATCCCACCATGTCAAACAAAGAACTGATTTGCCTGCATCAAAAAAATATATAGTATGACTTTACTCGCATTAAAACTGTAGATGGAAAAGTGGTTAGTGGTCATACTTGTTCTGCGCGTTCCCAAAAGCATTTGGCCATTGGCGTGTAGGCTATTTGGTGCTTGTACAGTTAGGTCCTTAAGCTTAGGTTTACACACTAATGCCAGATTTAATGAAAGAAAAACCTCAATGTAGCCTGTAGATATAAATTGCACAAGAATGATACATTTTTTTATTTTTTTATGTATGGTCTTCTCTTTATTCAACCCGCCAGCCACCCACCTGCCATTCATCCACACAATATTTCATGACCCTCAAACCGCCCGCTCTGAAGCGGGTTATGAGTCACCCTGTGCATCACTAGCGTGTGTGTGTGTTTGTATTAATGCTATTGTACTAGGCCATACTAGGTATTGCTATTGTAATGCTATTGTACTTGGCTACTTATGCTATATGAGTTCCACGCAATCATGGCTCTGTATAATACTATATGCTTCTTTAATTTTGTTCTGGAACTGGGGACTGTGAAAAGACCCCTGATCGTATGTAACTACGCAAACAATTTGGAATTTCCAACACAATGTGTCTTATAGAAACAATAAGCAATGCAGTCAGCCTTTCCTCAACTCTTAGCCAAAAGACACTGGCATGCATAGTATTGATATTAGCCCTCTGATTACAATGAAGAGCAAAACGTGCCGCTCTGTTCTGGGCCAGATGCAGCTTAACTAGGTCCTTCTTTGCAGCACTTGACAATACTCAGGATATTTATCATGGGCAGACCTCTCCCCATCTTTACAACCATTGAATCAATATGTTTTGACCATGAGTTTACAACCTAAAGTAATACCAAGTAATTTTGTCTCCTCAACTTGCTCAACAGCCACATCATTCATTACCAGATTCAGCTGAGATCTAGAACTTAGGGAATTTTGTACCAAATACAATGCTCTGAGGTTTAGAGATGTTCAGGACCAGTTTATTACTGGCCACCCATTCCAAAACAGTGATTTCACTAGCTGTGGTTGCTGACACGTATAAAGTTGAGTCATCAGCATACATGGAGACAAGCTTTGTTTAATGCAGTAACAGGTCATTGGTAAAAATAGAAAACAGTACAGGGCCAAGAGAGCTGCCTTGCAGTACACTCCACTCCACTTTATGTTTAACATTAGAGAAGCTCCATTAAAGAAAACGCTCTGTGTTCTATTAGATAGATTTCTGTGCCATATCATGGATTCTGAGCTACAGTAACACTACGTCTCCCACAATCTTATTATTATTATCAAACTCTTTCAACCAATCATCGCTCATTTGTGACTTGTTTCAGAAAACTAGGTGTATGTCACACATCATTACTTCACAGGAGAAGGATTTGAACGTAAACATTTATTTTTGATCAAAATGCGTATTTTTTTTGCAAATGCCTTCTGAAATGTCTTCATGTGCCTTAATAACAAACCTGTATTCCATCCGTAGATACAAATAAAATTGTTAAATTACAAGCCTAGTTGGTGTAGCCACGGAAAAAGGTAGGAACCTTCCCACTAGCCATGATTGGCTGAGATAATGGGCGGCCTGGACATGCCCGGGAGATGAGATTGGATTGGTCTGCCATGTAGCGTGCTTCTGTCTGTAACGTGAGCTGTTCAGTATGTGTGAATAGTCCTTTTTTTTGCAGAGGGGGGGGGGGGGGGGGGGGGGGTCACAGCCGGACTCCTGGTCACGAGCGGTTGTGACACAGCCCAGGATCAAAACCGGGTCTGTAGTGACGCTTCAGTCATAGTGCCTTAGACCGCTGCACCACTCGAGAGGCCTTGTTAGTCCTTTCTACCGCGTTGTTTTTGAAAGATATAACGTTAGTCGAGGACTACAAAAGTTTTGCGACTTTTCTCAACAACATTGATGGCCTGAATTTAGCAGGTGCTATCGACAGATCAGTTGGAAAAAGTGATGGGCTACTTTCTGCACACACCACGGTCAGTGTGAACCAGAGTGACTTAACAGACTGCTGGCCAAACAAAACAGAGTTAAACACACTGTAGCTACAAACAAAACAGAGTTAAGTGGTTCCAGTCTGCCTTGAAGCGTACATCCATGTATGCGGGTAAGAGTCTTGCTACAATTTCAGTTATAGTTTCAAATTTAGTCAGAAAATTGTTTTTATTGCAAGTTAAAGTGTACTGTTAGTTAGCTAGAGAATGTTAGCTTGCTGGCTCGCTTGTGGTAATATTACTACAAACTTGTAGTAATATTACTTGAATCAGAAATCTATTTGCATTGCTAGTTGTAGCCTAATGTTAGCTAGCTAACATTGAACCTAGTTTGTTAGCTTTAGCTAGCTGCAAATTCGTACTACAGCTATGACAATGTTTGTACTGGTAGCAATATGAGTTGGGATTATGCTAGCTACTTGTCTAAACAAAAGACTCCGCTTCGGCTTATTACATTATTACATGACCTATAAAATTAGCCAGGTGTGTCTGGGGGTGATTAAGGCCATCTATTGTATTTCATGAACATGTGTACATGTCTAGACAATAGTAACCCATCCACTTAGCTAGATGTGGGTGAGGAGTGGTTATAGCATTTCCTTCACGTGACCCATCAATTTAGACAAGTGTGTCGGGTAAGAGTCATCCATAATTATAAAATATATTTATCTGGACACATTGTTTTTGATAGTGCTACTATGCATGATTACGATGTCTCACTGTTCATGTTGGCATTTCCTGCCTAGGTTTACACCCACCGTGCCAAACATAATTGTCAACATC
Source organism: Salvelinus namaycush (assembly GCF_016432855.1). Taxonomy (NCBI): domain Eukaryota; kingdom Metazoa; phylum Chordata; class Actinopteri; order Salmoniformes; family Salmonidae; genus Salvelinus; species Salvelinus namaycush. The sequence continues at coordinate 54,829,834 of NC_052315.1, forward strand.
AAATGTTTTTGTGACGATTAAGCCATCTGATTCAATGAAAGATGGAGTTGAATTTGTCTTTCTGCCCATAATTTCATTTAAAGTACTCGAAGGTCCCCCCCCCCTCCATCATTCGGTATATCATTGATCTTGGCTTCAATATACTCAGGCCAACAGGTGGAGGTGGTGGGGTGCCACCGGTGACCACTGTAGCGTGAGGGGGGGTCCAGCCTGAGGATGCCCACTATAGTGAGCACTATAGTAAGGGACGCTGCTGTGGGAGTGGAAGTGTGTGTGTGTGTGTGTGTGTGTGTGTGAGAGAGAAAGAGGGGCAGTAGGCAGCAGCACTAACCCTATACCTACATCCGGGTTGGATTATCACCCACAGCCATGGGACCGGCGGCCAGAAGTGAGTGAATGTCAGACATGTTCAATCAGCCAGTCAGTTGTGACAGTGGTAATGTAGTCTTGGGGTGCAGGCTTGGTGGGTCCATAATTTGCATTCCCAGCACTGCACCCAGACCTCCTTAGGCTTGTTACAACTAACCCTGACCCTTGCAGCCATTGGCTAGATTCAATTTTAGCTACATGTTAAAACTTTAGCATTGCTAACTTACATCAAATATATCTACACACTGGTTATAAACGTGATATAACCTGCTACATTCACACCTCTACCATAGCAGTGTTCCTACATGCTCAAAAGAGTAGATTATACACTGTTCATAGGCTTCTAGCCTTCACCACTCTATAACCTTCCCATTATCTCATGCTCTGTCTGAAGGATCGTTTAGAGCCAATACCTGTGTCCCACCTCCTGGCCCTAGTGACAGAATCAGAGGAGAGGAGACCTTCCTTCTTCCTCTGAGTGTATGTGTGAGTATTGTGCTGAGAGTGGGCTCGTGGCCATGGCCGAGTGCTGCTGAATCCATCCAGAACCCCTCAGACACACACATACACACAAACCAGACACGAGACTAAGCAGAGCTCCATCAAAAAGACAAATGAAAGAGCAACACAAAACAGAGAACAAAATAACACAAAACAAAATAAAAAACTGTCAGCATTTCTCATTCTGTTTTCTCCCTCAAGGCTCTTGCTTTAAAGAAGGAGCAGGGTCTTTATCATTGACACAGATTACATCAGTAAGAAGTCCTTTGAAACATTGTTGAGTGATGAATGAGATCCTAATAACCCATGATTGAACTGACTGAAGTAGGCTAACACCTACCATATGCAGGTTATCATAGTGAACAGGGTGGACACAGGTTGAAGATGAGGGCACCTGCATATGTTCCAAAAAAGAGAACTGTATATCTGTGTAACAGTTTAACTTTAGTCCGTCCCCTCGCCCCGACCCGGGCGCGAACCAGGGACCCTCTGCACACATCAACAACAGTCACCCACGAAGCATCGTTACCCATCGCTCCATAAAAGCCGCGGTCCTTGCAGAGCAAGGGGAACCACTACTTCAAGGTCTCAGAGCAAGTGACGTCACTGATTGAAAGGCTATTAGCGCGCACCACCGCTAACTAGCTAGCCATTTCACATCCGTTACATCTGCACACCTTACAAATAGGCTACAGGCATACCCTCTGCTAGGTTTGAAATGAATGCAAGTTATGATCTATGGTCTATTCTGATACTGTACATGGGAAACAATTAAACAAAGCAAACCAGGATCCTCCCTCTGATTTTGTCCTGTACTCTTGCTCCACCAGGGCCAGTATCCACAACGCGTTTCAGAGTAGCAGTGCTAATCTAGGATCAGACTACTTCGTCCATGTAATCTTAATCCATTATTATCTAATAGACAAAACTGATCCTAGATCAGCATTTATACTCTCAGAGGCTTTATGAATATAGGCCCAGGCTTTCAACATTACTCTCTGCTCAGCTGGGGCAGACAGACATTAACTGTGTGCCTATGCTGCTCTCTTCTGGCTGTGTTCAGTATTGCAGCTGTCTGATCCTGCCTTGGCCACATTTCAGACCCCTTGACTTTTTCCACATTTTGTTATGTTGTAGCCTTATTCTAAAATGGATTAAATAAATACAATTCCTCAGCAATCTACACACAATACCCCACAATGACAAAGCAAAAAAGGTTTAGAAATGTTTGCAAATATATAACAAATCAGACCCTTTGCTATGATTTACAAATCAGACCCTTTGCTATGAGACTCAAAATTGAGCTCAGGTGCATCCTGTTTCCATTGATCAGAGCAAAAACCAAGCCATGGGGTCGAAGGAAATGTCCTCAGTGCTCCGAGACAGGATTGTGTCGAGGCACAGATCTGGGGAAGGGTAGCAAAATATTTCTGCAGAATTGAAGGTCCCCAAGAACACAGTGGCATCCATCATTCTTAAATGGAAGTTTGGAACCACCAAGACTCTTCCTAGAGCTGGCCGCCCGGCCAAACTGAGCAATTGAGGAGAAGGGCCTTGGTCAGGGAGGTGACCAAAAGCTTTAGAGTTATTCTGTGGAGATGGGAGAACCTTCCAGAAGGACAACCATCTCTGCAGCACTCCACCAATCAGGCCTTTATGGTAGAGTGGCCAGACGGAAGCCACTCCTCAATAAAAAGTACATGACAGCCCGCTTGGAGTTTGCCAAAAGGCACCCAAAGACTCTCAGACCATAAGAAACAATATTCTTTGGTCTGATGAAACCAAGATGGAACTCTTTGGCCTGTATGCCAAGCGCCACATCTGGAAGAAATCTGGTACCATCCCTACGGTGAAGCATGGTGGTGGCAGCATCATGCTGTGGGGATGTTTTCAAAGGCAGGGACTGGGAGACTAGTCAGGATCGAGGCAAAGATGAACAGAGCAAAGTACAGTGATCCTTGATGAAAACCTTCTCCAGAGCGCTCAAACCCTCAAAGTGGGGCATAGGTTCACCTTCCAACAGGAAAACGACACTAAGCACACAGCAAAGACAATGCAGGTGTGGCTTCGGGACAAGTCTCTGAATGTCCTTGAGTGGCTCAGCCAGAGCCCGGACTTGAACCCAACCGAGAAGAACGGGAGAAACTTCCCATAAACAGATGTGCCAAGCTTGTAGCGTCATACCCAAGAAGACTCGATGCTGAAATGGCTACCAAAGGTGCTTCAACAAAGTGCTGAGTAAAGGGTCTGAATACTTATGTCAATGTGATATTTCCTTGTTTTATTTTGAAAGAATTAGCAAATATTTCTAAACACCTGTTTTTGCTTTGTCATTATAGGGCATTGTGTGTAGATTGATGATACATTTTGTTTTCTAATACATTTTAGAATAAGGCTGTAAGATAACAACATGTGGTAAATGTCAAGGGGTCTGAATACTTTACAAAGGCACTGTAAAACTGCAGATTGTGAGTCTTCTTCCTATATCAACAAGACAGTCCACAAAAAATACAAAATAAAACTCACAAATACAGTATAAATCCTTGTTTTTATAGTTTCTTAAAAAAATATAATACTGCTCATGGTTTGTGATGGATTCAGTTTATTAACAATTCTTGATACTGAATAAAAAATCCCAATAGTTTTCCTTTTCAACATGGCTTCTAACTCCAGGAACACCCTTACATGTAACATACAACAAATACATACATGACTTTAGAATGTTTCTATTGAGTCAAATAGAAACTTTCAAAACACAATATAAGTTCAATTATAAAAAGTCTCAATTTGGCAGTACAAAGAGGACTTCACAGGGATTTTCATAAAAACTCTCCTCTTCGTGTCGAAAACGGCCAACTTAATAAAATAATTATACATCTGTTTTTGAATGTGTAGTTATATAAGTAATGCTGAAATGAGAAATGTAGCAACCGCTTAAAGGGCTGACAGTCATGGTGGTGGAATTCTTGGGCTGAAGACCAGAGACCTAAGGGAACCAACAGTTTCACCAACAGTCTCATTCTGACTACAATAGCTACATAAAGTCAGGACCCAATTTCTCTGCCTATTCCACAGGAAATAGTGCCGATAATAGCAGTGATGCTACTACATCAGCCAGCCAGACTCTGTAATTAATAAGAGACAATATCTGCATGCCAAATGATGCCCTTTTTCCTATAAAGTATACCACTTTTGATCAGGGCTCATAGGGGATACATAGGGCTTTGGTCAAAAGTAGAGTGCACTATATAGGGAATCGGTTGCAATTTGGGGCGCACACAATAAGAGTGGAAACAAAGAATAGCATTCTGAAAATAAAACAAAAACAGAGCAGGCGGGCTGAGGTGATCGCTTTCTTTCCAATATAAAATGCTGACCAAGCTCAGAGTGACTCAAACCATCACTCATTTGTCCCATACTAAAGTCATATGACCAATTGTTTTTAAAAAACCCATGAAAAAATGACAAAGAAATTAGGAAAATAAAATAATAAAAGAAAATAAAACACAAGCATAATATATCATACACACATATACACTGAGTGTACAAAACATTAGGAACACCTGCTCTAAATCCACTTGAATCAGTGTAGATGAAGGGGAGGAGGAGACAGGTTAAAGAATAATTTTTAAGCCTTGAGACAATTGAGACATGGATTGTTTATGTGTGCCATTCAGAGGGTGAATGGGCAAGACAAAAGATTTGCCTTTGAACGGGGTATGATAGTAGGTGTCAGGGGCACCGATTTAAGTGTGTCAAAAACTGCAACGCTGCTGGGTTTTTCATGCTCAACAGTTTCCTGTGTGTATCCAGAATGGTCCACCACCCAAAGGACATGCAGCCAACTTGACACAACTGTGGAAAGCATTGGAGTCAACATGGGCCAGCATCCTTGTGGAATGCTTTCGACACCTTGCAGAGTCCATGCCCCGACGAATTGAGACTTGTTCTGAGGGCAAAAAAAAGGTGTGCAACTCAATATTAGGAAGGTGTTCCTAAGGTTTTGCACACTCTGTGTATAATATACTTCATGAAATCTATGAATTCATCTTGGTAGCTACTCGTTTTCCCGGAGACCAGTCAGACCAGACACACCCGTAAGAAAGAGGGAGGGCAGATGAAGGCAGGAGATAGATACTAAGGCCTCCGTGGAGAGACAGATGAAAGAGTGGAGTAAAAAGTAAAACCCACCCCAGCACCACAAATAGCAGCTGTGGGATACCCCTCCTGCAGTACCCCCTCCACAGTGTTCCATAGTGTTGCATCTCAAGCTCCTCCCCAAAGCCCATCTTCAGAAAGTAGGAGTGCTGATCTACTATCAGTTGCCTTTTAGATAATAATGAATAGACAAAGAACGGAAAGGGGATACCTGATCCTAGATCAGCACAGGTCCAGGTCCTCTCTCTGTCTCACTGATCAACAGCTCACAAAAAGTCACTAAAGTGCTCTCACAAACAAAGCTAGCTTGCTAACTAATTACGTAACAACCCCGATTAAGCGCTTCAGGAAGAGACAGAAAATAACAGATGAGAACTGAGGAACATCCTGGGTTCACATGGGTGTTTGTTCACACTCACTCCATCAGATACGTTATATCCCACCGTTGAATTCATTAATACCTAAAGATGAGTGTCTTCTAAAACCAAGTCATTTGATGAAAGATAAGGCAAAATGTGTGTGTCCAAAAAGATACAGGCCCATACGTTGTGCTTGATTGAGAGGGCGTGTGTGTGTGTGTGTGTGTCCGGACACTGTGTCTGTGTTTCACTGTCAGAGTGTGTGGCTGCGTGTCTGTGTTTCACTGTCAGAGTGTGTGTCTGCATGTCTGTGCTTCTATGCTGTGTGTGGTGTATAGCTTTTCCTGTCTTCAGGTCTTCATAGTCAGTACTTGGGTACTTTGGTGTAGTCCTCCTGGACAACACTTTTACACAGGAACATAGACAGGATCATTCCCAGAAGCTGGAGGACGAAACAACTGGGTTAGTTATGCTAAAAGCACGCACGCACTCACACGCACACGTGTGCCCAAAAGCACCAATGCATGCACACACCGATAGACAGACACATGCACGCACACACACACGGCAAGCACACACACAAGCATGAAAACCAAAACTAGCATACGCAAAGACAACCACACCAGGCGCAGAAACCGGGTGGGGCACAGTAGACCTCCTATTATTAATCTTTAAGGTGCAGGATGCATACACATTTATACCTCACATGATGAGGGACTGTGTGTGGGCATGTATGTAATGTGTGTGTGAGGGCCTGTGTGTGTGTGCGGTACCTCAATGACTGCCACTCCAACACAGATTCCAAGAATAACTCCACAGTTCTCCAGAAACCAGCCCTCCACACTATGCATGCAGCCCTGTAGAGAGAGGGGGGAGGGAGAGAGAGAGAGACAGACATATTTATAATTTTAGAAAACCTTTAATGGCACAATCCAGGTAATGTACATACCGTACACAGTGGCGACCCGTCATTCAGGGCAGCTTTGAGCCCCACATTTTTTGCCCAAAAAATAAATGCAGTTGCAGTCTGCTGTGAAGCATTCATCCATGTATACGGGTAAGAGTCTAGCTACAGATTCAGATATTAAACATAAAGTTGAAGTCGTTTACATATACCTAGGTAGTCATTAGAACTCGTTTTTCAACCAACCACAAATTTCTTGCTAACAAACATATAGTTCTTGCTAACAAACTATAGCAAGTCGGTTAGGACATCTACTTTGTGCATGACACAAGTAATTTTTACAACAATTGTTTACAGACAGATTATTTCACTTATAATTCACTGTACCACAATTCCAGTGGGTCAGAAGATAACATACACTAAGTTGACTGTGCCTTTAAACAGCTTGGACAATTCCAGAAACATATATCCTGGCTTTAGAAGCTTCTGATAGGCTTATTGTCATAATTTGAGTCAATTGGAGGTGTACCTGTGGATGTATTTCAAGGCCTACCTTTCAACTCAGTGCCTCTTTGCTTGACATCATGGGAAAATCAAAAGAAATCAAGTCTGGTTCATCCTTGGGAGCAATTTCCAAATGCCTGAAGGTACCACGTTCATCTGTACAAACAATAGTACGCAAGTATAAACACCATGGGACCACGAAGCCGTCATATCACTCAGGACGGAGACTCGTTCTGTCCCCTAGAGATGAACGTACTTTGGTGCGAAAAGTGCAAATCAATCCCAGAACAACAGCAAAAGGACCTTGTGAAGATGCTGGAGGAAACAGGTACAAAAGTATCTATATCCACATTAAAACGAGTCCTATATCGACGTAACCTGAAAGGCCGCTCAGCAAGGAAGAAGCCACTGCTCTAAAACCACCAAAAAAAGCCAGACTACGGTTTGCAACTGCACATGGGGACAAAGATTGTACTTTTTGGAGAATTGTCCTCTGGTCTGATGAAATTGAAATAGAACTGTTTGGCAATAATGACCATCGTTATGTTTGGAGGAAAAAGGGGGAGGCTTATTAGCCAAAGAACACCATCCCAACCGTAAAGCACGGGGGTGGCAGCATCATGTTGTGGGGGTGCTTTGCTGCAGGAGGGACTGGTGGACTTCACAAAATAGATGGCATCATGAGGGAGGAAAATTATGTGGATATATTGAAGCAACATCTCAAGACATCAGTCAGGAAGTTAAAGCTTGGTTGCAAATGGGTCATCCACATAGACAATGACCCCAAGCAGACTTCCAAAGTTGTTGCAAAATGGCTTAAGGACAACAAAGTCAAGGTATTGGAGTGGCCATCACAAAGCCCTGACCTCCATCCTATAGAAAATTTGTGGGCAGAACTGAAAAAGTGTGTACAAGGAGGCCTACAAACCTGACTCAGTTACACCAGCTCTGTCAGGAGGAATGGGCCAAAATTCACCCAACTTATTGTGGGAAGCTTGTGGAAGGCTACCCAAAATGTTTGACCCAAGTTAAACAATTTAAAGGCAATGCTACCAAATACGAATTGAGTGTATGTAAACTTCTGACCCACTGGGAATGTGATTAAAGAAATAAAAGCTGAAATAAATAATTTTCTCTTCTATTATTCTGACATTTCACATTCTTAAAATAAAGCGGTGATCCTAACTGACCTAAGACAGGGACATTTTTACTAGGATTAAATGTCAGAAATGGTGAAAAACTGAGTTTAAATGTTTTTGGCTAAGGTGTATGTAAACTTCCGACTTCAACTGTACATAGTCTACCGATCAAAAGTTTGGGGTCAGAATTCTCCTGAAGAGAGAGAGAGATTGAGAGAAATAGAGAGGGGGAGAGAAATAGATACAGGGAGAGAGAGGGAGAGAGAGGTGTGCAGAAAGAGGTATGAATAAAGGGATGATCAAAACGGGTCAGGACACAGAGTGCTCTCCAAACACCACTGTTGTCTTTGGACGAGGCTCAGTGCAGCATGCATACCGGTGTGTTTGTGTGTGTGTGTGTGTGTGTGTGTGTGTGTTGTCTTTGGCGGGGCCTGTAGAGCGGTAGAATAACAACCAGAGGCTGGCTGGAAAGAGAGAACATAAAAAGGATCCCTCTATAATAACAGTCCAACAGCCTTACGGGAAAAACATAGGAAACATTCATTGGCCCTCTGCTGTGTGTGTGTCTCTGCTGTGTGAATAGAGACTCAACACAAACAACAGGGATTGCTGCTGTCAACATACAGTAGCAGGGTGATTAAGTACTACTGTAGTCCTGCCTTACTGAATTACCATCTGGGACATGACTAGGTTGCTGTCGGATGGTCAGGTGGAGTCTGATTAGATTCATATAGGAATACAACTTTGTAATAAGATGAGACAGACCTTTGCTAAAAATACATTTTCTGTTCAAATTAAATATAAACAGATAAGTTTAGCTACGGTTTTGCCCTAATGAACAAGAGCCAGGGTGTGGCTCAAATACAGGCAGGTCAGCAGACAGGTGTTCAAAGAGCCCAGCCTCCTTGACATCTGTCCCTCTCCCTCCCTCCATACTACTTCGTATACAGGAAGGTCAGCAGACAGGTGTTCACAGAGCCCAGCCTCCTTGACATCTGTCCCTCTCCCTCCCGCCATACTACTTCGTATACAGGCAGGTCAACAGACAGGTGTTCACAGAGCCCAGTCTCCTTGACATCTGTCCCTCTCCCTCCATCCATACTATTTCGAATACAGGCAGGTCAGCAGACGGGTGTTCACAGAGTCCAGTCTCCTTGACATCTGTCCCTCTCCCTCCCTCCATACTATTTCGTATACAGGAAGGTCAGCAGACAGGTGTTCACAGAGCCCAGTCTCCTTGACATCTGTCCCTCTCCCTCCCTCCATACTTTTTCGTATACAGGAAGGTCAGCAGACAGGTGTTCACAGAGCCCAGTCTCCTTGACATCTGTCCCTCTCCCTCCCTCCATACTATTTCGAATACAGGCAGGTCAGCAGACGGGTGTTCACAGAGCCCAGTCTCCTTGACATCTGTCCCTCTCCCTCCCTCCATACTATTTCGTATACAGGAAGGTCAGCAGACAGGTGTTCACAGAGCCCAGCCTCCTTGACATCTGTCCCTCTCCCTCCATCCATACTACTTCGTATACAGGAAGGTCAGCAGACAGGTGTTCACAGAGCCCAGCCTCCTTGACATCTGTCCCTCTCCCTCCCTCCATACTACTTCGTATACAGGAAGGTCAGCAGACAGGTGTTCACAGAGCCCAGTCTCCTTGACATCTGTCCCTCTCCCTCCCTCCATACTATTTCGTATACAGGAAGGTCAGCAGACAGGTGTTCACAGAGCCCAGCCTCCTTGACATCTGTCCCTCTCCCTCCCTCCATACTACTTCGTATACAGGCAGGTCAACAGACAGGTGTTCACAGAGCCCAGTCTCCTTGACATCTGTCCCTCTCCCTCCCTCCATACTACTTCGTATACAGGCAGGTCAGCAGACAGGTGTTCACAGAGCCCAGCCTCCTTGACATCTGTCCCTCTCCCTCCCTCCATACTACTTCGTATACAGGCAGGTCAGCAGACAGGTGTTCACAGAGCCCAGCCTCCTTGACATCTGTCCCTCTCCCTCCCTCCATACTACTTCGTATACAGGAAGGTCAACAGACAGGTGTTCACAGAGCCCAGCCTCCTTGACATCTGTCCCTCTCCCTCCCTCCATACTACTTCGTATACAGGCAGGTCAGCAGACAGGTGTTCACAGAGCCCAGCCTCCTTGACATCTGTCCCTCTCCCTCCCTCCATACTACTTCGTATACAGGCAGGTCAGCAGACAGGTGTTCACAGAGCCCAGCCTCCTTGACATCTGTCCCTCTCCCTCCCTCCATACTACTTCGTATACAGGCAGGTCAACAGACAGGTGTTCACAGAGCCCAGCCTCCTTGACATCTGTCCCTCTCCCTCCCTCCATACTATTTCGTATACAGGAAGGTCAGCAGACAGGTGTTCACAGAGCCCAGTCTCCTTGACATCTGTCCCTCTCCCTCCCTCCATACTACTTCGTATACAGGAAGGTCAGCAGACAGGTGTTCACAGAGCCCAGTCTCCTTGACATCTGTCCCTCTCCCTCCCTCCATACTTTTTCGTATACAGGAAGGTCAGCAGACAGGTGTTCACAGAGCCCCGTCTCCTTGACATCTGTCCCCCTCCCTCCCTCCATACCGTTTCGTAGACTGGCAGATCGGTAGAGCATGGTCTAATGTCAGTCCCCCCTCTCCCATCCTCTCTCTTTAGCTCTGATCCCTTCCCCCTCTCCAACATACCATTTTTGTAGACAGGCAGGTCAGTAGACAGGTGTTCACACAGCCTACTCCTTGACATCTGTCGCCCCCTCTCTCTATCTCCCCCCTTCAACATACCGTTTCGTAGACCGGCAGGTCGTTGGACAAGTGTTCACAGAGCCCTGTCTCCCTGACGTCTGTCCCGGGCAGGGTTTCGTTCCGACAGGAGCAGGGGTACATGGAGACAGAACTGTTCCTGATCCATACATTCTCCAACCAGTTGCCTGGGCCAGTCCAACCACAGCACTTCATCTGGAAGGCGGGAGGGGGGGTGGAGGCAGGACAGGGAGGTGGGAAGAGGATGGGGGAGAGAGAGGGGGGATTGGCAGAAAGAAAGAGAAATAGGGAGAGAAAGCATGATTCATATGTACCAGTTAAATTCTTTGCTGAAACAGACAGTGTTCAAACAGCAGAAGAAACCCAACACTCCTTGCCTGATGCTCGCATGAACATTATGGGGTGATAGGCTTGGCAGGAGAGCCAGATATGCAAGAATGAACAGGGGAGGGGGATGTTAAAGTGGAAACCTTTGGAATAAGTAGCGCCGTGAGAGTGCTTGCGCTTTTGAAAGCACAGTATCACATTCAGTTGACAACTGAACTATACTGAACAAAAGTATAAACGCAAATGAAACAATTTCAGAGATGTTGCTGACTTACAGTTCATATAAGGAAATCAGTCAATTTAAATAAATAAATTAGGCACTAATCTGTGGATTTCACATGACTGGGCAGGGGTGCAGCCATTGGTGGGCCTGGGAGACAGGCCCATACAATCCTAATGAGTTTTTCATCACAAAAGGGGTGTATTTCAGGCAGAAATACTCCTCCGCACACCCTCTGACGATCCCACAGGTGAAGAAGCTGGATGTGGACGTCCTTGGGTTGGCGTGGTTACACGTGGTCTGCGAGTGTGATGCAAATTCTCTAAAACGACGTTGAATGCGGCTTATGGTAGAGAAATTAACATTCAATTCTCTGGCAAGTGCTCTGGTGGACATTCCTGCAGTCAGCATGCCAATTGCTTGTTCCCTCAAAACTTGAGACATCCGTGGCAATGTGTTGTTTGACAAAACTGCACATTTTAGAGTGGCCTTTTATTGTCCCAAGCACAAGGTGCACATGTTTAACCTCACTAGGGTAGGGGGTACTATTTTCACCTCCGGATGAAAAGCGTGCCCAAAGTAAACTGCCTGCTACTCAGGCCCAGAAGCTAGGATATGCATATAATTAGTAGATTTGGATAGAAAACACTCAGTTTCTAAAACTGTTAAAATAATGTCTGTGAGTATAACAGAACTAAAATGGCAGGTGAAAACCTGAGGAAAATCCATCCAGGAAGTGCCATTATTTTGAAATGGCTGTTTTTCCAATGAAAGCCTATCCACCATTTAAAGGGATAGGATCCAGATTCCGTTCCCTATGGCTTCCACTAGTTGTGAACAGTCTTTAGACATTGTTTCAGGCTTTTATTCTGAAAAATGAGGGAGAATGACAACTTTGAGTCAGTGGATAGTGGGATGTCCCCAGAGCTGGTTCCTGTGCACGACCGAGAGCGTGCCTTTCTTGTTTTTCTTTTATATTGACTTTTATATTGAAATATTATCAATTATTTAGGCTAAAAACAACCTGAGGATATAAACATCGTTTGACATGTTTCTACAAACTTTACGGATACTATTTGGAATTTGTGTCTGCCTCTTGTGACCGCATTTGAGCCATTGGATTACTGAACAAAACGCTCCAACAAAATGGAGGTTTTTGGATATAAAGAGGGACTTTATCGAACAAAACTAACATTTATTGTGTAACTGGGAGTCTTGTGAGTGCAACCATACGAAGATCATCAAAGGTAAGTGATTAATTTTATTGCTATTTCTCACTTTCGTGACTAATCTACTTGGCTGGTAACTGTATGTAATGTTTTGTATGCTGAGCGCTGTCCTCAGATAATCGCATGGTGTGCTTTCACCGAAAAGCCTTTTTGAAATCTGACACTTGTGATTTCATGAAAGTTAAATATTTATAGTATTTAATTTGAATTTGGCGCTCTGCAATTTCACCGGATGTTGGCCAGGTGGGACGCTACCGTCCCACACCCCCTAGAGAGGTTAATGATCATGCTGTTTAATCAGCTTCAGGTGGATGGATTATATTGACAAAGGAGAAATGCTCACTAACAGGGATGTAAACAAATTTGTGCACAACATTTGAGAGAAATAAGCTTTTTCTGCGCATGGAACATTTCTGGGATCTGTTATTCAGCTCATGAAACATGGGACCAGCACTTTACATGTTGTGTTTCTGTTGTGTTCAGTGTAAACATCAACATTGATAAAGTGGTAACTAAGGCAGGTCCTGTTACTCACTGTCCTCTGTACAATGTCCCAGGTGTGTTCTGTGGTCCTGTTCTGACCAGTGTAGTTGACCAACATCCCCTTGATGATGTTGGACATCTCATGCTTCAGCTGCATAGGGAGACAAAGGAAATAATACATGCATGAGCTAATTTAACTTTCAAAGTTAGGACAAGAAACGGTACTAATATTATCTAGGCATGATGCACTAATATTATGAGACCTGAATATAGCACAGAGCATGGGTAATAATGCACACATGAACAGCACAATGTCATGTTTCAATTGCCTTTCTATTTACAAATAATGACAACAAGCTATACACTAAGTGTACAAAACATTAGGAACACCTGCTCTTTTCATGGAATAGACTGACCAGGTGAATCCAGGTGAAAGCTATGATCCCTTATTGATGTCACTTGTTTACTCCACTTCAATCAGTGTAGATGACAGGGAAGGGACAGGTTAAAGAAGTATTTTTGAGCCTTGAGACATTTGGCTTTGTAAGTCGCTCTGGATAAGAGCGTCTGCTAAATGACTTAAATGTAAAATGTAAATGAGACATGGATTGTGTTTGTGTGCCATTGAGAGTGAATTGGCAAGACAAAAGATTGAAGTGCCTTTGAACGAGGAATGGTATTCGGTGCAAGGCTGGGTTTTTCACGCTCAACAGTTTCCCGCGTGTATCCAGAATGGTCCACTACCCAAAGGACATCCAGCCAACTTGACACGACTGTGGGAAGCATTGGAGTCAACATGGGCCAGCATACCTGTGGAATGATTTCGACACCTTGTAGAGTCCATGCCCCGACTAATTTAGGCTGTTCTGAGGGCAAAAGGGGATGCAACTCAATATTAGGAAGGTGTTCCTAATGTTTTGTACACTCAGTGTATATTACAGGGCCACATGGTAAGGAGGCAGGGGAGTTGTGCCTAGCCTACATGCCTAATAGGGGAGAGGTGAGGGAGCCCAACCCAGTTCTGGGAAAGTGTACCACCCTGCCCTGGCCTGTGGTAAACCCTAAACACAGAGAGCAAGCATTCACACACACACATGCACACACACACACGAACAGCCATAGCAACCCCCACCTATCGTGAGTCATGAGATTCAAGTGGATCATGGGAACGGCTGAGCTAACAGAACTCAAACCGGTCAGATCGGCTCAAACAAAACACTCCCGTTTGTTCACACACACACACATCCAATTTCACCCATTAGCCTACTCTTCTTTCTTCTATAAAACAAGAATCACAGGTCCAAACAAGTTTTCTACCTCGATTTTGAGTTAAACAATTAAATAAAAGCTTCCCTCTTGAGCTTGAGCAATTTGACTCTGGTAAAAACTCAAATAGCTCATACTCAAGTTTGTATCTATGCTGTTTTAATGTTAAGAGTTACAGTAGATTTACAGTTGACCAACCCTTGTGGTGCTGCTAGTGCCCCTCTCCTACCTATAGGGGGTGACGTGCCATCATACACCGTGATGACACGTCTCCATCCCCGTGCTGTCATTTCACCAGCCGCTCAGAGTTGGCAAACGTCACGACAGAGCTGGAAACACATTTCACAAGCAAATGCCTTCCACATCATCCCCCCTCCACAACCTTTACCACCCCTCACCCCCACATCAAACCTCAGCCTGCCCCCCCCCCCCCCCCCCAGTAGAAGTGGAACTACCTGTATGAACTGCTCACAATGAAAACATACAACACCACAGTACAGCAATACACGCTTCCTCTGCAGATTTCACACATCTCTCCCTCAACCCCACCTGCTCTCAGTCTCCCAGTCTTTCACTTTCCACTGGTATCACTCATGGGTTGCGGTCCGATTCTCTACTCTTCACCCAGTAGTGTCTACTCGTTCAATCCCCCCTAAAAACACTGCATTGGAGCAAGCATGGCTGGAGGAAGTTTCCACCATATTTCTTAAATCCTTTTAAATCCATAAGTGGAAGTACACGAGTGTACACTTCCGGAGAAGGGTCGATAATCGTAACTCAACCGTTGACTCATCACAGAACAATGCTTCACTCCTGGCACACCCTGTTCCTATCACACCAACACTAACTGTCCATTCCATCACAGTCAGGGGTCAGAGGGGGGATTCTGAGAAGGCCTTCCCAGGAGTCAGGGAAGGTACAGCTGTGCAGGGGGGAGTGGAAATGTAAGATATGTCCCAGCTGCGAGGCCAAGAGAGGGAAGGAGAGCGGGACTCGGGAGATGGGGTGGGAGAGGGGCAGGGATTGGGAAAGGGGGGCAAGGAAGGCAAAGAGGTATAAGGGTGGGGTGGGAGAGGGATGAAGAGAGAGGCGGTAGAAGAGTGAAGCAGAGGGAGATGAAGATGGAGAGAGTGTGGGGTAGAAAGAACAGGGAAGGACACAGGGAGGAAGGTATAACTCACCCTGTCTCTCTGAATGTAGATGAGCACCCCAGCGGTTACCTGGGCAATGAGGATGAGCAGGAGGCAGGTGAAGTACTGGGGAGAGACAGACAGAGAGCATCATGGGAAAGTGAGTTTGACAGGTTCATTATAACAGTTCAAAACAACAATGGTCTAGTTTGCATGACACAGGCCAAACCAAGTTATACAGAGAATGTTAATCAATGTGCTTCAAGCATGGCCTATTAATTAGGGCCGATTTCAAGTTTTCATAACAATCGGTAATTGGCCTTTTTGAACGCCGATTATGGCCGATTACATTACAGTCCATTAGGAGACTGCGTGGCAGGTTTACAACTTGTTACGTGAGTGCAGCTAGGAGCCAAGGTAATTTGGTAGCTAGTATTAAACGTATCTTCTAAAAAACAGTCAATCTTAACATAATCACTAGTTAACTACACATGGTTGATGATATTACTAGTTTAACTAGCTTGTCCTGCATTGCAAATAACCAATGTTGTGCCTGTTAATTTATCATCGAATCACAGCCTACTTCGCCAAACGGGTGATGATTTAACAAAGCGCATTCGTGAAAAAAGCACAGTCGTTGCACCAATGTACCGAACCATAAACATCAATGAATTTCTTAAAATCAATACAAAAGTATATATTTTTAAACCTGCATAAATTCATGTTTGCAGGCAATATTAAGTAGGGAAATTATGTCACTTCTCTTGCGTTCAGTGCAAGCAGAGTCAGGGTATATGCAGCAGTGTGGGCTGCCTGGCTCGTTGCGAACTGTGTGAAGAACATTTCTTACGAACAAATACCGTAATTAATTTGCCACAATTTTACATAATTATGACAACATTGAAGGTTGTGCAATGTAACAGCAATATTTAGATTTGGATGCCACCCGCCGTTCGATAAAATACGGAACGGTTCCGTATTTCACTGAAAGAATAAACGGTTTGATTTTTAAATGACAGTTTCCGGATTTGACCATATTAATGGCTCGTATTTCTGTGTGTTTATTACATTATAATTAAGTCTATGATTTGATATTTGATAGAGCAGTCTGACTGAGCCGTGGTAGGCAGCAGCAGGCTCGTAAACATTCATTCATACAGCACTTTCCTGCGTTTGCCAGCAGCTCTTCGCAATGCTTGAAGCACAGCGCTGTTTATGACTTCAAGCCTATCAAGTCCTGAGATTAGGCTGGAAATACTAAAGTGCCTATAAGAACATCCAATAGTCAAAGGTATATGAAATACAAATGGTATAGAGAGAAATAGTCCTATAATTCCTTTATTAACTACAACCTAAAACTTCTTACCTGTGAATATTGAAGACTCATGTTAAAAGGAACCACCAGCTTTGTTCTCATGTTCTGAGCAAGGAACTTAAACGTTAGCTTTTTTACATGGCACATATTGCACTTTTACTTTCTTCTCCAACAATGTGTTTTTGCATTATTTTAACCAAATTGAACATGTTTCATTATTTATTTAAGACTAAATAGATTTTTTATTTATGTATTAAATTAAATTAAAATAAAAGTGTTCATTCAGAATTGTTGTAATTGTCATTATTACAAATATATATATATATATCAATCGGCCGATTAATCGGTATCGGCTTTTTTTGGTCCTCCAATATTCGGTATCGGCGTTGAAAAATCATAATCGGTCGACATCTAGTCTATACACACTTCCATAAAAATAAGAATTGAAGACCCAAGAGTCAATGCGTAATTCGAAATGTGAAACTTTAGGTTTAGCATTAGCGTGTTAGTAGTGGTGTTGTGTGTACAGTGGCAAGAAAAAGTATGTGAACCCTTTGGAATTATCTGGATTTCTGCATAAATTGATCATAAAAGTTGATCTTTGCAGGAGAATGTAAGGCTATCTGTCTGCCAATTGAAGCTCAACAGAATTTGGGTGATGTAACAGTCCTGACCTCAACCCGATTGAGATGCTGTGGCATGACCTCAAGAGAACGGTTCACACCAGACATCCCAAGAATATTGCAGTTTTGAGACAGTTTTGTAAAGAGGAATGTTCCAAAATTCCACCTGACTGTTGTGCATGTCTGATCCGGAACTACAGAAAACGTTTGGTTGAGGTTATAGCTGCCAAAGTAGGGTCAACCAGTTATTAAATCCAATGGTTCACATACTTTCCCCACCCTACACTGTGAATGTTTATACGGTGTGTTCAATAAAGACATGAAAAAGTATAATTGTTTGTGTGTTATTAGTTTAAGCAGACTGTGTTTGTCTATTGTTGTGACTTAGATGAAGTTCAAATTTGATGACCAATTTATGCAGAAATCCAGTTAATTCCAAAGGGTTTACATCATATTTCCACTTCATATTACTCGGTGTGTGTGTTTACTCACCAGGCCCAGCAGGCAGCGTATCTCATAGATGGCTCCTATACAGCCCAGGAAGCCCATGGCCATGGAGAGAGACCCCACACTGATGAAAATGTAGGACACTACCTTCAGGGTGGTAGAGGATTCCTCTGTAGGGAAGACATAGTGGAAAAGGTAAACCCTCAGCCCACAACAGACCATACACTAAACCAGAATCCATATTACCCACTTGCTAAAATCAGGCCTACTCCTGGACTAAAAGGTACGCTCAACTAAAAAGGTATGCACATGTGGCAGGTGAAGTACCATCTAACCTGTGCATTCAGAAGTACCATAGTCAAGCAAAGCAATGCGGTCTGCCACAGACCAGGGCTCAAATGAGGCATTCTAAACATTCTAGCAATGGCCCACCAGAGCAAAGGTGGAGATACAGCGCATTCACAAAGTATTGAGAACCCTTGTTGTTTTCCACATTTTGTTACATTACAGCCTTATTTTAAAATGAATTAAATATTTTTTCCCCTCATCAGTTTACACACAATACCCCATAATGACAAAGCAAAAACAGTTAAAAAAAAATAATGTTTTGCTAAATTATGTAAAATAAAAAAAACGGAAATGTCACATTCACATAAGTATTCAGAACCTTCACTCTGTACTTTGTTGAAGCACTTTTGGCAGCGATTACAGCCTCGAGTCTTCTTGGGTATGCCTCTTCAGGCTTGGCACACCTGTATTTGGGGAGTTTCTCCTATTCTTCTCCGCCGATCCTCTCAAGGTCTGTTAGCGTCGCTGCACAGCTATTTTCAGGTCCCTCCAGAGATGTTAGATCGGGTTCAAGTCCGAGCTCTGGCTGGGCCAGTGTGCTTTGGGTCGTTGTCCTGTTGGAAGGTGAACCTTTGCCCCAGTCTGAGGTCCTGAGCGTTCTGGAGTAGGGTTTCACCAAGGATCTCTCTGTACTTTGCTTTGTTAATTTTTCCCTTGATCCTAACTAGTCTCCCAGTCCTTGCCGCTGAAAAACATCCAGGCAGCACGATGCTGCCACCACCATGCTTCAACGTAGAAATGCTATTGGCCAGGTGATGAGCGGTGCCTGGTTTCCTCCAGACGTGATGCTTGGCATTTAGACCAAAGGGTTCAATCTGGTTTCATCAGACCAGAGAATCTATTTTGCCTATTGGCAAACTCCAAGTGGGTTGTCATGTGCCTTTTACTGAGGAGTGAGTGGCTTCCGTCTGGCCACTCTACCATAAAGGTCTGATTGGTGGAGTGCTGCAGAGATGATTGTCCTTCTGGAAGGTTCTCCCATCTCCACAGAGGATCTCTGGAGCTCTGTCGGGTTCTTGGTCACTTCCCTGACCAAGGCCCTTCTCCCTAGATTGCTCAGTTTGGCGAGGCGGCCAGCTCTAAGAAGAGTGTCTTGGTGGTTCCAAACGTATTCCATTTAAGAATGATGGAGGTCACTGTGTTCTTGGGGACCTTAAATATTGCAGAAATCTTTTGTTACCCTTCCCCAGATCTGTGCCTCGACATAATCCTGTCTCGGAGCTGGCGAGTGCCTTTCCAAATCATGTCCAATCAATTGAATTTACCACAGGTGGACTCCAATCAAGTTGTATAGACATCTTAAGGATGATCAATGGAAACAGGGTGCACCTGAGCTCAATTTCGAGACTCATAGCAAAGGGTTTGAATACCTATGTAAATATTCTAAAAACCTGTTTTTGCTTTGAATTTTTTTATCAATTTTAGAATAAGGCTGAATACTTCCCGAATGTGCTGTAGTTCACTTCTCTTTAGATATTTTTCATGGCTGACTGGCTGTGAGAGATCGAAGACCTCTTGTCTTTTATCTCTTTCTCTCTCTTGGAGGAGGTCCAGAGAAGCTCCAGAAGCCCAATCTCTGTTTGAAATTAAGCCTGGCTCATAGCTCTGGACCTGGGACACGGCTCCAAATCCCTGGGGACACGGCCAGAAGAACCAGAGAGTCCTATATACTGCATAATAACCTTTACTCAACCCTGTTCCATGAATAATACAAATCACAATATAGTCACATCAAACCAGCCAAAATGCTCTAAAGATAAAACACAATAAGTCACTTCAAAGTATTGGCTCAGAGTGCAGAATATATTAATTCCAGCACCTGCCTTTGTTAAATCTATATTGTGGCAATACCAGCCACCTTATATGAATGGTAAACTACTATTTGTGTAGCCTATTGTTATTTTATTATTTATTTTAAAAGAAAGTTGTCTTTAAAAAGTATGGTCATTTCTTATCAAGATTGGGGGAAATATCCCTGGACTGTCCATATTTGAAATGTGTATTAAATTAAGTCAATCATGATGCGTTAGGCCTATATAATGATGTTTTTTTATCAAGTGAAAATGTAGTGTAAGTTATTTCAAATAGCACACATATTCTTTTTTCCATTGAAGGTTAAACAGCCCACTATTTCTATATTGTTATACTCTAATAAGTCTTACTGTTTCCGCGGGAGTCCAGAACGTAGACGCAGCTGTCTAGTATCATAATCATATCATAATCACATGGCAAGGTAACATAAGAGATCAACTGATCTGTAAGAATGTTTTGTTGCAAACAACTTTGTTTTCACACGCAGGTGCATGTTATCTCCCGTTAGTATCGTTTTAAGAAATACAGTGTTAACCTGTAGGGGCACGTTAAGTTCTGCCTCTTAGCTGCAATTGACTCTACATGTCCATAAAGGATAAACAATGCCTGTATAATCATATATCTAGTCTACAGTATAGCTATAGTGAAAGTAAACCAAGTCAGCATAGTACAGTACACCACTGTGTGTATGTACTGTGTACAGACAGACATATATAGGCTATCCCACTTCAGACAGGCAAAAACACATACATCTATACTTTATACACACACTCATAACCTACATGCATGCATATGTCAGTGGCAGTGGTTATGGGATAATGAAAAGGCCTGGATTTCTCAGGGTGGGTCTACTACTAAGTACAGAGCAGGACACCCCATATAGACAGACTGTATGTGGCTCAGGACTATAATTTATGGGGATGTAACACACACACACACTGATCTATATCCAGTAAAGCCCTCTCCAATGTGCGTGTGTGTGTTACACACACACGGCACTACAGAGCCATACTGAAATAAGCTAGTTAAAGGGCTCACACACAGAAAACACCGATCTAAGCTCCACCTGTCTCACAGCACTTGGCATCCGCTGACAGGAGCCTCTCACTGCAAAACACAGATTCTTTGCGGAAATAGAGGAGAGAGAGGAGTAGTTGTACTGAGCACCAGTGTACTATACTGTAAGACTCAAAGCACGTGAAGTAAGGAACACAGTGGACCAATACTTCCAAACTCTGACCAAGGTCGTTGGTGACAGAAAAGTTAGCAAACAAAACAGTGAAACTTGCATGCAGGCTTCATTTCACAGCTGGATACTTTCTAAAAGCAGGATCTCAAAGCCTTCAGACTAGTAACTTCTCTCCGAATGCACATCTTGTCACATCTGCTCCTGCTACGCCCTCTGGTGTTCATCCGGTGTCTTCTTGACCTGCAGTTACTCCCCCTGTACACTCGCTCTCCCTCTCTGTGTGATTGTGTGGTTGGAGACAGGTGTGCTGGAGTCAGAGCAGATCCCTACCAGCTGCAACTCGTTCCATAATCAAGACCTCTACAAATACTCAGTCCTGCCACTTCCACTCTGCCCGATCATAATCTCTGCTCAGTCAGTTCACGATTCTAGCCATTTATGATTATTCAAGATCCTGTTACTCTGCTGTGCCTGTTACCCTGCCTGACACCGTTTATCCTCTCATGGCATTTACCGCTCTGTCTCTGGCTCCTGTCTCCTGTTCCACATCTCACCACCCAACTACCTTGGATTCCCCTCAGGATCTGTTTACCCTGTTCTACTCAGCTAACTCCAACCTCAGTCTCCACATCTGGTTTTTCTGCAACTCATCCGAGCTTCCCCGGATCTGCACTCCATATCTCTCTGTGTAACAATAAATATTTTGGTTCATTCATCCCTGTTTCCTCATCTGAGTCTGCTCTTGGGTTCCCCTGTGTCGCTCCACGTAACACATCTGTATTCTCTAGTGGTAGCGTAGCTAAAACACAACTTTTCCCTGTAGTCAGGATGTGTTCTCTGCTCTACTCTGTCTTGTACTATGGCACATTTCCAAGTAGGTCTCCTTCCCCTGGAACTTCCAAAATAGTTCCTCTGGTGGTTTCCACAGAAACGTACATTTAAAGAGTTCGAGGCTGCGTCCGAAATGGCACCCTATTCCCTTTCGACCAGGGCCCATAGGGTGCCATTTGGAAACCAGCAGCTGCTCAGACTTAGGGGGATTATTTGGCATAGCAGGGTTCAATGTATAAACATTTCCAGCTAGGGCAACATATTTAGTCTGTATTCAAATACCGAATGAACGCTTCAAATGGAGTACATATTCTCATTTTAAACACAGTGATTCCACATCGAACTCAAATTCAATCTGTAAGACGGATATAATATATCACGTTTTTACCTCAACAAGATTCGGTGTAGGATACATGTAAACTGAAAAAACTTTCCCTGAGCTAAACTGATAAATGCAGCAGTTTGAGATTGAACCCAAATCCAACCTGTACAATGGATATAATACATATTTTTACCTCACAAAGTGTGTGTTTGTGTACATTGAACAAATCTTTCTATGAGCTATAATCTTTCTCTCATCTTAACTGAAGTATAGCCAAGCAGATCATACTATCACACTGAGTTTTGGCACAAGATCGCAGATCTCCCTCACCAAGGCCAAGGTCTTTTGTTTAAATATATGGCAAGCTGTGTTTTCGCGAGCACTCCAATGATGAACTGTGTGTCGCGCGCGTCACTATGGTGAACTACTAACAGAGTGGCACTGATAGAGAGAGAACAGTAGCTACTCCCATGGTGGAACAGCTGGACTCAGAGAGTCGGTCCCCATGGAGGAGGAAGGGGGAGAAAAAGGAGAATGAGTATAGTGAGCCCCTCGAGAAGGAAGAGGGGATATCCTAAGGGTTCCCAACCTTCTTGATTTGAGGGGTAGATTTAAAACAACGCATACATCCATGATGCTTTAGGCTAGAAGCAAGCGGTAAAATGCCAGAGGAAGACACGGCTCTGATGCACATGGTTTCTCTCTATGACATTCAGGAGCTGAGCCATAACCTTTTAAAGTCGAGGAGTCCTTACAAATTGACTTGGGAAGTAATCTTATACAATGTGTCACTGTCGCTATCAATTGATCAATTCACTTTCTGTAAAAAATAATATGTATAATAAAATTGAGGGTTTATATAGATCATAATAAAACATTTGGTAGTGGAATAATATTTGGGGAAAATCGGGTCTAGATTTTATTTTCCTTATCAATTATTATACATTTTATTATTATTGTCTTGAGTCTTGTTAATAAACTACGTAGAATTGCAGGTAATAAGCTTAAAACAAGTCTATATATATCCTAGGTTGGGGGCATTTTGTTATGTGAAAAAGGGAGTCCTGGGGGAAAAAGGTAAGGGTATGGTCCGAGGGAATAGGGGGAGCATACAGGATCTCAGCTATCTGTAGAGGAACAGCTGAATAATAAAAACAATGCTTGATAAAGAGACTGGGGCCAGGGCTGTGCTTTGTGTTATGTCCCAGACACCCGACCTTGGTCAGAACAGATCCAGGGTGGTTCAGTATCCCATATTCACAATGAGTGTCAGAGTATTAGTAGTGCTGATTTAGGATTGGGTACGCCTTTTAGATTATAATGAATAAGATTATATGGCAGGGGGAAACCGGTCCTAGATCAGCAGAGAGGGATCATCGCCTAGGCTAAGCAGCAGGCATCAATCAACATTCAGTGACCTTGGAAAACATCAAGAGGGAAATGCCGATTCCAGAATCTCCATCCCTCAGTGATATATTTAATTGAGCCTTTATTTAGCCAAGAAGTCCCATGAGATGAGTAATCTTTTTTTAAAGGAGACCCAGTGGAAAATGATGACCACAGGGAAGAGAGGAGGGAGGACCCAGGCCAGGCCTGAGGTCCGGGAAACATGTTAAGTTTCTCTGTGTGTGTGTGTGTGTGTGTGTGTGTGAGTATGCGTGTCACAGGGAAGAGAGGTCCGGGAAACACTTCCAGTTCTGGCCAGTTAATACTCTCTCCAGACTAAATATAGACGATCTACTACTCCACCTAACCTTCTGAGAGAAATCTCACTAACTCGCTCCAGCAATACAACTCGTTGATGGAATACAATCAACTAGAATTAAGTTCAGAGTTATGCAGGACAAGAATCCTACACGCCAAGAGAAGTACATTTCCAAGAGTAGCTCAAATAGAAAGTTGGATATGTATGACTTCCAGATGAAAATCAAAAGAAGAATCATTGAAGGGAGAGGATCAACTTTATGCTCGTCTGTAGCTCCATCTGTTGCTGAAGCTGAACACATTGACAGCATTTATAATGGATAAGGTAGATTTATAAAAGGTGGTTTTCCATCCATGTTTCCCTTGATGGCCTGCTCTCCTTAGGCTACAGAGTGAGACTGGGCTTCCTACTGACTTGCAGTGTCTATAAGAAACCAATAAAACTAAAGCAGAAAAGATGGTGGGAATATCTGCTATCTCTTCCCACGGCATGTAAGGTATTGAAACAGATCTAACCATATGTGTCTGCGCGCCTGCCTCTGCGCGTGCGTGCAAAGTGTTTGTACCTACATATATGACTAGTTTCAGGAAACTAGGCGTATGTCGCAAGTCACGACTTCACAGGAGAGGCGTTTGAACTTTAATGTTTTATTTTTTTTAATCAAAATGGGTTTTCGGGCAGAAATGCCTTCTTGAATATTTGAACTTTCATGTGCCTTAATAACAAACGTGAATGCCATCTGTGCCATTTGTGGAAAAAGTCAGGAACCTTCCCGCTAGCCATGATTGCCTGAGATAATGAATGGGCTGGACATGCCGAGAGATGAGTTTCGGATTGGTCTGCCGTGTAGCATCTTCTGTCTATAAAATGAGCTGCTCGTTATGAGTAGATAATCCTTTCTACTGCAGTTTTTTATAAAGATATAACGTTAGCCATGGAGAACTACAAACGTGTTGCTACTTCTCTCAATAACATTGCTGCCCTGAATTTATCAGGCGCTATCGACAAAGGTCAGTGGGAAAAAGTTGTGATGGATTACTTCGAGGAGGACAATCGTACCATGCTCACTCTCTCTGACTCTGAAAATGAATCAGACGATGTGAACTAGAGTGACTTGACACAACGGGCCAAGCAAGCTGTAGAAAAAAAAGGGAAATGACACAGGATGTGTTATTTAATGAAAGGGGTTGCAGTCTGCTGTGAAGCATTCATCCATGTATACGGGTAAGAGTCTAGCTACATATTCAGATATTATACATACAGTTGAAGTCGGAAGTTTACATACACTTAGGTTGGAGTCATTAAAACTTGTTTTTCAACCACTCCACAAATTTCTTGTTAACAAACTATAGTGTTGGCAAGTCGGTTAGGACATCTACTTTGTGCATGACACAAGTAATTTTTTCAACAATTGTTTACAGACAGATTATTTCACTTATAATTCACTGTATCACAATTCTAGTGGTTCAGAAGTTTACATACACTAAGTTGACTGTGCCTTTAAACAGCTTGGAAAATTCCAGAAAATTATGTCATGGCTTTAGAAGTTTCTGATAGGCTAATTGACATCATTTTAGTCAATTGGAGGTCTACCTGTGGACGTACTTCAAGTCCAACCTTCAATCTCAGTGCCTCTTTGCTTGACATCATGGGAAAATCAAAAGAAATCAGGCAATACCTCAGAAAAAAATGGTAGACCTCCACAAGTCTGGTTCATCCTTGGGAGCAATTTCCAAATGCCTGAAGGTACCATGTTCACCTGTACAAACAATAGTACGCAAGTATAAACACCATGGGACCACGCAGCCGTCATACCGCTCAGGAAGAAGACGCTTTCTGTCTCCTAGAGAGGAATGTGCTTTGGTGCGAAAAGTGCAAATCAATTCCAGAACAACAGCAAAGGACCTTGTGAAGATGCTGGAGGAAACAGGTACAAAAGTATCTATATCCACATTAAAACCATTCCTATATCGACATAACCTGAAAGGCCACTTAGCAAGGAAGAAGCCACTGCTCCAAAACCGCCATAAAAAAAACAGACTACGGTTTGCAACTGCACATGGGGACAAAGATCGTACTTTTTGGAGAAATGTCCTCTGGTCTGATGAAAAACAAATTTTACTGTTTGGCCATAATGACCATCGTTATGTTAGGAGGAAAAAGGGGGAGGCTTGCAAGCCGAAGAACACTATCCTAACCGTGAAGCATGGGGGTGGCAGCATCATGTTGTGGGGGTGCTTTGCTGCAGGAGGGACTGGTGCACTTCATAAAATAGATGGAATCATGGGGGGGGGGAAATTATGCGGATATATTGAAGCAACATCTCAAGACATCAGTCAGGAAGTTAAAGCTTGGTCGAAAATGGGTCTTCCAAATAGACAATGACCCCAAGCATACTTCCAAAGTTGTGGCAAAATGGCTTAAGGACAACAAAGTCAAGGTATTGGAGTGGCCATCACAAAGCCCTGACCTCAATCCCATAGAAAAGGTGTGGGCAGAACTGAAAAAGCGTGTGCGAGCAAGGAGGCCTACAAACCTGACTCAGTTACATCAGCTCAGGAGGAATGGGACAAAATTCACCCAACTTATTGTGGCAAGCTTGTGGGAGGCTACCCGAAACGTTTGACCCAAGTTAAACAATTTAAAAGCAACGTTACCAAATACTAATTGAGGGTATGTAAACTTCTGACCCACTGGGAATGTGATTAAAGAAATAAAAACTGAAATAAATCATTCTCTCTACTATTATTCTGACATTTCACATTCTTAAAATAAAGTGGTGATCCTAACTGACCTAAAACAGGGACTTTTTACTAGGATTAAATGTCAGGAATTGTGAAAAACTGAATTTAACTTTATTTGGCTAAGGTGTCTGTAAACTTCCGACTTCAACTGTATCTAATTTTGTCAGAAAGTTGTTTTTATTGCAAGTTAAAGCTTACTGTTAGCCATCTAGCTGACGCTAGGTGGCTGGCTCGCTAGCTAACATTATGTGTATGATCTGTGGAGTAATATTATCTCAGAAATCCATTTGCATTGCTAGTTATAGCCTAATGTTAGCTAGCTAACTAGCTAACATGGAACCTATTTGGTTAACTTTAGCTAGCTATGACAATCGATTTGTATTTGCTAGTACTCTATGGATTAGGATTATGGTTAATTGTTTAGCTAGCATGTCTAAACAAAAGATCAGATGATTACATGACCCATCAAGTTAGACAGGTGTGTCTGACGGTGATTACGGCTATCTATTGTATTATAATGTTAAAATATTTGTATCTGGAATTTGACTTTCAGCATCAGTAGAACACGCCTGACTCTCCTCCACCAGTCATATAAGGAGAATGATCTAATGCCTCCCATCAAAAAGAGAGCTGGCTCAAGCAAGCACTTGTTTACAGCGAGCAGTCTGTCTGCAGTGGTCAAAACAAGAACAAGTTTGTGCTCTGGTATTGTGCCTGGCGGACCATGCACAAGCTCCACCACAGTCCGGACATTCACTTCCTGGTGGAAAGCTATGGCTTGCAAGAACACCTGACTCCGTAGTTCAGGCCGCTGCCACAGATCAAGCAGTACCAGCACTTCAGGTGAATATTATTTTCATTGCATTGTATGAGGTTATTCTTCTTATCTAAACTTGGGAGGTGAATTGATGTTACGCAAGGTTGTCCTCTCAATGTCCTCTCATTTTTTTTTGTTATTTCCTGTTTTACAGCTTCGATTCTCTGGAGCCTGGTATTGTTGTCTCCAAGGAGCATTCGGACTCAGTCGTGACCATGTTTCAGCTTCTGCGCAATGCTGACATCCTTCCCCCCATAGATGGTCTGCCTGTACAAGCACCACCTGGACTGGACACAGCTAGACAAACGTATATTTTTGACAAGATCAGGGAGTTTTGCGACGAAGAGGCTATGGACATCACATGCCCTGCACCAAAGTCAATGGCAGCACAGAAACAGGCTGGGAGCGAGTTCCCAGTCATCAACACTATCTGCAGTGGCTCTATTCACATGACTCTCTCCTAACACACATGCCATACGTTGCTACTACAATTAAAACATTTTATCCTGCTGCTCAACCACTTTTCCCTTGATTGTATGCATATAACTACCTCATACATCACTGATATCGTTAATGATATTGTTCTTGTACATAATGTATATTATTTCGTTTTTTTCCTACTGGCATTGACACTTGTTATTTTTTTCTTTATATTGACACTATCTATTTTTGATATTGCTACTATGCAAGTAACCATTTCGCTTTACCGTTTACACCTTCTGTAGAGACCCATCCACTTAACAAGATGTGGCTGCGGGATTATAGCATTTATTTTACATGACCCATCAATTTAGACAAGTGTCATCTAATATTTATAAAATATTTGTATCTGTTTAACTAGAATTAATTTCTTATTGTAGGCTACTACTTTTACCTCTTAGTCTTAATCTTTACTACACTACTCACTGTGTAGCACATGACCTCACATGTGAATCCTTAAAGAGATGGGTGGGGCTGGTTTAAGAGGGTGTGAACAATGGGTGTAGACAAAGAAGAGCTCTCCAGTAGGTACCAAAACATTCAACGGCCATTTTCTCAAAAGTGAGGTTACACGTTTATCAACTTTCAAAGCAGAATTACTTTCCCATTGTTCCTCAAATACAGCGTAATATATACAATTTTGTAGCCCTGTGTCTCTGCTTTTATCCAATGTAAAAAACACAGTTTAAAATTGGTGGTCGGTCACATATGGAGACAATCTAGGAAATAAGGTGACATGCTGTGTGTGAACGCCAAAGTTAGTAGGGTTGAAGTAAGCCGCCATCCTCTAACACAGTATGAAACTACTTCAGATGTTAATCACTAACCTATCGCTAGTGATCTGTCACTTCCGCCTGTATGTGTTTGCACTTGCGCATGCATGTGTGTGTGCATGCGTGCCTGCCTGCCGAACCAGATAGCTGTTTCTAGTGGTTGAGAGTACCATACCATCAGTTGTGGGTCACATTTGTGTTTTAGTGCTTACATCCCTCTGCTCTTAATTTATGGCCCTCTTCCCTTGGGTTGGTGTTTGCGGGAATGAGACAAGTAAGATGAGAGCCACTTCAACTGCACAGACTGGGCTAAGGGTTTAGGATTGGACATGGATTGAGGTAGTAACAGTAGTAACACTTTAGGATCTGACAAGCACAATTTCCAATCTCTACTTTTGGCTTCCCCTGTGCATAGAACACTTGAGCAAAGATAGACAGTATCAACAACTATCAGGCAAGATCACAAAGGGTGTGTGTGTGTGCCTGTGTTCTTACTTACGCAGAACTGCGATGAAGCTCTGGTTATCCAGGAGAACCCACAGTCCAAAGCCCATGATCAATGCTCCAAAGATCTACAGAGGGAAAAGGAATTGAGTTACAAGGTGGCACTCTTTTTCATGGTCCTTAAGAGCCAGATAGCAACAATTGTCCTGGACCAGTACAATACAATTCAGGCAGGTAGATTCTTACTGAAAATGTTGGGCTCATTGCAAACCAGATCAGTGAGATAACAAATAGAGACAACTGGAAAAGCGGTGTCTTTCTAAAATAAGAAATTATAGTATGTCTGCTCCCTCTCTTTCTCTCTTCTTTTTCAAGTCCGGTGCACTCAGCCTGTTGTTACATTGGTATTGTTTGTATCATTGTACTTTCCCTGGGGGAACTATTAGCGAGTGGCTAGGCTTAGCTGTACCACAGGCTCTGACATAGAAACAAACAGAGCATGGCTTTGTGTCCATGGTTGCACCTTTACAATGCAGAAAACCACCTCTCTCTAGCTCAAAACCGTTCAAAACTAAAGACCTATTTTACCGGAGCAAAAGAACATTACTTCTAGCATGGTTTCGTGGGACTCTCTTAAAGGGGTACACACAAATTAATCATCATGAGTAAGGAAAAATAGTTTAAATAAAACCTATTTAATCTATAAAATACTTCTTAACAGAACATGTATGATTTTGCAGTATGAATTAGATGAGATGGAGGTCATTACCACAAAATTAATTAATCAAAAAAATGCTAGGTGCCGCAGAATTTTTTTTATCCCATCAAGGTGTTCCACGGTTCAAAAAAGGTTAGGAACCACTGGTCTACACCACACCTTCTCTACTGTAACAGATCCGTGGGAGATCTCCCATTCAGACTAACCTAACACATAAAGGGCCAGATTGAAAAGTTCTGAAAGGGAACTAGCCAATAGAGGAGCCAGGTCTAGACCAGAACCAAAAGGTCTGAACCTGATCAGAGTTTCTTGTTTAATTTTCATTTCCGGTCCAGACCACGTCCTTTTCTGTCACTCACCTCCAGCAACGAACGGATGTGTCAGACAGCCAGATTATCTGCTAATTATCTGGTAACGAGTCTATAAAGTGTAGCCTAGCGGTTGTCGCGTTGGGCCAGTAACCGAAAGGTCGCTGGTTTGAATCTCTGAGCTGACAACATGAAAGATTGTTGAATCTCTCCAGATATCAGTGTCTGCTAAATAACTCAAATGTAAAAATGTAGCCTAAAGTGCAGTGTGGCATTTATAGGGACCATGTTTGGTAGTGGGGGGTGGGGGGGGGGTCAACCCAAAAGATGAGAGGTTCCTAATTCACCACTTTCCCTTGGCTTGGAAATGGAAACCTGATTGAGACCTCTTCATTTAGACTAGAGGGTCTGTTTCAACCTCATTAGGTCCATATAAACTAGTACTATGTAGCCCACTACTAGCCTCTGTCCACAGATGCTTTCCAGATGCTTTCCATTCGGGCGGTGAGTGTTCACATCAAAAGTCACATTTACTACACACAGACATACAATGAGTAAATTGGAGAGGAGGTAAAGAGTCAGGTTGGACATCAACAGTGAAGGTTTCATATAGGAGCTGTTGTGTCAGTTTCAGGATGGACTGTCTGGGTTTTGCTCAAACACACTTGTAGGTTGCATTTTTTTAGAGTGAAGTCTCTGCCAGGTGAAGTCTTTTGACCTCAATGGTATTTCATACCGTTCTAAATAAAGGTTAGAAGATGAAAACCACCAGTTCTGACTGTGTTGCTACAGAGCACAGTACCACAACACTTATCACTTTGGAAAGTAACATGTCCTCTGCTAATCTCTGGGATATTTCAATAAACAGCCTACCATATTCAAATGATAATGAAAACAGGAAAAACATGGAAAGAACAGCAAAAAGAAACTGGGCAGTGGGCACTGGACACACACATTTTCTATGAATGATCTTCAACAACTACCGTACTAGTCCTTGTACACGTAGAGTAATACTCTCTGAAGTCAGATGGATTTGATGCAAATGAAGGCTACAGTGGCTGGGGTTGACATAGATATCCGTTGAAATAGATAGCTGGCTAGGGCAGAAGGTGGTGATGTCACTTACAAAGAAGAGGAGGTTGAAGAGGAACAGGAAGTACTTAGTTGCCGTGATGCATCCCTTCCCCATGGTTACGACTCTGCAACCGAGAGAAAGAAACAGTTAGGTTAGATGAAGGCTACTTTTTATTTGTTTTATTTAACCTTGATTTAACTAGGCATGCTAGTTAAGAACAAATTCGTATTATTTTTACAATGACGGCCTACACCGGCCAAACCCGGACGACGCTGGGCCAATTGTGCGCCGCCCTATGGAACTCCCAATCACAGCCGGTTGTGATACAGCCTGGATTCAAACCAGGATTTCTGTAGTGACGCCTCAAGCACTGAGATGCAGTGCCTTAGACCGCTGCGCCACTCGGGAGCTACAGCAGTATGATTAGGCTACAAAGTAAAGTAGGCCTGCAAAATTCCAGAAACATTCCCAAAGTTCCTGTTTTTTTCCCAGAAATCCCAGTTGGAGGATTCCCTGAATCAGGAGGGAATAAGCAGCGAGGCAAACCACCAACTGGAATCCTTCAACACAGCAAATCACAGTACGGCACAGCGTGAGAGAGTTTTGGTGTCTTTTTAAAGTTTTCAACAGATTTGCACTCCTGCCCCTGGCTACTTGCTGGCACTGAAAAACAACAGAGCAAGAGAGAGGGAGAGAGAGAAAGAGCGATGGTGAGGCAGAGAGAAAGAGAAACCCCCTCCAGAACTCTAATCCTATACACAGCAGGGGTCCTGGTTAAAACAGTAATTTGATCTTCACAGCACCGACATGGTTCATTCTCAACAGACATACCAGTCTCCATTCTGATTGTTTTATGCTGTTCAATCCAACTTCAATCAATCATTTTCAGCATTTTCATACATTTCTGCACTCATTTCTTATCATTTCCACACTGTGCCACATAGGGCTGCATGATATGGGCAAACAACTAGATAAAAACACTTGGGTGATCTGTTGAAATCATTGAAATATAATGACTATTGTAAATAGTTGGAATATAGTGGGCAGCACTTTTAATACATTGCTTTTATATTTTCTTATTTTACCTTTATTTAACCAGGTAGGCTACTTGAGAACAAGTTCTCATTTACAACTGCGACCTGGCCAAGATAAAGCAAGCGGATGCGGGCAGCGAACGGTTGAAAAGCATGTATTTAGTTTTACTAGCGTTTAAGAGCAGTTGGAGGCCACGGAAGGAGTGTTGTTTGGCATTGAAGCTCGTCTGGAGATTAGTTAACACAGTGTCCAAAGAAGGGCCAGATGTATACAGAATGGTGTCGTCTGCGTAGAGGTGGATCAGGGAATCACCCGCAGCAAGAGTGGCATAGTTGATATATACAGAGAAAATAGTCGGCCCAAGAATTGAACCCTGTGGTACCCCCATAGAGACTGCCAGAGGTCCGGACAACAGGCCCTCCGATTTGACACACTGAACTCTATCTGAGAAGTAGTTGGTGAACCAGGCGAGGCAGTCATTTGAGAAACCAAGGCTGTTGAGTCTGCCGATAAGAATCCGGTGATTGACAGAGTTGAAAGCCTTGGCCAGGTCAATGAAGACGGCTGCACAGTACTGTCTTTTATCAATGTCAGTTATGATATCGTTTAGTACCTTGAGCGTGGCTGAAGTACACCCGGGACCAGCTCGGAAACCGGATTGCACAGCAGAGAAGGTACGGTGGGATTCGAAATGGTCAGTGATCTGTTTGTTAACTTGGCTTTCGAAGACTTTAGAAAGGCAGGGCAGGATGGATATAGGTCTGTAACAGTTTGGGTCTAGAGTGTCACCCCCTTTGAAGAGGGGGTTCACCGCGGCAGCTTTCCAATCTTTAGGAATCTCGGACGATACGAAAGAGAGGATGAACAGATTAGTAATAGGGGTTGCAACAATGGCAACGGATCATTTTAGAAAGAGAGGGTCCAGATTGTCTAGCCCAGCTGATTTGTACCGGTCCAGGTTTTGCAGCTCTTTCAGAACATCTTCTATCTGAATTTGGGTGAAGGAGAAGCTGGGGAGGCTCGGGCAAGTAGTTGGCCGGGGTTGGGGTAGCCAGGAGGGAAGCATGACAACGAATGAAAAAGCCTGGGAGGAATTATTGTGACAGGGTAGGAACCAAAGTGTTGGTCAGTGTTTCCCAGCTGATCCCAATTAGATGTTATATTTTTGTTTTCTCTTACTTCATGTAGCTAGCTAGCTAACATATTAATGCTAGCCTATTCCTCTCTGATTTAGAAGATATAGTTGCGCAAACAAAATGCTGATCTAAGCCTACATCAGCACTGTTATGAGCCCGTATTAGCTAGCTACGTTTGCGCTGACTCCGAGAACATTTAGCTAGCCAGCTAACACAATTTATTTTAGCCACAACTTGCTAAGAAAATACAAACTATCTGTTTGCAGACAGTAAGATACACAAACAAATAACGTAATATTAGAACGCTTGCGGATTTATAATGAGAAGCAAAGTGGAAAGCAGCATCATTGTCCTGTTGCATCTAACCATGCAGACAGAGTAAACTGCAACTTGCCGGTAAGTGCCCGTGACTCCGAGGTCGAGCAACAACTTGCTCTCCTTCAGTGACAGGGGAAAGGGCTGGGTGTGGGAAGCGCATGGGGAAGTGTCAAGCAGGAGGAGAGGAAAAAAGACAACTTATCTAGCATATGAGGTGACAGCGTTGGAGTGGCATATCACATTTAACAAACCAAACACTGAAATACCATTGCAGAAAGTAAAATAAAAACCCAAACCGGTCCATGCAGCAATACTGGTATATAGTAAAAGAGGGTATACTGCCTATCCCTGCAGTGGTGTTTCACCCCCAGTCCTTAATATCCCCAAGTCCTGTGTTAGAGCCTATATTGGAATTCTACTTTCATCTCCTGTAACAGCAACAACAACCTCTTTTTACAGTGTGTAGGGATGTATGATTCACCCATACTGATCGCAGATTCAAATGTTTAAGTTCGGAATGAATCAGTCTGCGGACCCCAAACCGATCCAAACGTAGAATGCATTGGTCAGAAAATCCATTCAAACTGTTAGGCATTGCCGATTCACTAAAATGTTTTGTTCATATTACTTTCTTTCTACCTTCTGAAAATACCTAATGTGACGACTAATGCGTCACATTTTGACTAATGCGTCAAAATGTCAAACTAAGCATGTAACTGTGTTGATAGTCATTGATCTACAAGTCATTTTGCATGCCGAGCAACCCGATGGAATATCAGTAGCCTAGTCAAACTGGGCACAGTGCCCAGCTATGCGCGCTGACCAATGCCAGGTATGCGGCCTGTTCCTGATCTTACACATCTGCATGGCACTTTCAGCATTTAAATACTAAAGTGGCTTTATTAGTTGAGTGACAACCTATGTCACTTGATAGGTTATTGTTATCTAGGCGCTGTTGAAAATGGTGTTTTACCGGAATAAAAGTAAGCTAATGGAGACACAACTCTCATCTGGCTATAGGCTACCTGTTGAATGGAGATTACAATATATATAATTTAGATTGTTCAGGTTCAACATCAGCAATAGTTTTGATAGTTTGGCTTTAAACAATCACTGTATATGGTCAGTTTTTATATATACAGGGTTGTTGATCATTTCATTACGAGGACAGCAATCACTTTGCCAGGTGCACTGCATGGCCAAAGCTGGAGAAAAGAAACTCACAAAAAATGTCCAAACGGTCAAAACCATTCCATTCCAAATGGGGGTGAAATCCAAAATTGTGCTATATGTTCATTGGCTATGTCATAGCTAATTTGTAAATAATACATATTGATACATTACTACCTTAAACACTTAATCTACAAAAATGACAAGTTCATTGGTGGGTGATGGATATTTCAGAACCAAAGTGTGGAGAGAAAAACCTACATTTCCCCCCCTAATCTGACAGTGTTAGTCTTCCTTATGGCTCAGATCAGGTGCCTGCATAGTACATACACCATAAGCATACATACTTTACACACACACACACACACACACACACACACACACACACACACACACACACACACACACACACACACACACACACACACACACACACACACACACACACACACACACACACACACACACACACACAAATCATTTGCACACAAACACTCAAACAAAGACTCAAAGACTCAGAATGTGTTTATGCAACAAATGTTAGTGCATCGAATCGTATCGCAGCAAACCGAATCGCATCAATTTGTTGTCTAATCAAACCGATCGCACCTAATCCTTTCAAACTAAAACGTATCCTTCCTGTATCGTATCGGAGCCCATGTATCCAGATTCATATCAAATCGTCTTGAAAGGGAAAGATGCACATCCCTATTGGTTTAGGCCTACTAGTTCTCCTAACAAACCAGAGGAACACCCTTCCAAAGACAGACTAGAACAAGGACCACCGCAAAGACTAAATTGAGAATTATGATGACTCAACCCACGTGTTCATGCTTGTTATTTTCATCACATGTGAGGGTGGGAGCTATACAGCGTTGTTTACTACTGACACTATACAGCAGTGTAGAAGTCAGAGTCAGGCAGCCACAAAGCACTATTTAATTACCATGTTTATGAAGAAGGCTAGGTCTACTCTGACGGAGCAAAACATTAGAAATATTCAAAAAACAGATGATGTCATAGCATATACGACCACACAGTACAAGTAGGTTATGAGGTTATTTTGTGTAAACGGAACAAGCAAGTGACAGATGTCAGAGCAATCTTTTGGTGGAAGAACCATAGAATTGTATTATATCCTATTAATATGGTAACAACCTCCTACATACACCACCTACATAGAGATGAAGTCAGAAGTTTACATACACATTAGCAAATACATTTAAACTCAGTTTTACACAATTTCTGACATTTAATTATAGTAAAAAAATCCCTGTCTTAGGTCAGTTAGGATCACCACTTTATTTTAAGAATGTGAAATGTCAGAATAATAGTAGAGAGAATTATTTATTTAAGCTTTTATTTATTTCATCACATTCCCAGTCGGTCAGAAGTTTACATACACTCAATTAGTATTTGGTAGCATTGCCTTTAAATTGTTTAACTTGGGTTAAATGTTTCAGGTAGCTTCCACAAGCTTCCCACCATAAATTGGGTGAATTTTGGCCCATTCCTCCTGACAGAGCTGGTGTAACTGAGTCAGGTTTGTAGGCCTCCTTGCTCGGACACACTTTTTCAGTGTTGCCCACACATTTTCTATAGGATGGAGGTCAGATCTTTGTGATGGCCACTCCACCACAAATTACTTTGTTGGCCTAAAGCCATTTTGCCACAACTTTGGAAGTATGCTTGGGGTCATTGTCCATTTGGAAGACCCATTTGTGACCAAGCTTTAACTTCCTGACTAATGTCTTGAGATGTTGCTTCAATATATCCACATAATTTTCATCCCTCATGATGCCATCTATTTTGTGAAGTGTACCAGTCCCTCCTGCAGAAAAGCAGCCCCCATGATGCTGCCACCCCCGTGCTTCACGGTTGGGATGGTGTTCTTCGGCTTGCAAGCCTCCCCATTTTTCCTCCAAAGAAAATTATGGTCACTATGGCCAAACAGTTCTATTTTTGTTTCATCAGACCAGAGGACATTTCTCCTAAAAGTACGATCTTTATCCCCATGTGCAGTTGCAAACCGTAGTCTGGATTTTTTTATGGCGGTTTTGGAGCAGTGGCTTCTTCCTTGCTGAGCTGCATTTCAGGTTAGGTCGATATAGGACTCGTTTTACTGTGGATATAGATACTTTTGTACCGGTTTCCTCCAGCATCTTCACAATGTCCTTTGCTGTTTGAGAGCAACATTGCAAGATCATGTTATAATACTTTTATTGCATCAAATGGTTGTTTTATGCAACAGAATAGAGTATTCTTAACTATTGTGTGTGTGTTCTACTGAGGATGGGCCTCTGGGAGATAACACTGACAGGAGATTTACCATGTCTTTTGGGTGATAAAACCTAAAGAGAATTCCAGAGCATGAGTTAATGTTTCTGTTCTATACCGTACCCGGGAGAGATGGTTCCAGTTAGGAGTCGAAGGGACAGACACTGGTCTCTATACAATGAAAACTGTTGACACAGCAGATACTGTCTGCTATGTATTATATGTATCTTTCATACAGATCTTAACCTTGTGACCCATTCTATATATCTGTTGTTCGTCATGTAGGTTGTATCTTGGCTATAAAAGACCTTTGTACTTTTGTCTCGGGGCTCTCAACGAATCATTTGATCGTGAATTGTCAACCGGCTGTGACCAGCCATCATTATCGCAGAGCACTCAATCGATTCACTTTATATGTGTGTGTTGTATTGACCCGCTCCTTATTAATAAGTGATTAAAGATTTGGTTTAAGTATAACTCTGACTTGTGTGATACGTTTGTCTATCCTCATTTAATAGTAAAGAAATTAACCACCACAGCTGTTGTTCTGGGATTGATTTGCACTTTTCGCACCATAGTACGTTCATCTCGAGGAGACAGAACGCGTCTCCTTCCTGAGCGGTATGATGACTGCGCGGTCCCATGGTGTTTATACTTGCGTACTATTGTTTGTACAGATGAACATGGTACCTTCAGGCATTTGGAAATTGCTCCCAAGGATAAACCAGACTTGTGAAGGTCTACAATTTTATTTCTGAGGTCTTGGCTGATTTATTTAGATTTTCCCATGATGTCAAGCAAAGAGGCACTGAGTTTGAAGGTAGGCCTTGACATACATCCACAGGTACACCTCCAATTGACTCAAATACCACACTATGGAACTGGAAGCAGCCTAGGTTTCACTCTCTACTCCATTGACAAATATGATAGGATATAGGCTAACCTAACATCAGTGAAGTGAATTCTCTGACCTCCTGGTATTGAACACTGAGCTTACAA
Organism: Salvelinus namaycush; assembly: GCF_016432855.1. NCBI lineage: Eukaryota > Metazoa > Chordata > Actinopteri > Salmoniformes > Salmonidae > Salvelinus > Salvelinus namaycush. The sequence continues at coordinate 54,868,081 of NC_052315.1, forward strand.
AAAAGGATTACAAAAAGAAAACCAGCCCTGTCGCGGACATCGACATCTCGCTCCCAGACAAATTAAACAACTTCTTTGTGCATTTTGAGGGCAATACAGTGCCACCGACACGGCCCACTTCCAGACAGTGGGCTCTCCTTCAACGTGGCCGACGTGAGTAAAACATTTAAAGGTGTTAACCTCCGCAAGGCTGCCGGCCCAGACGGCATCCCAAGCCGCGTCCTCAGAGCATGCGCAGACCAGCTGGCTGGTGTGTTTACGGACATATTCAATCAATCCCTATCCCAGTCTGCTGTCCCCACATGCTTCAAGATGGCCACCATTGTTCCTGTTCCCAAGAAAGCTAAGGTAACTGAATTAAATGACTATCGCCCAGTAGCACTCACTTCTGTCATCATCAAGTGCTTTGAGAGACTAGTCAAGGATCATATCACCTCCACCCTACCTGATAGCCTAGACCCACTCCAGTTTGCTTACCGCCCTAATAGGTCCACAGACGACACAATCGCCATCACACTGCACACACCACAGTACTCTGGGTCTCAACCCCTCCCTGTGCAACTGGGTCCTGGACGGGCCGCTCCCAGGTTGTGAAGGTTGGAAACAACATGTCCACCGCGCTGATCCTCAACACTGGAGCCCCACAAGGGTGCGTTCCCAGCCCTCTCCTGTACTCCCTGTTCACCCATGACTGCGTGGCCAAGCACGCCTCCAACTCAGTCATCAAGTTTGCAGACGACACTACAGTGGTAGGCCTGATCTCCAACAACAACGAGACAGCCTACAGGGAGGAGGTAATGGCCCACGGAGTGTGGTGTCAGGAAAAGAACCTCTCACTCAATGTCAGCAAAAAAAAAAGAGATGATCGTGGACTTCAGGAAACAGCAGAGGGAGCACCCCCCTATCCACATCGACGGGACAGTAGTGGAGAGGGTGGAAAATTTTAAGATCCTTGGCGTATACATCACGGACATACTGAAATGGTCCACCAACACAGACAGAGTGGTGAAGAAGGGGCAACAGCGCCTCTTCAACCTCAGGAGGCTGAAGAAATGTGGCTTGTCACCAAAAACCCTCACGAGCTTCTACAGATGCACAATCGAGAGCATCCTGTCGGGCTGTATCACCGCCTGGTACGGCAACTGCACCGCCTTCAACTGCAAGGGCTCTCCAGAGGGTAGTGCAGTCTGCACAACACATCACTGGGGGAAAACTACCTGCCCTCCAGGACACCTACAGCACCCAGGAAGGCCAAACATATAATCAAAGACAACAACCACCAGAGACACTGCCTGTTCACCCCGCTATCATCCAGAAGGCGAGGTCAGTACAGCTGCATCAAAGCTGGGATCGAGGGACTGAAAAACAGCTTATCTCTCAAGGCCATCAGACTGTTAAACAGCCATCACTAACATAGAGAGGCTGCTGCCAACAGAGACTCAAATCACTGGCCACTTTAATAAATGGATTTAGTAATGGTATCACTAGTCACTTTAAATAATACCACTTTAATAATGTTAACATATCCTACATTACTCATCTCATATGTATATACTGTATTTATACCATCTACTGCATCTTGCCTGTGCCGCACGGCCATCGCGCATCCATATATTTGTATGTACATATTCTTATTCCATTCCTTTACATTGTGTGTATAAGGTAGTCGTTGTGAATTTGTTAGATTACTTTTTAGATATTACTGCAAAGTTGGAACTAGAAGCACAAGCATTTCGCTACACTCGCATTAACATCTGCAAACCATGTGTATGTGACCAATAAAATTTGATTTGATTTTAATTTGAACAGCATCCTCACATAGGTATTCCTCTTGTCCAGGTGGGAGAGGGCAGTGTGGAGTGCAATTGAGATTGCATCGTCTGTAGATCTGTTGGGGTGGTATGCAAATCAGAGTTGCAAAAATTATTCATCCCCCTTGATGTGTATCCTATTTTGTTGCATTACAACCTGTAATTTAAATAGATTTTTATTTGGATTTCATGTAATGGACATACACAAAATAGTCCAAATTGGTGAAGTGAAATGAAATAAAAAACAGAAAAGTGGTGTGTGCATATGTATTCACAACCAATTACCTTCAGAAGTCACATAATTAGTGAAATAAAGTCCACTTGTGTGCAGTCTAAGTGTCACATGATCTGTCACATGATCTCAGTATATATAAAACTGGGCTGCGGTCCAAACACTTAAAAGACACACCCTCGTCCACTTACCCTCGCCTTATACCCTTGGGCGAATCCCCGTCGAGATCTTGGAGGGTGGTCCAAATTATTAGCCAAGGGAGGTTTGCAACGTAAGCCCCTCAGCCCTCGTTTTTAGTTGGCTTTGCGAGTGTACAATTGTGTTCACTCCGGGGCCTGAAACTCCCCATAATTCAACTCGTGACGATTGTACATTCACTAAGAAAAGTCTCAGAAAACTTAAAAACAACATCAATAGAGAAATCAACATACAAGTGTAAGTAAAAACGAATGCAAATAAGTTGGACATTTTGCTACTACGTAAAAAGTAAATACATTTTCGTTTGGTTATCTTTTGGAAAATGTAGAAATAAAACATTTTCCTTCTTCAGAAGTTAGGCAGGCTAACGTTAGTTAGCTAATTAATTTGCTAGCTATCATACAGTAGGCGTATATTAATAATTATATATTTAATATAAGTAGACATACACTCATAATTGACTGTAGCACATATAAAGCTACAGGTGCCCACAAGCACCCACAAGCTACAGGTGGCTGAAAACACAATTACCGCGGGATGAACGAGTGATGAATTTCCAGCCAAGGGTGGTCCATTTAAAAATCATTCCTTCTTCCCTTGCAAGTGTATACTCGTCAGACGTCATGATACGTCATCAGAAGTGTCCACTTCATTTGAGGGCTGAGGGGATAGGGTGTCTTTTAAGTGTTTGGACCACAGCCCTGTTCTGAAAGGGCCCAGAGTCTGCAACACCACTAAGCAAGGGGCACCACCAAGCAAGCAGCACCATGAAGACCAAGGAGCTCTGCAAACAGGTCAGGGACAAAGTTGTGGGGAAGTACAGATCAGGGTTGGGTTATAAAAAAATATCAGAAACTTTGAACATCCCACAGAGCACCATTAAATCAATTATTCAAAATTGGAAAGAATATGGCACCACAACAAACCCGCCAAAAGAGGGCTGCCCACCAAAACTCACAGAACAGGCAAGGAAGGCATTAATTAGAGAGACCAAAGATAACCCTGAAGGAGCAACAATGCTCCATAGTGGAGATTGGAGTATCTGTCCATAGGACCACTTTAAGCCGTATACTCCACAGAACTGGGCTTTATGGAAGAGTGGCCAGAAAAAAGCCATTGCTTAAAGAAAAAAATAAGCAAACACATTTGGTGTTCGCCAAAAGGCATGTGGGTTACTCCCCAAACATATGGAAGAATGTACTCTGGTCAGATGGGACTAAAAGTGAGCTTATTGATCATCAAGGAAAATGCTATGTCTGGCACAAACAAAACACCTCTCATCACCCCGAGAACACAAGCATTATGCTGTGGGGATGTTTTTCATCGGTAGGGACTGGGAAACTGGTCAGAACTGAAGGAATGATGGATGCCGCTAAATACAGAGACATTCTTGAGGGAAAACTGTTTCAGTCTTCCAGAGATTTGAGACTGGGACGGAGGTTCACCTTCCAGCAGGACAATGACCCTAAGCACACTGCTAAAGCAACACTCGAGTGATTTAAACTTACTCTATAAAAACATTTACATGTCTTGGATTGGCCTAGTCAAAGCCCAGACCTCAATCCAATTCAGAATCTGTGGTATGACTTAAAGATTGCTGTACACCAGTGGAACCCATCCAACTTGAAGGAGCTGGAGCAGTTTTGCCTTGAAGAATTGGCAAAAATCCCAGTGGCTAGATATGCCAAGTTTATAGAGACATACCCCAAGAGACTTGCAGCTGTAATTGCTGCAAAAGGTGGCTCTACAAAGTATTGACTTTGGGGGTGTGAATAGTTATGCACGCTCAAGTTCTGTTTTTTGTCTTGTTTGTTCCACAAAAAAATATATTTCGCATCTTCAAAGTGGTAGGCATGTTGTGTTAATTAAATGTTACAAACCCCCCAAAAATCTATTTTAGTTCCAGGTTGTAAGGCAACAAAATAGGAAAAATGCCAACGGGGTGAATACTTTCGCAAGCCACTGTACAAGCTGCATACAAGCCGCTGATGCGCACCTGTAACGTCTGCTTCCAACTCACACTCTCAAACACATAGATCCCCTGAACGCAGCTCACTCTCCAAATCCCAATCACCTGAATTCTGATCACCCGTTCACACACCTGTATGTCATTATCACCCACTATTTAGTTCAGTTCTTTGCACCCCATCATTGTGAGGTATTGTTTGTTTTGTGACACACTTCTATTCAGAGCTCTGTTTTTCCTGTAATTTAATCCTCCGGTGTATGATAGTTTTTGCCTGCCTCACTAACGATGCCTTTTGCCTATTTCCTGCACGTACTTTAGCCTATCGGATTTCCTGTTATCAACCTATTGCCTGATCTCCCGGACGACGTTACCAGCCTTTTCCCTGCCTGTACTGTTGCCTTTTTGGACCCCTGTGTATGACCTTCTGCCTGCCCCATGGACCCAGCTACCTGCCTTCTCCTGTGGCCCTTTACAATAAACACCTGCTGCGCCCTGCTGTTGAAACCAGCTCTCTGTCTCCCATCGTGCTCATTACAGCACCTTTGGAAATGTTTACATTTAAAAAAAAGTCTAAATCAATTTCATATACACCATCACAATAAATCCATTATTTATTTTAGTCAGGTCTGAAGAAACATGTTATGAAGAAAATGTCTTTCAGAAAAACAGAATATGAGTTGGCCTACTGTATTTCATCTGGTTATGTTCCATGCCATAGGCTGTAGGCTTGTTCATTTAGCAGACAAGATATGCTTATAAGGCCCGTGCCATTATTTAATATTATATGATTTTATAGTAAGAAGAATATAATTGAACTTAGAAAGGGTATTTTTCCCATTCCGGAGCGAGTGTGCATATGAAGTGGCTATGTTGACAGTAAAAGTGCTCATTTGGTCCTATATGCTAGAGTTAGAGTAATTTGGCAACTTTAGTTGTGAATGATACAAACCTTAGAATGTTTTAGAAATCAAAACATGTGAGCTGCATGGTGCGAGTATAGGCTATTGATGATTTGAGAAAGTCGCTAAAAAAGCTTGCTCTGTTCCATTCCTCCGGCTGCATAGCTGTTCTCTCATCAAGTGATAATATTTGTACCCATCAGACTATTCTCAATTTAATATTGTCTTTACTAACATGTAAAATTTGTTTCCATTTAGAACAGTCCATTATCAAATGGGCAGGAACAGGGGCCGGGCAAAAAATACATGTCATCTGTATGCACTGGAATAGCAAATGGAGGCCTTTCCCGCCGGTCCGTTTTTCAAAGATGCAGGGTAGGCTACTTGGGTTTTATTGCGGAGCTGTACTTAATATGAGCTGCTGAGAAAGAAATATAACACTTATTTCACTCCACACATCAACCACTGTTTGAGGAGAATGCTCTTGCTGCGTGTAAGGTGATATTCTGCCCCAAACTGTATTAGATTGGCTCTCCAACCCTGTTCCTGCAGCTACCCAGTGCTTAATTTGGGAAACTAAGTCAAATCTGTTGCGGAACAGATAGTAAAATGTTCTCGCAACAAAACATATTTCACTAAACTGCTGACAGCCACTCTGCTCGCTTGAGAAAGGAATAGAGAGAGAGAAGATGGAAGCGCATAGTGGTGAGATATTCTGTATAGCTAAAGGTAATGTGTCACCCAATTAATTATGAAAATATTTAAAAAATCCCTATTACTAGGCTATTCAAAATCAAATACAAATTCACTATAATTGTAGGCTAACTGTAAGCCGCCCTGCACAATCAATGAACCAACAGCATAGCTTAGGGCTATACGTTCACTCCCAGACTCGTGGATATACATTTTGGAGCGTAGCACAAGGTAACCAGTACATCCAGTATGCATAATAATACAGTCCACACACAAAGGCCATTACTTGAATATGTAATGGGCTGTAGCCCCTGCCACATGCGTCCAGTTCCGGGGCAGGTGTAATAGGATTCCACCTTGTTGCTATATTGTCCTTTTTCCTGTTTGATGGCTCAGGGGAGGTCGTAGCGGGACTTATTGTACGCGATTGTGTCCTCAGCAGTAGCTGTTGGATGCAATAGCCCTGCGTGCGGTAGCTCTGTCCTTTAGCTTAGCGCGTACCTCAGTGTTAATCCAGGGCTTTTGATTGGGAAAGCAGCGTACCTTCACTGTGGTGCCAATGTCGGTGATGCAATTCCTGATGAAGCCCGAGACGGAGGTGGTTAGCTCGTCGATGCTATCGGCGGAGTCCCGAAACATATTCCAGTGGGTGCCAGCAAAGCAGTGCTGCAACATAGCCTCCGATTCGGAAGACCATTTCTCTACGGAGTGCGTCATGGGTACTTCCTGCTTAGCTTCTATTCAGAAACAGGAAGCAGGAGTATAGAGACATGATCTGATTTGCTGAAGGCTGGATGAGGGAGGGCTTTGTATGCTTGCTTGTGGATTGAGTAACAGTGGTCTAGAAATGTATCACCCTTAGTGTCATCCAGAAGCATGGCAGACATTGGATGAATATTAAATGTTAATATCGTCAGCTGCAAGTAGCTAGGTCTCCATCCAATTGGCAACAGATTTTCATGCGAATATTCTGAAATCCGCATACAAACAATATGCACATTTTCCCACCAGAGAAATTTCCAGCAAATTGACTTGTTGCAGAGAGTGTGCGCGATGATGTAGTGCACATAACAATTATTTTTGACGGACTTTGTTCAGTCGACATTTGGAAAGTTTACCGACAGATTTCCATCAGGCCTATCGTGACATTTTTTATTCAACATTTTACTCACATAAAAAGGTTGGATGAAAACCTGGCTACTGATGGAGAAGAAAAAAATCGGACTCAAAGACAATTGCTGGAAAAATTCTATGGATATTTTTGGTACAACGGTGACAACAAATGTGTCTTTTTAGGAATAAAAAAATATGAGTTCTCTATGGGACCATCTATAGGAATTGGCTCGGCTTCAGCTAACCTGCAGTACCAAAAGTACCCTCTGAGCACAGTGGAACGTGTGCTTCGAGACTGGAACCCTGGCCCTCTGTTATGGATCAGTGGTATAAGCAGTAGCCTTCCTAGTGATCCAGCCATAGCCCTAGATATAATTTGGGCTTTATACTGTTTATTTTCAAGTAAAGTACAAGTCAACCGTTCACTGTGTCTTCCCATCAATGCGTTCTGACCGACACCCCAAGGCAAACACACACAAACCAAACAGCAACTTTAGCCCTCCACCACATTGTGGGGTCTGGGCTCCGGGACAGGGGTAGGCAGAAGAGGGCTGTAGCACCATGGTGGTCTGGAGACTTAAAGTGTCACTCTGATGACACGGCAGCAGTGACACGTCAATAATTGGAGGCCACGGTGGGGGGGCAAGCCACTCACTGCTGTCATTCGGTCCATCACAAGCCGTGGTGGTGCCAGCAGAACTCTCTCTGCTGGTTGGATGCCTTGGGATGAGCTCTGTAGAGGCTAGCTTAGTGGGAGAGAGGCTAGCCATGGAGTGGGATGTGAGCGGTAGCAGCACGGAGCGGAGAGTCTCTGTGAGCTGTACTACTTCTTGTAGCTCACGTAGCTAAGTGAGACTGACCTGCATGGCTCGCTGGGACTGCCACAGCTGGGCTCTCTCTCTCTGGATGTAGTCTCTCACTAGCATGTGCACTATAAGTCGCTTCATTGGCAGCTCCCTTCATACGAGGCTGAAGGTTATCTTGTTGCCCATGAGCATACTGTGCTCTTTATACTTTCTATCTTCAAGTAAACTGTTCACTGTGTCTTCCCATCAATGCGACGCTCGGCGGGGAACACCCAAACCAAACCAGCAACCTAAGAATAATACAGTCAAGCTCTCCACTACAGTCTGACTCCCGAGACAGACAGATAACAAGTTGAAAGCTTAGTAGTAGGAAAATACACTCTTTAGAATGTCCACCACATTTCTCCCTCTCTTTGTTCTCTTTCCCATTCAGTTTTGTTCATTTTCTTTGAACTTGAGTGTAGGCTAGGCTAGGCTAGACTGATTGTCAAACTGTGGCTGAACAGTTCATCCAGACAGTGTAAGGCGCACACACAGATCAGTCAACTATGAGAGCTGGTCTAACTGCTTAGACCTTAGGCCTATTCTCCATGGCTTTCGGTAGGAAAAGAACATCATTATCTATTTTCTTTAAAAATACTGTTGAATAGACTGTCGAGATCCAGACCAAAGCGGCACAGTTGTTCTGAACTTTGAACCAAACTGGCTTTGTATAATCAGTAGCCTAATATTTAACACTGATTCTTGCCTCAATGAGGACGAGCAAGTATGTTTGTGTGTGAAGATGTTCATCACAAAGGTATTATTTCCCACAGACAGACACCTGTGTAATGTCTGATTAAGCACAGATTAGAGAAGTGTGAAAGCCAAGCCCACAGAATAAGAGAAGTAGCTAGCTAAAATGGGACACTTCCCCCAAGTCGTCCATTGGCAGGGCAGGATTTGCATAGCACCTTCTATCGAGAAGAACTGGTGGTAAACATGTCCCTCATATATAGGTCTGGGTACGTGTGCTAATCCAACCCCCCTAGTTAAATATAGGCCTAGCCCACACGTAATAAGAGTCAATGGTAGCAGGACAAAACAAAAGGAAAGACTGGGAACCCCCACTTTTTGTGGTGAGCTCAGCAGCACTTCAACAGTAGGGGATATTACATTTACATTTACATTTAAGTCATTTAGCAGACGCTCTTATCCAGAGCGACTTACAAATTGGTGCATTCACCTTATGATATCCAGTGGAACAGCCACTTTACAATAGTGCATCTAAATCTTTTAAGGGGGGGGGGGGGGTTAGAAGGATTACTTTATCCTATCCTAGGTATTCCTTAAAGAGGTGGGGTTTCAGGTGTCTCCGGAAGGTGGTGATTGACTCCGCTGACCTGGCGTCGTGAGGGAGTTTGTTCCACCATTACCAGTACACATATTAAATCCTACACCACTGACGGGTCACTCAGGCTCATACAAAGACAGCAAAAGTAGCACTCTATAAAGACATCTAGGTCTATTGCATTGAAATCATAAACACCAGACAGTAAAGTTGGGTTTATTAGAGATTTGATTGGACTCTTAATGAAAGCCTCAACCTCTCTCTCTCACTTGTCTAAAGCCTGAGTGAGACTGTGACTTTTATACACCAGAGCCAAACACACAGAGAGAAACATAATTTAGAATGTTTCTCCGACAACTTATTTTGTCCACTGAACAAGCCACGGGATGTTCCCATGGGAACCATACATCCGTCGGCACACCGTGAATAAGGCCATGTTTACATTGGATCATCAAGGCTTCTCATGGGTTTTAACACACACACACATATGCTTTGCTCCTCTCAGTCCACCCTGCCTGTCTGCACGATCCCTTCCCTCTGTTCACATGGCAGAGCAATCGCTGCAAGGCACTACTGTGTCGTAGCTCTTAATATGAGCAGTATGTAGTGTCAGTTTGAGTCTCACACTGAGACCAGACACAGTACACACACACACCATTAGTTGTTATTACATAGGCCTAATTATTTGTCACGCCTGCTCCCGCTCTCCCTCTCTGGCGCTCGAGGGTGCCAGGCTGCCCTTCATTACGCACACCTGTCACCATCATTACGCGCATCAGCGCTCATTGGACTCACCTGGACTCCTTCACCTTGTTGATTGCCCCATCTATCTCTGTCTGTTCCTCCATGTGTTTCCCATGTCAGCATTATTGTCGTTTACCTGTTCCCCTGTCCAGACGCTGTCTGTGTTCTGTTTCATGTCTGTGTTTCATTAACTTCTTATGGCTGCAGGGGCAGTATTGAGTAGCTTGGATGAAAGGTGCACAGAGGTGCCCAGAGTAAACGGTCTGCTCCTCAGTCATAGTTGCTAATATATGCATATTATTATTTGTATTGGATAGAAAACACTCTTAAGTTTCTAAAACTGTTTGAATTATGTCTGCGAGTATAACAGTACTCATATGGCAGGCAAATACCTGAGAAGAAATCCAACCAGGAAGTGAGAAATCTGAGGTTGGTCGATTTTCAACTCATCGCCTATTCAAATCCCAGTGGGATATGGATCTGTTTGCACTTCCTACAGCTTCCACTAGATGTCAACAGTCTGTAGAACGTTGAATGAAGCTTCTACTGTGATGTTGAGCCGGATGGGAGCTGTTTGAGTCAGTGGTCTGGCAGAGAGCCAGGTCCTGGTCACGCGCATTTCACATGATATCGACTTGCGTTCCATTACTTCTATAGACACAAAGGAATTCTCCGGTTGGAACGTTATTGAATATTATTATTATTGTTATTGAACCTGCACGAGCGTTTGGATTTGTGTACTAAATGCGCTAACAAAAGTAGCTACTTGGACATAAATTATGGACATTACTGAACAAAACAAACATTTCTTGTGGAAGTGGGATTCCTGGGAGTGCATTCCGACGAAAATCAGCAAAGGTAAGTGAAGATTTATAATGCTTTTTATGAGTTTTGTTGACTGCACAATTTGGCGGGTAACTGTATGGCTTCCTTTTGTGGCTGAACGCTGTTCTCAGATTATTGAATATTGTGCTTTTGCCGTAAAGATTTTTGAAATCTGACACAGCGGTTGCATTAAGAACACGTGTATCTTTAATTCTATGTAAAACATGTATCTTTCATCAAAGTTTATGATGAGTATTTATGTTATTTGACGTGGCTCTCTGCAATTTCTCCGGATATTTTGGAGGCATTTCTGAACATGGCGCCAATGTAAACTGAGGTTTTTGAATATAAATATGAACTTTATCGAACAAAACATATGTATTGTGTAACATGAAGTCCTATGAGTGTCATCTGATGAAGATCAAAGGTTAGTGATTAATTTTCTCTATTTCTCCTTTTTGTGACTCCTGTCTTTGGCTGGAAAAATAGCTGTGTTTTTCTGTGATTTTGCGGTGACCTAACATAATCGTTTGTGGTGCTTTCGCTGTAAAGCCTATTTGAAATCGGACACTTTGGTGGGATTAACAACAAGATTACCTTTAAAATGGTATAAAATACATGTATGTTTGAGGAATTTTAATTATGAGATTTCTGTTGTTTGAATTTGGCACCCTGCACTTTCACTGGCTGTTGTCATATCATCCCGTTAACGGGATTGCAGCCATAAGAAGTTAAATGTTCACTCCCTGTACTTGCTTCTCGTCTCCAGCATCTGCCCTCACAGAATGCTGACACCAATATGTAAAGCATAAGGGAGTTTTTTTTTTTTTTTTTTTTTTTTGGTGACGTCGGGTCCTGGTGCCGTCACCAATGGAACCGAGGGTGCCTCAGCTGGCTCGTCGGGCTTCCATGCCTTAGCTGGCTCAAGAGGTTCTTGCCTCGGTAGGCACCCATCCCACGTCATGCCTCAACCGGCTCATTGGGCTCCCACGCCTCAGTGGGATCGTCAGGCTTTCACGCCTCAGCCGGATTGTCAGGCTCCCACGCCTCAGCCGGCACCCACGACCTCTGCAGGCACGTCGGGCTTCTACACTTCAGCCGGCTTGTCCAGCGCCCATGCCTCGGCCAGCCCGTCAGGCTCGCCCAGGTGGGACGCCGGGTGGCGCCCCTAGAGGGGAGGGGGTACTGTCACGTCTGCTCCCGCTCTCCCTTTCTGGAGCTCGAGGGCACCAGTCTGCCCTTCATTACGCACTGTCATTGTTAGAATCTTAATATCACAAACTGGTTATAACTCCAGTTCAGTTTTAGTAGGGCATGTCATTTTTTTGAAAAGGGGTTATATGGTAGGAGACCCAGGAGGACCCCATTACTGAGAGAGAGAGACAGAAGAAAGGCTGACTGCAATTTGCCAAAACACACCAAAATCCTTCTGGGAGAATGTCCTGTGGACCGATTAGACCAAATTAGATATTTTTGGAAAAGCACACCATCTCTATGTCTACAGAAAATTAAGCCTTCAAAGAAAAGAAAACCTTCCCTACAGTCAAATATGTAGGAGGTTCAGAGATGTTTTGGGGTTGCTTTGCTGCCTCTGGCAATGGGTGCCTTGAACATGTGCATGGCATCATGAAATCAGGAGAATACCAAGCACAGGAGGTTGGTGGCACCTTGACGGGCACGTGATAATGGCTGGAGCGAAATAAGTGGAAAGGTATCAACAACATCAAACACATGGTTTCCATTTGTTTGATGCCATTCCATTTGCTCAGTTCCATCCACTATTATGAGCCGTCCTCCCCTCTGCAGCCTCCACTGATACCAAGACATTTTGGAGCGCAATGTCGGACCCAGTGTCAGAAAGCTCGGTCTCCATATAAGGTCAATGACCCAAACACACTTCGAAAAGCACCCGGGAATGGTTAAAGACAAAACGCTGGACTGTTCTGAAGTGGCCAGCAATGAGTCCAGGTCTAAATCCCATTGAAAACGTGTGGAGAGATCTGAAAACAGCAGTTGGGAGAAGGCACCCTTCAAATCTGGAAGAACTGGAGCAACTGGCAGAAGAGGAGTGGCCCAAACTGCCAGTACAAAGGTGCAGGAAGCTCATCGATGGCTATAGGAAGCGCTTCATTGCAGTTACTTTGATATAGGGTACATACAGGGTGGGCCATTCTATTGTATTGATCCCCTCTATCAGTCCATTATTGATAGCCTCTATCAGTCCACTAAATCCAACCAGTCCTATCAGTCTACTCTGGCCTACCTGGAGTACACAGTGAGAGTGTGTGTAATTTACAATGGCAAAAAGACCAAGAGGAATGGATACACATGCTGCGTTAGCACTGCTACAAAATCTGAATGAAAACGACTCAGATGGTCGGGAAGAAATGAATCATGACGTCTCTGATTCAGATGATTGTTCTGAGCCTCGAGGCATAAGTGCAAAAAATACAGAATGGTGCACACTGAGCAGTTTCCTGTGACACCCCCAAACAAAACTGAGACGGGAGATAGAAAGGGACAGCACCGTAAGACGGTGACAATGGTACGGGCCGGTTATCAGCACAAAATGTCATCACCGAGAGAGCAGGCCCGAGTACATCTCAAGCAAAAAACAACGTCAGCAACGCAATCACCAGCTTCGTTGTTTATTTGACCTCGCATCTTGCTTGTTGTGTGTCTTGGTTGTATATTGTTGTTATGAAATAAGATGTTACAGCGTTCCAACACATGCTTTCTGTTTCATAGTTGTAACAAAGGCACTTTTTTTGTTTTTACATACACTAGGTGTACAAAATAGGGATGCACAATACATCGGTGAACATATCGGAATCGGCCGATATTAGCTAAAAATGCCAACATTGGTATCGGCCCGATGTCTAGTTTAACGCCACTGTTAAAAACCAATGTCTAAGCTACCGTGCATACCTATATAACGTAGGTGCAGGACGTAATGACGCCACGTAAACTTTTGCGCTACACGTGTAATACAGCATTCCGAACCTAGCCCACAATGTCTGCTGTGTGGATCGAGCAGTCAACAAGTCAAGCAGTCATTTGAAAGAGTAAGATATTTTCAGCGAGACAACTCAAAGGCAAAATCCATTAATGCCAAGATAATGAAATTCATTGCCCTTGACAATCAACCGTTCTCTGTTGTGGGTGATTTCGGCTTTAGCGACTGGCCGAGCACCGGTACACACTAACGTTACCAAGTGTGCTATTTTTCAGATGTTGCCCTACCGGAGTTACACAGTAATAGAGTCACTGCTATTAGCTTCACGACATACTATGGAACGCCGTTTGGGTCTTTGCGTGTCAAAAAAGATACGCGTCAAATAACACTATTTGACAATAACACTATTTGATGAGTTAAATAAGCTTTTAATTTGACATGTCAAATAACACTATTATAGAATGTTGTGTGTGCTGAATTTGCACGTGCAAGCCAAGCTCCACCACTACTATCAGTAGCACTGTCAAAGCTGTACAAAAAAGTCTGCAAGCAAGCAAACACCTGCCACGAACGATGTGTTTACAATACAGTTGGCTAGAAAGCATTATTTGTCCGACCGCAACTTCTGGGGTAGCTAGCTTTAGCTTTGTACCTAGCTAGCACCAATATAACTAGCCTGAAAACAATGACCAGTAGAAACTGCAGACATTTTCATTATTGTTAGCAATGATTTAGGAATCCTTGTGAGTAAGTATTAGCTAGGTTGCCACTTGTTGTTCGCCTATTGAAATTGAACTTCAGTTCATGAAAATAAATAGCTAGCCAGCTACTTAACCCTGTTGCTCAAAGCTAACGTTATAAGCAGCCAGCTAGCTTCATCTGGCTAGTGAGGCTAGACCGGACCGAGTTATGTGTTGTGAAGCTAGCCACAATAAGGATTAGGCACAATAGTGGAATTTGCGGTTTGCCTTCAAAATAAAAATACCTCTTTGAAAGTGATTCAGAAGGTAACAATTGGTGGAATCATGCCGTATTTAGACTAGATAATGTTAAACAAGGTTGGAATGTGAAGCAATGAAATGGGGTATCAGTCTACTCGGTGACACCCACAGACACAACTGTGAAGAGTTTAAGCAACTATTAGCGTTGTAGCTCTTATCGCAGGACTGTGACAGTGTGAAATCACCTCCCCAGTCAGCCTATTGTGTGTACTGACATTCATATTGCACTGTACAGTTTTACCTAAAGATTGGGAATCAATGAAATGGGGTATACTGGCATAGAGTAAAGAGAGGCACTTGCAGAAGTTACACATGGGGGGAAAAAATGTGTAGCCTAAGATCTGGGAAAAATGTGGCCTTTATAAACGCATTTCATGCAATTCTACATCATTTTAGATGACTGGAGACTTTAGCAGAATCTTTTTTAATACCTCACAAATGATGAAATGACAGGCTACTTTGACACTGAGAAAATTGAGAATCTGAGATAAAGAAAAACAACCTTGTCTTGAACCCATCAATAGCCTGGACCTAGGTGTGTGGAGACACACATACTGTACAATATGAGGAGGAAATTATAGTCCTAAAAGAGATTTCTAGTTTCACTGACTCACCAGCGATTGGCTGATGCGCTGGTTCTAAAAGCTTATGTCTCTCTTGTTTTACTTTGTAAAACAATGCTGTTCGCTCGATAGGCCTATTTGAAAGTTGATAACTTGGTAGCCTATAGACAGATTAGTCTTCTCTTTTCAGCAGGATCCATTTGCTTTCCAACTTCTGTTTTCTCAACAGTAGACATGCCTTGTGATTGGGCTACATACAATCCACAGCTAGGCTATTTAAACAAAATAAGCTATTGATCATGGCTAAATTATATAAAATAAAATGTTATTTGTCACGTGTGCCGAATACAACAGGTTTAGACCTTACAGTGAAATGCTTACTTACAGGCTCTAACCAATAGTGCAAAAAAGGTATTAGGTGAACAATAGGTAAGTAAAGAAATAAAACAACAGCAAAAAGACAGGCTATATACAGTAGCGAGGCTATATACAGACACCGGTTAGTCAGGCTGGCCTACTCCTGCTGTAGTATTCTGAATTATTACATCTCTTTTTGAACAGACAGCAGTAATTCTATGCATTTGGCGAATGTATTTAAATTTATCCAGCACCTTTCCCGCGGCTATGGTTCTATAAGGAAATAGATGATGAAGTGCAACGCTGGAGAGTTGAGAGTTGCAGGCTCATGTCTGTCAGAGCAGAGAGAGGGAGAGATATCACAGAAAGTGAATCTCATTCTAGTTCTGTGAGATATGAGGCGCACTTCTCTCTCTCACCACTGCAATGGAAACGCGTTGGTCTATAGGCTACAATGTTGAGCAAACCATAAACCTGGGCCGGCCCAACCAGACCCGGCGCCAGGATAAAGTGACTAAGGAGGCAGTTGAAATCGCAGAGGGGGCTACATTTTTCCGGGTTCTTGCATTGGAAGTATATTGAATTCAGCTTATATAATCATGCTATACCATAATAAATAGAAAGTTCAAATGTAACCTCTCTCTGCTCCGCTGTATCAGCACAACTGACAGCCTCTTACTGCAATGCCGTTTAGATGAGCAATTACCCTATTACAAATGCAGCCATACACACAGCTGTCTTACCATAATAATGTAAACTAAATACTGAAAATAGTAGCGTGAATCATGCACGCAAACAAAAATACTGAATAGCAGTTTGGCTTAGAATATAGACACAACTGCGAATGCAAACAGAACAGAAGTAGTAGGCCTAGTAAACAAAATATCAGATCGATAAAGGCATGACAACCCTATATTTAAGCTAGTTACATTAACAGTAAACAAACGCAGTAAACAAAAGGCGAATGGATCCAAATAACCAAATCATAGCCTACAGCCTACTACAGTGAGATGCACCCATGCACAGCTGTCTTGCTAAATAAATAGGCGTATACAGTTCAAACATGGAAAGTCATGCCGCTCGCTCGTGAGTTCAGCAACACTTGTGATATGGCACAATACACTTTTGTGAATCACATTTGACCCATGTAATCAATTAAGCAGTGCCAGCCAACCATAAACACGTTTCCAACACGAACAATTCAATTTGCGGCAGTGAAAACCAATAGGCTACCAAAAAAGGCTTCATTCTATTATGGATATCTATCTCTATGATGAAACATACCGATATGCAGCTATACCCAGGGGCGTCTTTTTGGTTCTTGCATTGGAATTATATTGAATTCTACTTATATTATGCTATACCACAATAAACATAAAAGTTTTTAAAAATGCTTTTGACCAAGAAGTGACTGGTTCAATTGCACAAAATCTCGCTGCGCTCTACCAACACCATGGACAGTGCCCTACACACTAAAGCAAGATTTCCATTTAAAAAAAATACCCAGCTAGATTGTTTCAATCTTACCTTTTCAAAAAGAGTACAACTACAATAAGGAACTTGCAGAAGTAATTGCATGTCACTATGATTTACTTCCTGAGCATATGGACGTTTATACTGTCTTCTCTGGGATGTCAAAATCAATTCAAAATGATTTGATAACTTCCATCGCGTCATTCCTTTAAAAGTGAGATTAAAAAGAGGGGTTGACGTAGCGCATTTTTTCACACCCGCTCAAGTAGGCTTTCCACTTTCCTCCGGTATTTATTTAGCAAAGGTAATAACCCATCATCACTTCAGACAAACACAAGCAACAACTCTTTCCATAAATGTTGCAGCAGCCTAGGCACACCTAAAGATTTGAGATCTGACATGCTGTATTGGATGAAACTGAGACGATTTTTCAATCTGATCAACTGTATGCTACTAATAATAGCAGCTGCATACAGCCTATGTGCACTGTTCATCTGGTCAGAGTAAACTAATTGGTAACGTTATGTATTTATAGTCCATTTGTTTGTGAGGAGAAAATGTGATAACATTTTGTTTATACTCAACCTTTTCAATCCCAAATGAGTAACTGGAATTAATCAATCAACATAATAGTGATGACAGACTGAGTTCATTTTTAATTAGTGCCTGCACTATGCAAACATGCAAAAAGCAAGCCATGTGAGTTCTATTGTCTATCAGTTGTTGTCTCTGTGTCTGGGTAGAGGAAACACCCTGCTGGTCTAGTCTAAATATAATTCATATGAACAAATATAAGGTAGCTGCAGTTTGACAGGGTTTTTCCCAGGAGGTTTTTAAAACCATGTGACCTGATTAGAAAAACTGGTCCTATAATGGCCCGTACAAAACATTTACAACTGATTAATCCCTGTCATACCTTATAGGTTAGGAAAATGAAAAAAACTCCAGGCCCCAGGAGGTAAAAATTGCCCCACCAATCTGGGACCAATGGTGCAACCAGTCTGCTCGCAGTTATCGTCAGGTATGTGGATGATCAGGGCTTTATCCAGGAACATTTAACGGGCTACATCAACGTGTCAAGTGTGCGAGATGGCAGTCTGTATTTGACTTTGTGAATTCTGAGATGTCTGACAGTAACTTCACGGAGAAACTTTTTGACCAAACCTATGGTGGCGCTGCTGTAATGGAATGTATATGCTATTTGTATTTGCAGTGTGTTGTGTTCGTTTTTTGTCTTCCCAGTGAAATCCTGTCCTGCCCTCAGTGGAAGAGTTGAGCTCTTCTCCTACACCATCCATCCATGACGAGTCTGTCCTGCACTGAAGCCTCTGAACACATCAACCCCTGTCCTGCACTGAAGCTTATGAACACCTCAACCCCTGTCCTGCACTGAAGCCTATGAACACCTCAACCCCTGTCCTGCACTGAAGTCTATGAACACCTCAACCCCTGTCCTGCACTGAAGCCTATGAACACCTCAACCCCTGTACTGCACTGAAGCCTATGAACACCTCAACCCCTGTCCTGCACTGAAGCCTATGAACACCTCAACCCCTGTCCTGCACTGAAGCCTATGAACACCTCAACCCCTGTCCTGCACTGAAGCCTATGAACACCTCAACCCCTGTCCTGCACTGAAGCCTATGAACACCTCAACCCCTGTCCTGCACTGAAGCCTATGAACACCTCAACCCCTGTCCTGCACTGAAGCCTATGAACACCTCAACCCCTGTCCTGCACTGAAGCCTGTGAACACCTCAACCCCTGTCCTGCACTGAAGCCTATGAACACCTCAACCCCTGTCCTGCACTGAAGTCTATGAACACCTCAACCCCTGTACTGCACTGAAGCCTATGAACACCTCAACCCCTGTCCTGCACTGAAGCCTATGAACACCTCAACCCCTGTCCTGCACTGAAGCCTATGAACACCTCAACCCCTGTCCTGCACTGAAGCCTATGAACACCTCAACCCCTGTCCTGCACTGAAGTCTATGAACACCTCAACCCCTGTCCTGCACTGAAGTCTATGAGCACATCAACCCCTGTCCTGCACTGAAGCCTATGAACACCTCAACCCCTGTCCTGCACTGAAGTCTATGAGCACATCAACCCCTGTACTGCACTGAAGTCTATGAGCACATCAACCCCTGTACTGCACTGAAGCCTATGAACACCTCAACCCCTGTCCTGCACTGAAGTCTATGAGCACATCAACCCCTGTACTGCACTGAAGCCTATGAACACCTCAACCCCTGTCCTGCACTGAAGTCTATGAGCACATCAACCCCTGTACTGCACTGAAGCCTATGAACACCTCAACCCCTGTCCTGCACTGAAGTCTATGAGCACATCAACCCCTGTACTGCACTGAAGCCTATGAACACCTCAACCCCTGTCCTGCACTGAAGCCTATGAACACCTCAACCCCTGTCCTGCACTGAAGTCTATGAGCACATCAACCCCTGTACTGCACTGAAGCCTATGAACACCTCAACCCCTGTACTGCACTGAAGCCTATGAACACCTCAACCCCTGTCATGCACTGAAGCCTATGAACACCTCAACCCCTGTACTGCACTGAAGCCTATGAACACCTCAACCCCTGTCCTGCACTGAAGACTATGAGCACATCAACCCCTGTCCTGCACTGAAGCCTATGAACACCTCAACCCCTGTCCTGCACTGAAGTCTATGAGCACATCAACCCCTGTACTGCACTGAAGTCAAGCCTCAGAACACCTCAACTCATGCCGCATACTCTCATTCAATCACTGCTGTGATCAATTTCGAACACTGTGTAAGTAGCGCTCTCATTCCCATTATCCATAATACTGTACTATAAATGTCTTTATTAAAAACTTCTTCAGGATTGGTGGGTCCTCTGCGGGACGGTTGAGCTAATGTAGGCTAATGCGATTAGCATGAGGTTGTAAGTAACAAGAACATTTCCCAGGACATAGACATATCTGATATTGGCAGAAAGCTTAAATTCTTGTTAATCTAACTGCACTGTCCAATTTACAGTAGCTATGACAGTGAAAGAATACCATGCTATTGTTTGAGAAGAGTACACAGTTTTGAACATGAAAAGTTATTAATAAACAAATTAGGCACATATGGGCAGTCTTGACACAAAATTTTGAACAGAAATGCAATGGTTCATTGGATCAGTCTAAAATTTTGCACACGCGGCGCTGCCATCTAGTGGCCAAAATCAAAATTGCACCTGGGCTGGAATAATAGATTAGGGCCTTTCTCTTGATGTCAAAGATGATGATACAAAACATACACAAAAGAACGCATGGTTTTTTCTTTGTATTATCTTTTACCAGATCTATTGTGTTATATTCTCCTACATTCCTTTCACATTTCCACAAACTTCAAAGTGTTTCCTTTCAAATGGTGCCAAGAATATGCATATCCTTGCTTCAGGGCCTGAGCTACAGGCAGTTAAATTTGGGTATGCCATTTTAGGCGAAAATTGAAAAAATGGGGGCTATATGTTAAAATAATTAGTCTTTCACGTTTTGTTAAACATACTTTGTCGTCTCCGTGCGGTCCGCGTCAAAACCGTGGGTCTCCCATCCTCCTCATTTTTTAAAGTCACCAGCCTCCACTGGTGCCTAGCAAACCTTTGGTACTATCAATATCATTCTTCCAGTTAGAATACCCAGGTTGGGTGAAGGCCTTGTCTGTGTTAGCATTGGACCCAACACTGAACTTTTGACATGGGAAACAAAATGCAGCATCTGCAGCAACTGCCACTCTCTTGCTATTAAATTACAATTTTTGGACAGAAAACCTGCGGCTAGGGTAGGATTCTAGGCTAACCTGGGCTGGCTCCTCTGTTCCAAGATCATCAGGAACAGGATGTGGAGGCGGCTGTGGAGCCATTATGGCCGTGCTTGTGGAAGGGTCGGTAGGCTCTGCAGACGGAGCTAGCTGGAGCGTCATCGCTGTTGGGTTTGGCAGTGACCTCGGTGGTTTGATGCTGCTGTTCATCGCTCTCCTTCTCCTTTGTTTGGGTACTTTGGTGAATCCAATTTCTGATATATCCACAGTGGCAGTTTAGCTGGTTCGAGCTAGCTAAATAGGGTAATAACACTAACGCTTTTTACAGCTATAGCAAAAAGTGAAGAAGTTTCAATGGTCCCACTTTTTACGGAAACCCAAAGAAGTCATACCTAACCGCCCAGTAGCTTTCCATAGCCCCCCTGCTGCAACCTGGTCTCAGAGCATTTTGTATTATTCTGTACGTAAATCCGAGGCACTCCATTTGGTATGATATGTTACATTTCGTATTAATTTAAACATGTACATCATCCATTTTCATATGATATATTACAAATTACAATTCGTATGATACGAATTTGCAAAATGTACAATATGTTTTTGCCTTAACGATGCAATACGTAACTCTTTGGGTGCCCAAATACATTCACATAGAAATGTTGAGTTATACAGTGCCTTCAGAAAGTATTCACACCCCTTTAATTTTTCCACATTTTGTTGTGTTACAGCCTGAATTTGAAATTGATTAAAGTGAGATGTTTTGTCACTGGCCTACACACATTACCCCATAATGGCAAAGTGGAATTCTGTTTTTCAAAATTGTATGAATTAATTTAAAATGAAAAGATGAAATGTCTTGATTCAATAAATATTCTACCCCTTTGTTATGGCAAGCTTAAATTAAGTACAGGAGTAAACATTTTCTTAATAAGTTGCATGACCTCACTCACATTATAGTTGCATGGCTTCACTCTTTGAGCAATAATAGTGTTTTACATGATTTTTTGATGATCTCATCTCTATACCCCACACATATAATTATCTGTGGGGGCCCTTAGTCAAGCAGTGAATTTCAAACACAGATTCAACCACAAATACGAGGCAGGTTTTCCAATGCATCGCAAAGAATGGCATACATTGGTAGATGAGTAAAAGAAAAAAAGCAGACATTGAACATCCCTTTGAGCATGGTGAAGTTATTAATTACACTTTGGATGGTGTATCCAGTCACCCAGTCAATACAAAGATACAGTCATTCTTCCTAACTCAGTTGCTGGAGAGGAAGGAAACAGCTCAGTGATTTCACCATGGTGACTTTAAACAGTTGCAGAGTTTAATGGCTGTGATAGGAGAAAACTGAGGATGGATCAACAACATCGTAGTTACTCCACAATACTAACCTAAAAGACAGAGTGAAAAGAAGGAAGCCAGTACAGAATATAAAATATTCTGAAACATGCATCCTATTTGCAACAAGGCACTAAAGTAATATTGCAAAAAATGTAGCAAAGAAATTCCTGAATACAAAATGTTATGTTTGTGGCAAATCCAATGCAACACATTACTGAGTACCAGTAACATATTTTCAAGCATAGTGGTGGCTGCATCATGTTATGGGTATGCTTGTAATTGTTAAGGAGTGGAAAGCTCTTAGAGTGGAAGGCTGTCATTGTAAATAAGAATTTGTTCTTAACTGGGCAAGTCTAGGCAAGTCTTAACTGACTTGCCTAGTGAAATAAAGGTTAAATAACAATGAAGGTTAAATACAAATGAAATAGACACTTACTCAGAAAGACTCACAGCTGTAATCACTGCCAAAGGTTATTCTACAAAGTATTGACTCGGGGGTGTGAATAAATTTGCAAAATGTTCTATTTTTTTTTCTTTCACTTTTTAATTATGGGGTATTGTGTGTAGATGAGTGAGAAAAAACAAACAATTTAATCTATTTTTAATTCAGGCTGTAACACAACAAAATGTGGAATAAGTTAAGGGGTTTGAATAATTTATCATCTATTCTGGTAAGACAAGGGGTGGCAGACGATGTATTTTTGTAAATAACAGCTGGTGCAAGATATCTAAGGAAGTCTTGAACTATTGCTCGCCTGAGGAAGAGTATCTCATGATAAACTGTAGACCACACTACCTACCTAGAGAGCTTTCATCTATATTTTTCGTAACTGTTTACATACCACCACAGTCAGAGGCTGGCACTAAGACAGCACTGAATGAGCTGTATTCCACCATAAGCAACAACAAAAACACTCACACACTCACCCAGAGGCGGCGCTCCTAGTAGCCGGGTACTTTTATGCAGGGAAACTTAAATCTGTTTTACCAAATTTCTATCAGCATGTTAAATGTGCAACCAGAGGGAAAAAATGTGAACCACCTTTACTCCACACAAAGAGACGCATAAAAAGCTCTCCCTCGCCCTCCATTTGGAATCTGACCATAATTCTATCCTCCTGATTCCTGCTTACAAGCAAAAATTAAAGCAGGAAACACCAGTGACTAGATCAATAAGAAAGTGGTCAGATGAAGCAGATGCTAAGCTACAGGACTGTTTTGCTAGCACAGACAGTAATATGTTCTGGGATTCCTACAATGGCATTGAGGAGTGCACATCATCAGTCATTGGCTTCATCAATAAGTGCATCGATGACGTCGTCCCCACAGTGACCGTACGTACATACCCCAATCAGAAGCCATGGATCTGACGCTCGTCGGATGTGGCAGGGCTTGAAAACTATTACGGACTACAAAGGGAAACCCAGATGCGAGCTGCCCAGTGACGCGAGCCTACCAGATGAGCTAAACTTCACCCCCACCTACATGTACAAATTACCTCAACTAACCTGTACCCCTGCACACTGACTCGGTACTGGTGGCCCCTGTATATAGCCTCATTATTGTTATTCTTATTGTGTTACTTTTTATTATTACATTTTCTTTTAGTCTACTTGGTAAATATTTCTTTAACTCTTCTTGAACTGCACTGTTGGTTAAGGGCTTGTATGTAAGCATTTCACGGTAAAGTCTACACTTGTTGTATTCGGCGCATGTGACAACTAAAGTTTGATTTGATGCAGCCCAGACTCCCAGTGCAGGCTAAGTGGACCAGGCACAGTGCTTTCACGCTAATGGGGATACATGAGACACATTTGACAGAAAAACCTTAGGTAACAAAAAATGTCATGTTCTAGTATCGGAAAAATACCAAAGTTTCAAATACCGTGGAACCAGGGTTTCCGTTAGGAAAATGTGGCACTGGACATTTGACCAGCAGTATTTTCATTTACCGGACATTCGAGAAATGTACCTGACCCGTATGCATTGGGTGTGAAAATTGATTAGGGTGTCTACCCACGATGCTCAGAATGACAGAAATCCCATTTACATTATGATCATTAATATTAACAGAACATGCAAGTCGAGGATACAACGATGTGCGGTCCTTCTTACCCAATTCTGACTGATGCGCACTTTGTTAGAGTAACTGTCCACATTTACTTTTCTTCAAACAACAAGATGAGTAACTTACAGCAAAATCACTAGCTTATGTCAATCTACTATCCCCCATAGTAGAAAAGTTTACCTATTGTCACGCCCTGGCCATAGAGAGGCTTGTATTCTCTATTTTGGTTAGGCCAGGGTGTGACTAGGGTGGGCATTCTAGTTTCTTTATTTCTATGTTTTGGCCGGGTATGGTTCTCAATCAGGGACAGCTGTCTATCGTTGTCGCTGATTGGGAATCATACTTAGGCAGCCTTTTTTCCTTTGGTGTTTGTGGTAGTTGACTTTGTTAGTGGCCTGTATCGCCCTAGTAAGCGTCACGTTCATTTTTGTTGTTTGTTGTTTTTGTTGGCGACATTCTTAAATAAAAATAAATGTACGCTCACCACGCTGCACCTTGGTCCGGTCATTTCCACCTAGACGACGGCCGTGACACCTATTCTATTGGTCAGCTTGTCGAGAAAGAAATAGTCTATTCCAAACTAACTCTGGGACAGTTGTGGGATGATAGATCACAAATTCAAAATAACCAGTCGGCCTAGGCTACATATTATTATTAATTATTTTTAAATGAGTCTGATGCAACAGATCAGAACGTTTAGCTTAGAATGTTGATAAACTATTATTTCTTCACATTATAAGCACAGCAATACGCACAAAGCAGTAGGCTACACGCAAATGTTCGTTCCATAATGTGATTAACGAGAAAACACAGTTGTCAAATCACACAGCACATGCAAGCGGTTTCATGTGACAGAGATGAATACCCATTAGAAATGTAGAAAGGGAAATCTATATGCAAAAACTAGCATGGGTTGCTAATATGACTAGGATTGTGAAAGAAATGAAAGAAAGTTTATATAAAATAATTTCCTCCACAGATATGGTCGGATTTTGGCTAGGCTACTTTAAAGCAAGGTAGAAAAACGTTCAGGTTTCAAACGATTAAGTATATACTGCCTCCAGCTCCTTGCAAAGTGGTGTGTGACGTGCTGATGAAGCATGCCTTCCATTGTCTATGCATTTGCTGTTTGAGATGCTGACATATTTTCCGCTCAAAGGCTCTGTATCTGTATGCTGTACGCATGCGATACATAACGAATATACTGTACACACGCGCGCCAATTTAACTTCACAAAATTATACTAATTACCCTATAGACTGATAAGCATGACCTGTCAAATGTATTTCCATCGACTGGTATTTAAGTAAATTAATAGGCTTAAAAGCAATTTTACTTATCAGCTTTTCTATTTTTTGGGAGGCCAAAAACAGGTTATTACCAGCTAACGGAAACCCTGAGTGCAACACCAGTTCTTACATTGATTTGGACTCTGTAACAGCAATGGGAAGTGCAATATGTATTTATTGCAGATTTCAAAGTGCCATGTGTTCTTTTCTGCGAAATCCTCTAGAGGGCAGAATTTGAAAAAACTATACTCGATACCAAAACGATACCAAAAATCTAAAAGAAATTAAATAGGAAAAAAATGGTTAGGCTATCATTAGCATTTCTAACGGCTCCACAAAGTGGTAGACGTGTGACCCGATTCAGGAAACCAGGCGTATGTCGCAAGTCACAACTTCACAGGAGAGCCATTTGAACGTTTATTTGTATCAACATGCGTTTTTTAGCAGAAATGCCCTCTGGAACATGTGAACTTTCATGTGCCTTAATAGCGATAGGGGGCGACATTTTCACTTTTGGATGAATCCCAAATTAAACGGCCTCGTACTCTGTCCTAGATCATATGATATGCATATTATTATTACTATTGGATAGAAAACAGTTTCTAAAACTGTTTGAATTATATCTGTGAGTAAAACAGAACTCATATGGCAGGCAAACTTCCAAACAAGAAGTGAAAATTCTGAAATGGGTCGCTGTGAAAGGCATCGCCTATTCAATTCTCCTATATTTATGGATCTGTATGCACTTCATACGCCTTCCACTAGATGTCAACAGGCAGTAGAACGTGGAATGAAGCGTAAAACTTGATGTGGGACCGGATGAGACCCATTGGAGTGACTGGTCAGGCATATTTCCAGTTCTTGGCCAGGCACACTACGCATGTGATGTCCTTCCTTGCTATCGGTTATATAGATATGAAGAAATGCTCCGTCTGGGACATATATGAGAAAAACATCCTGAAGATTGATTCTCAACTGAGTTTAACCAGTTTATTCGATTTGTAATATCACTTTTTGAAGTTTTCGTTCATTAGCGTAAAGTTCTATGGACACGTGAACTACACATGCTAGCCAAAGTTGCTAATTCGACAGAAGTAATGGACATTATAAAACAAAAAAACGATTTATTGTGGAACTAGGATTCCTGGCACTGCATTCTGATGAAAGATCATCAAAGGTAAGGGAATATTTATGATGTAATTTCATATTTCTGTTGACTCCAACATGGCGGAGAATGGCTGAGCGCTGTCTCAGATTATTGCATGCTGTGCTTTTTACTAAAGTTATTTTTTTTAAATCTAACACAGCGGTTGCATTAAGAACCAGTGTATCTTTAATTATATGTTAAACATGTATCTTTCATCAAAGTTTATGATGAGTATTTCTGTATTTCACGTGGCTATCTGTAATTACTTTCGCTATTTTGGAGCCATTTCTGAACATGACGCCAATGTAAAACCACGATTTGTGGCTATAAATATGCACATAATCGAACAAAACATAAATGTATTGTATAGCATGATGTCATATGACTGTCATCTGATGAAGTTGTTCAAAGGTTAGTGATTCATTTTATCTCTATTTGTGGGTTCTGTGAAAGCTATCTTTGCTGTGAAAAAATGGCGGTGTGTTTTTGGATTCTGTGGTGAGCTAACATAAAGATATGTTGTGTTTTCGCTGTAAAACATTTAAAAAAATCGGACATGTTGGCTGGATTCACAAGATGTTTATCTTTAATTATATGTACAACATGTATTTTTCATCAAAGTTTTATGATGAGTATTTCTGTATTTCACGTTGCTCTCTGTAATTATTCGGGCTATTTTGGAGCCATTTCTGAACATGGCGCCAATGTAATACCACGATTTCTGGCTATAAATATGCACATAATCGAACAAAACAAATGTATTGTATAACATGATGTCATATGACTGTCATCTGATGAAGTTGTTCAAAGGTTAGTGATACATTTTATCTCTATTTGTGGGTTTTGTGAAAGCTATCTTTGCTGTGAAAAAATGGCTGTTTTTTTGGATATGGTGGTGAGCTAACATAAATATGTTGTGTTTTCGCTGTAAAACATTTTAAAAATCGGACATGTTGGCTGGATTCACAAGATGTTTATGTTTTATTTGCTGTATTGGACTTGTGATTTCATGAAATTATATTATATTATATCCCTGTGGCGCTAGGCTAGGCTATGCTAGTCAGCGTTTCTGATGACAATGATCCCGGATCCGGGATGGGTAGTAATAACAAACTTGTATGCCATCTGTAAATATGAATACAATTGTTAAATTACGAGCCTTGTTGGTTAAGCTACAGAAAAAGTTGGCAACCTTCCCACTAGCCATGATTGGCTGAGATAATGAGTGGGCTGGACATGCCGAGAGAGGATTGGTCTGCCATATAGAGGGCTTCTGTCTATTTGAGCTGGTCAGTCTGTGTTGGTAATCCCGTTGAACGCTGCTTTAAAAAAAAATATGTATTGTGTAGTGGAGCTGCATAAGTGTTGCTCTCCATTTCCTGGAGGATCAAGTTTTGAAATCAGTGGAATTAGAGTATGATAGCTAAAGAGATGAGAAAACACCTGTCTCCCTATTACGTTTTCAATCTAAGGGCAACCGTGGCAAGAAGATGCGTCCAACCATGATGTATACTGGTAAGATAGTCTAGCTAGCTACTTTTTCAGATTACACATTTCTAATTTTGACAAAGTGGTTTCATTTCAAGCAAGTGTACTGTTAGCCAATTAGCTAACATTAGCTGGCTGGCTCCCTAGCGGCAGGGACTGGGAGACTAGTCAGGATCGAGGGAAATTTAGCTAGAAACAGCAAACTAGCTAGCTAAATTGCCATAAATGTTTACTTATCGACCTGTCCCAAAATTTATGTAGTTGGTTCAGAGTTAGTTTTGATATTTCAACCAGATCGCGTATGGTGTGGGAGGACAAAATCAACATGGACGGACGGACGGACGGACGGACGGACGCACGCGCGGTCTGGTCAACATGTAATGCAACAATGCTGTAACGTTAGTAGGAGATATGTATCTTTCAAATTATAGACGGATATAGAGCACTCCGCACATCATCGTCATTAAGCTGGAAAAATTATACAGATAGGCGAGCGACAGCAGCGAACAGCGTGCTCTGCCCCTGTCGAGTCTGCTGCTACGCTGTGCTTTTAGCTGACTCAACGTTACAATGAAGCAGTTGGTGCTTTGGAAACAAGCTGAAGTCCTGACTGACTGCTGGGAACATGTCCACAACTTCATCAGCAAGCTGTCAAACTATTGTAAATAAGTGACAAATGTATCAGTGCAGTGCCCAACATCCTTAGCTAGCTAGCTAAAATTCAATCCATGTGTTTGTCATTGAAGCTAGCTAGCAGCAGAGGCAGGCTACAACAAGCTAAATCAGCTGATGCTTCGTGCAATGTCTCAATGCTCCTTTTGGCCAAAACACTTGCAGACTCAAGTGATCACTATCGAACACAACAGCAAGTGGCTTAAAGGCCAATTGTTTGGTTTCAGATTAAATTCAGCCTATGACTGTGGTACTCTTAGAAAAGAAAAGGTTCTACCTGGAACCAAAAAGGGTTCTCCTATGTGGACAGCCAATGAACCCTTTAGGAACCCTTTTTTCTAAGTGTCAATAGAATGTAATTGCCCCCTAGCGGTCATACGAAATAGGACCAGATTATGCATAGTACATGTGGAATTTTCTCAACGTTTTAACGGAAAACCGATTAAAGGCATCTGTTTAAAAAAAAAATTAAAAGATCTATTTGTCACATCCATAATATTCACATCTGTGAGTCCATTACCCTGGCATGGTATAGCCCTCCCTCTGGGGTTAAATATTTTAGTACATTTATTTTTTTACCTTTATTTAACTAGGCAAGTCAGTTAAGAACAAATTCTTATTTACAATGACGGCCTAGGAACAGTGAACACTGCCTTGTTCAGGGGCAGAAGGACAGATTTGTACCTTGTCAGCGTTCTCCATGTAACAACAACTGTCAGCTCACAGGAAAAATGGAGGCACATGGACACAGAATCCGTTTACACCAAGTTGTATTGCACCAAGCCAGGAGCTACAACATTCATGGGTCCATCTCTCAATACCAAAACACAATTTATAGATTGTGTCAGCTATTCAATGAAAGAAGTGTGAACTTCACAAATCGACCTCACGTTATTGTATTGTAGCTAACGTTACACATAGTACAGTACAGCCAGAGGGTAAATGTTCCTACAACTTTCTTTTTTATCAACAAGGGCGCATAGCGCTCGCTCATCGTTTCTCTATCTACCCCGAGGCTTGACAGCTGTCCATAACTTCGGGATGTGATGGGAAGTTCCACTTTGCATAGCACATTTCCCTATCAAATGTTATTCACAGTAAATTACTAATAGCTAGCTACAGCTAGCTACCTAACGCAAGGCTCAGTTATAAACCAGATAACATTTCTATTCAGAAATGTAAACTAGCTAGCCATACTACGTTAGCTATATAGCGTGCTGACTGTCATTAGAGTTGTCAAAATACCTCGTGACTTTGTCTAATATTAACTAATATATAATAACCCCACAAATAAACAAATACTTACTTTTTGTTGTAAAATGTGGAGAGAACAGTTGGCTGTAACGGACCTCCGTCTTCTTGTCTGTCCCGTTGTGCGTGTGAGAGAACGGGATGTGAGTGGGAGTCTGGGAGAGAGATGTGTCAGTGACGGGCCATGCGATTAGACTACCGTGGACGAGCTGGGAAGGCGTGGTAGACCCCCACCGTGCGGTAGACGTGGGTTAATTCCCCTTTCATGTCTGAAAAGAAATGAAGTCATACTGTACAGTTCAATTATAGGCTACTGCAACATGTTTTTCTCTACAATAATTTTAGCAATTCATGAACATAATACTTTAAATGTTAAATGTCATCTTGTTCTTACTGTTCTCGTAAAGAACACGATAAGATCATTTTTAAAGGCCCTCAACCTAACTACACAAAATTAAGAAAGTAGCCAGCTTCGCTCATGCATGAGTCATTAAAAGCAAATAAATAATGAGCTCACCCTTTACATTGAATATAGTTACACTAACATAAATCAGTTTGTTGATTCCTTCCTCAACGTGTGGTTTTTACTCTTCAGCTTCCTTGTTTACAAAGTAACCACAGAGAGAGTGAGGGGTAGGGTGTCACACGTGTTGAATACATAGTTCACAGAGCTGCCGACAGTCATAGATAGAGGAGTGCCAAACTGCTGATGGAGCCGTGCGTCCACCCTCCTGTCTGACTCCCACCCTGACCACTAATACCAGCCTATAGAAGAGTTAACCTGACCATATCCCGTAACCATGCTGACACATTGAGTGTGGTAGGGGTGTGTCGATGTGGGTGGGCGTCTAATAAATCCATTGAATATACACCATCTCAGGCGCCGCTCCAGAATCTCCCATAAGAGTTTAATTGGGTTGAGATCTGGTGATTGAGACGGCCATGGCATACATGATTTGCATTGGTTTTCATGCTATTCAACCCATTCAGTGACCACTCGTGCCCTGAGGATGGGGGCATTGTCATCCTATGAGGGCATAGCCATGGTAGCCAAAATAATGGCCTGCCCAGCATGTTTATACATGAGCCTAAGCATGATGGTATGTTAATTGCTTAATTAACACAGGAACCACACCTGTGTGGAAGCATTTGCTTTCAATATACTTTGTATCCCTCGGTAAGTGTTTCCATTATCTGTATTACTTATTAATTTAGTCAGGTCATGACAAGCAAAAGACTAATTACATATATTTTGAGTTTAACTATGTCACTGGTCTGTGCAACCTTTAGGCTACAAGGCTGAGCCATGCAAATTAAATCAATAGTTCTTATTTTGTTCATTAAACAGACAAGACACTTACATTCCCCTGCCTTGATCACAGTCAACACGCATATTTCAGATATAATGGAATATAAAATATAAATCATATTTTTCCCACACAACTTGAGTGCCATGGAATATATGGAACCACTGTCATATAACCTAGGCTAATTTAAAAGTAGTATTTTGAAACAGAGCCCATGTCCTAATTTTTTAGAAAAACACTAAATCTGCTCTTTCCGATCATGTTAAACAAAAAATCTAACCTGGATTTGAGAGAATTTTTTTTTAATCCATGTTAGATGTGATTACCCCATCGTGCACGTACTCTCTTTTCAAATTCCCCAGTCCACATTGGTT
This sequence comes from Salvelinus namaycush, assembly GCF_016432855.1. Classification (NCBI taxonomy): domain Eukaryota; kingdom Metazoa; phylum Chordata; class Actinopteri; order Salmoniformes; family Salmonidae; genus Salvelinus; species Salvelinus namaycush. The sequence goes on from NC_052315.1 coordinate 54,899,791, forward strand.
ATTTTGGCTGAAGACAGATAAACTACACATTGCTAGTAGGCTAAGTTGAAAACGTATGCAGATCAAGCCATCATTTACTAGCTAAATATACGAGCATTAAATAGTTACCTGTCAAATATTTAAAAAAATATATGAAATTGCTGTGTGCATTCCCCCAGGCTAAATGCCAAAGCATTTCTGTGACAATATACTAGAACATCTCAAGGACAGAACTACACACATTTAAATGGAGAGAATAAATGCATTAAAAGCATTTCTGTGAAGCTTTGTGATTGACAAGAACAAGTGTGATGTCTGACAACAATAGAATATTTTAAATGTAATTTGTGCCAATGCCGCATCAGCTTTATGGCTACATTTATATTATACTATGCCGTAGGCAGAACTTTACCGCAATCATGACTAGGTCGGTTGGGGGCAATAAAAGTTTGGGCTTTGATACCAGCAACATCTTTCAGACAGATACATAGAAAAGATGGAAAAAAGTTGCCAGCATGCTAAAGTTGGCAGGTTTTCATCTTGGTTTGTAAGGGGTATAACTTACTTCTCTTATTCTCTCCCCTGCTCTTCCCTTCAGTGTTAAGTTAGGTAAGCATCAGTGTGGCTTCATAGAAGTGGTGAGGAACTAGGGAGCCTCATTTTTTTGTGTGTTACTATGTTATTATGCTGCTGTTACTGTATGTCATTGGGCTAAATACTTACAGTAACTATGATTGTTTCAGTAAAAATAGACGATCCAGCTGTGTAGAAATTCAACATGTCAACTTTGAAGCTTCACATCTTTTGAACGAAAGCAGATTTGATGAGCCTATTATTATCCTGTTGGGAATGCTTTTATAGTTTATGTTTTAGAGTTCATGAAAATCAGAGGAGAATCCAGAAACACATCTACAGTACTCTATACAGTGGAAGGGAGTTTTTTTTAGGTCAAGCCTTCACCACAGGTAATGTAGGGTGTGTGTGTGTGGTGGCTCATCGTCTCGCCTGCGTAAGAAAGATGACCCCACCACCGACCTGCAGTCAATAATAGAAAACCCTTTTTGCATGTGGTTAGGTGTGTGTGTGTACCACGAAGAGGCTCAAGACAAGTACAGAGTAAAAATAACAGAGTGAATTTAACTCTATTTAAAGAAAATGTATCTCTGCCAAAGATAACATTTGGTCCCAGTCCAAAGAGTAAAATGTACTCTGGCAAGTTCTTTTTTCAGAGTTGTATTTGCTCAACTTAGGGTAGAAATTTAACTCCTGCGTCATTGCGTTTCACTCTGTACAGTATTAATATTAAATAACTGTCACTTTTTTTTACTCTGCAGTGTTGTTCAGTATTCTAGAGTTAATTGTTGAGTGTAATGTTTACTCCTACCAGTGTCATTACACATTTACTCTGACTCATAACGCTAAAATAAATTGACCTTGATCAGGGTAAACGCAGAAAAATGTAATTACTACCATAAATCAGTCAACACAAAATATTGCATAACAGCATTTGTTTATTACGTGAGATGCCCAAAACAACCCAAACAGTACTTGCATGGTGTACAATCTTTGAAATAAATTAAAGCAATAGGGACAGTATGAATTGAAAGCCACACCCCTGTGCCTCCGTGGGGAAATGTCTTAATTGTTCTGATACTGTGTACAAGCGTGGAAATGAAATCACATCAAGCAGTACGGGGACCACAAACTAACTTGAATCATCACCACCACAGGACATCTGCATGTCGAATGCTTGTGATACAAAAGATTTTTAACGTCAACAACATGGGGTCCCTTTCCTGTCTGTACAACTTTAAACACATTAAAACATTCACAAAGAAACAGTGTGTTTAAAGCAAAGATGACAACATACTGCTGGTTATCTTTTACAAGAATAGACTGGATTGCGTGAAATACATCTCACAATGAACTTTAATGCAAACAAACACATTTGAACGGTATACATTCCCTTGATGTTTGGCCCATTTTACACTCAAACCCTTAGTGGGAGATGGCACCCAGAGTGCATTTGCCAGCTAATGAGCTCCTTCCATTAAATGTAAGGACACCATTGTCCCTGGACCAATATCCAATCTACCTAGGTCAAATGTTTGGCAGTTGTATGTCATGCCACTTTGGTGTTTCTCTGCCAATGTTTTAGTTATGTTTTTAAAGCTTTTCATTGTATTTATATATTTTTTGATTGTGTTTTGCTTCGCAGCACATACACCAGCTATGGAGAATCAGCCTGATTTTCTGAATACATCACGGATAATGCACCATAAAATTGCTTTGGTAACAACCTTTTTCCAGGAAACAAATGCTTAAACATCTGTGGTTTTCTGCAATCAAGCGCTTCAAATAGATTGCGCAGTAGAAAACAAGACTGAATGGCATTTAAGCCCAAATCATTGGAACCCTCAAGTAACTTGTTTCTTTCCATATAACCATAGTGGAAGCTCTGAATTTGCATGTCACATGCATCTCTTTAGTTCGCAACACTATCTTGGAACTGTCTTCACTAAACTCTGTTTGAAAGTCCTCTTTCTCAGCAAGACAGAAACCCTCAAGTAACTTTTGCAGCTATGTCTGCAAAAGCTACGTTTGCAGCTATGTCTTGCACTAAAAGATTCCACAAAATTAAATAAACCATGAATACCAAGATTGTCACCCGTTACTTGGACAATAGTTCAATGAATTTGATGATCGTTCAAGGGAACCTTCATTCCATCCCTTTCCAAAATGTTTACATCTCGTACAATTGGGTCAAGTAGTGAGTGAAACCCATAGGTTTTTATACACTGCTCAAAAAAATAAAGGGAACACTTAAACAACACAATTTAACTCCAAGTCAATCACACTTCTGTGAAATCAAACTGTCCACTTAGGAAGCAACACTGATTGACAATAAATTTCACATGCTGTTGTGCAAATGGAATAGACAAAAGGTGGAAATTATAGGCAATTAGCAAGACACCCCCAATAAAGGAGTGGTTCTGCAGGTGGTGACCACAGACCACTTCTCAGTCCCTATGCTTCCTGGCTGATGTTTTGGTCACTTTTGAATGCTGGCGGTGCTTTCACTCTAGTGGTAGCATGAGACGGAGTCTACAACCCACACAAGTGGCTCAGGTAGTGCAGCTCATCCAGGATGGCACATCAATGCGAGCTGTGGCAAGAAGGTTTGCTGTGTCTGTCAGCGTAGTGTCCAGAGCATGGAGGCGCTACCAGGAGACAGGCCAGTACATCAGGAGATGTGGAGGAGGCCGTAGGAGGGCAACAACCCAGCAGCAGGACCGCTACCTCCGCCTTTGTGCAAGGAGGAGCATTGCCAGAGCCCTGCAAAATGACCTCCAGCAGGCCACAAATTGACTTGGAGTTACATTGTGTTTAAGTGTTCCCTTTATTTTTTTGAGCAGTGTATATTGAGTATGAAATAGAGAAACCAGGTGAATATTGAGCAGAGGGGAATTCAACTTTGGAGAGACATTTCTTAAAGTGAAGGGCACCCAATTTATGTATGCCACGCTTCAATCCAAGAGAATTTGCGGTTTCAAAGACTTCATAGAAGGGTTGAATTTGTATTGCATGTTTCCCTTTTGAGAATAGAGCATGATTCTTAAAGAAAAATCCACCACAAAGTAGACTTTCTTTGGGACCATCCACAGGCTGCAAATTTTTGTTTGTGTGCATTTTTGTAAATAGACTTAACGTCTGGAAAATGGGTTTGTACATTCATTTATCTTTAACAATAACCTGGTCATATGTTCCAGTGGTTCTATTGCGTCGCGTCTCAAATCTTGTGCCAAGAACATATTCAACTGGATCTACAGTTCCCCACTTCTCTTCAGAAATATTTAAACCTTTTGGTTTCAGAATTCAATACATTGAAAGGATTTTCTATTTGCCCAAAACACTGATTTATTTTACACCCAATATCATTGTTGCC